>NC_030815.1:110597176-110897890 GCF_001704415.2 Capra hircus | reverse complement strand
GACACTTAACAGACACTCCACCTGCCAGTTACAATAGAGTCTGAGACCCACATCAAAACCTGGAGAAAATTTTGGCTTCCATGGATAAAGCTTCCTTCAACAATCCGATTTTTAAAAAAACAGGTTTCTTCTTTAAAGTATCAGCCTGGCCTCAATTTCCCTTCCACGACAGTAAATTCTAGAAAAAAAGTGAAACCTTCACCGAACAGTGAAAGGAAAGTGGTGACCCTGAAATTCTATACCCAGCTAAGGTTTCAGAATTAACACCCAGGCCAGCAAATATTGGCAAAGGGCATTCAAGCCACATCATCAAACAGCCCTGAACCATTGTTATAAATTAGACGCACCTGTTATGTGTTTTTCTTGAAAGTAGAAACATTGGATGTAAAAGCTGACAGCCTGGCGATAACGCAGTGGGGAAACACACAGCAGCTAGAAGGAGAGGTCAAAAAATAAACGAACCAGGTCCCTCGATTCATGCAAGCAAGCTCGGTGACACCAGAGGGGTTGCCATTTGCTTGTCCAGGGGATCTTCATGACCCAGGCCTCCTGCACGGTAGGTAGACTCTACCATCTGTGCCACCAGAGGAGCCCAACTCAAACAGCCAAGATCGATAAACAAGTTTCATTCTTAATGTTGATATTTAGACAATATATGCTTTTCTCTTTTCCAGGAAAATGAGTCACCATAATTGAATCAATAAGCAATAGCAAAACACTGTGGGTGAAACTGAAAGTGTTGTTCAAGAATTATCTCTCGCGAGGCACCAGCCCCAGACATTTCACGGGCAAGGCTTTCCAAGTGCTGTGGAGCAGATCGTCTTCATGCTGGATAAACGCTTCCAGAGAACACGGAAAGATGGCGAGCTTCCCAGCAGTTCATTTCCCAAAGCCAGCATATCCTAGAGACACGAGCGAGGACAGGCTGAAAAGGAGACTGAAGGCAGGTGTCCTTCACGAGGACAGATGCAAAAACTACACAGGAAACAGGATAGCAGTGTATTAACAAGAGTGCATCTGCTACGAACGCGAAACAGTAGGGATGGACCCGGAGCGGGGTCCTTTCACACCGGCTGACGACTCACCCCAAATACAAAGGAAAGGAGAGCAGCGCCGCCACCGCGTCCGTGGGCGAGGGGTCTATCTGTCAAAACGTTTCAACAGGGGCTCCTCTGGAGGAGGGCATGGCTACCCACTCCAGTGTTCTTGCCTGGAGAATCACCATGGACAGAGGAACCCGGCAGGCTGCAGTCCGTGGGGTCACAGAGTCAGACACGACTGAGCGACTAACACTTTCACTTTCCCCAGTGGTCCGGTGGTTAGATCTACCTTGCAATGCAGGGAACACCGGTTTGATCCTTGGTCCAGGAAGATCTCACAGGCTTTGGAGCAACTAAGCTGGTGCGTCATATACTGAGGAAGCCCTCTGGAGCCCGCAAACCACTCCTTACTGAGCGACAAGCAGCAGCGACTGAAGCCCATACGCCTCGGGCCCGTGGTCCACAGCAAGAGAAGCCGCCGCAGAGAGAAGCCGTGCACCACGCCCGGAGAGTAACCCCACTCTGTGCAGCTAGAGGAAGCCTGGAGAGGCACACAAGACCCAGCGCAGCCAAAGACAGACAAGTCTACCTTTTTAAGAAATGTCTAAATAGGCTAAGGAAGAGTAACACTATCCTGACAAGCTTAAAAATACATCCTCGAACCGCAAAGCCGACATCCAACGCTCAACATCAACCCACAAGGAAGACCTTTCTGCCAACTGTGGCCAACGTCCTGCGGCCCCACAACAGAATGAGGAATGGGAAAATAGACTGGAAAAGAATGAAAAGCTACAGAGAGATAATTTTGCCTTTTTTTAATTGGTAAGCGAGAGGAAAAACTGTCATCTCTTAAACATGCTGTGATTGTCTACCCAAAAAAAATCCAAAGATGCACTAACTTTTTAAATCCCACAAATACAAACATAAAAAAGCAATAGTTTTCCTACCAGCCAGCCCGAATAGTTTGGGCAAATGGTGAAAGAATCCTATCTGCGGTAGTACGGTTGAATATCTGGAAACGAACCTCACAAAATGTACGTCAGGCTCAGAGGATTAAAGCCACATGCGTGCAGAGCAGAGAAACATAGGGAAAGGTTTGGACCAGCGGATAAACACAGTGTATTCTGCATCAGAGGGTGTCCCGTGGCTCAGATGACAGAGAGTCTGCCCGTCATGACGAGACCCGGGTTCGATCCCTGGGTCGGGAAGATCCCCTGGGGAAGGAAAGGCAACCCACTCCAGTATTCGTGCCTGCAGAATCCCATGGGCAGAGGAGCCTGGTGGGCTACAGCCCATGGGGTCGCAGAGTCAGACACGACTGAGCGACTGTTACACCCTTTCCACATCAGAAGACTGGTGTTAAAATGTACACGCTTACCAAACTAACTCGTGACTTGGGTGCAGCTCCATGAGAACTGTAATGGAGCTGTTCGTATCGAGTTGGCCGTGAAGGCTGTGAGGAAAGTGAGGAGAACAAGGGAATGGAGGGCAATCACTTGGAGGCACCGGGACCCCGCTCCTTGGGGCCCCAGGGCTCAGAGCGGCTGTCAGTAGTCGGCATGCTGGGGGCCGGCATCAGGCGTGACGCCCCGGGCACACGGTGGTCAGTCGGGAGGCCGGGCTGCCGCCTGGACAGCTGGGCAGGACCTGCCTCCACGTCTGCTGAGGGGGCCCTGAGCCACCCGTGTGACTGCTTCCCTCATCCCTGAAGCCAGGGGCGCAGCGTCCACAGTGAAAGCCTCCACAGGGCACCTGGTGCAGAGAGGGGTCTATGCAGCGCGCGACGTGAAATAGACGAGGGGTGAGAGGAGTGCGTTAAGTGGGGGACACTGAACGACCCACCATGCTCACAAAGCACCCCCAGTGCAGGGACAGACTCAGGGCGACGCCCCCAGGCCAGGGAGGGAGACAGGCAGGGAGGCGGTGAGATGCAAGACGGGAGACCCGGGAGAGGCAGCAGCTTTCAGAATCAGCAGCCTCGAAACGCTGAGAGCAAGTCAGTTTCCATCTGGGGTCAATGCAACCAGATCCAGACCCTCCACAAACCCAAAGCGAAGATCAACTTGTCGGGGCAGAAATAATCTCCATCCTGAGGCTAGGAATTCCTCTGCCCCCAGCCTTTAGCCTACGGGAAGCTTCAGAAAACAATAATGGAAAAGCTAAACTATATGCAATAAATATCATCCTTGTTCCACATTAAAAAATTTATTTTTTAAGGAAGTACATCTGCTCTGTAGCACCACAGAGTCCACCTGGATCCCAGAGCATGAGTGCTGTGCTCAGGGGAGCTCCAGCCCACACCCCGCCCCAGGCTGTGATGGACGCGCGGGCAAGGCCTCCCTGCCTCTGCCCCTGCACTGCGAGCTCAGGCTCCCATTTGCAGGAAATACGAGGCACTGAAGTCTGACACCGTGTTCCTCAGGAAGAGCGGTATGAGAGGAGGAAACGGCACAGCATGAGTCCAGCCTCCAGAGGAGCCGACAGGCCTGACAGCGGATCGGCGGATCGGGAGGTGCTCAGATTCATCCCCGGGGGCTGCTGACCCCAAAGTCAAGCCGACTCTAGGCCCCTGGAGATGCCGTGCCCTCGGCAAGGACATGAGGGATTTTAAAAATCACCAAACGGCTGCAACTGACATGGCAGCCACCCCAGGTGGACATGGTGGGGGGGCATCTGCTTCAGGTGTAACCCCCCAACACCTCCCTCCTGCGTGTCTCCCCAGCCACCCCTAGCCCGGGCAGCAGCTTGTCTGGCCCCAGAGCGACCTGCTCCGTGACCTAAGATGCACGTTAGCAGATCACACCACCCCCCAGAGGAGCCGCGCACCCACCTTTCAGATAAGGAAGCAAAGCTCTGCCAGTGCGGACTCGCAGGAGGGGCCCAGGTCTGCCTGCTCGAGGGCCCAGGGGTGGGCGGCTCCAGGGAGGTGCTCAGAGCCTGGGTCCCAGGTGATGGCAGGAAAGGCCGCCTCTCCCGTCTGCTCCCCACACACGCCCCTGCTCTGACCAGGCGGCCCCACCATCCACGCCCTCTTCGTCAGGACCCTCTTGTCGTCTGGCAGGAGTTAAGTGACCGTCAGGCTGTGAGGATGGACGGTAGCTTTGGTCTGCCATGACACACCATCCACCAGGACCACGCACAGCCCCGGCTGGGCCAGGCCAAGGACTGACCCCAGGGTGGAGGAGGCCCCGGGCGGGCATGCAGGAAGGAGGGAGGGGGACAGGTGTGGTCCCTCTGTCAAAGGATTTGCACAAAAGGACCGAGGTTCCCTCCTGCCCCTTCTGCCCACTGTCTGAAGATCCTGGCCCCGGCCAGATTCTGTGAATTTACTGAAACCTGTCATCTGTAAAATGGGCCAGAGCCCACCCTCGTCGCTAGGCTGACTTTTCAATAAGGAGGTTGTGCAGGTTGAGGTTGTATGGGGTCAGGGATGGAGGTTGCGCAGGTCAGACAGTGGCTGTGGGGTCAGGGCCAGAGGTCATGCGGGTCAGACAGTGGCTGTGGGAGGTCGAAGAGGGGTTGAGTGGGTCAGGGAAGAGGTCGTGTGAGTCACACACAGCAGCGGTGAGCATCACAACCTCAGTCCCAGGAGCAGCGGGGTTTGAGCCAACAGGAAATGAAAGGCTGCTTCCAGAGACATGAAATGCGGGCCTCCTGCTGGCGATGGGGTGAGCAAGATTAGAATATTATTCTCCGTAGAGATATGACTCTTTTAATTTCGCTGAAGTACCCGGCTTTAGACAGGAAATCAATTGTCCATTGTCATCAGTCAAGGAAAGGAAATAAGGCCCCGTCCACAGGCCGCTGTCCTGGACGTGATTGATTGGAAACAGAGGTTGACTCCTTGATGAGAGGGGCAGACAGTGGCCCTGGGGCCGGGCTGGGCTGGGCTGGGCGGCGGTCAGCGGAGACGCTCGGCGACGCGGGGACAGCTGACGGCACATGGCCCCCTCCCAGCCAGTCAGCCACCCCAGGAACCGAACACCAGGGTGGGCAGAGCACCCATCCCCGCCTGACCTGGGCCGACAGCCTCAGGTCGAAGTCAGAATGCCGCGTCCGGGCGCCTTCCCACGGGATCAGGGAGACGCCCGCCCAGGGTGCAGTGGCAGCCGGTGCCCTCGCTGGAGCGTCTGATGGACGTGGCCGCACAGGGACCCTGGGCCCGGCGTCCTCTGAGAGCGCACGGTGCCCGCTTCTCCCGCGGCTCCTGCTGAGATAGAGCGCAGACGCGAGCACACACCGCTCAGAACAGCTGTCTTGGGCTGTGTCCTCGCTTTCGCAATTTCCTCTTCAGGAAGGCTGACGGCCTCCTCTGCAGGATTTGTCTTTGGTTTGCTGGCACTGGCCAGACAGGAAGCGGGTCTCCGGGAGAAGCGGCTGCCTGGCTCCTCTCCTAAGTCCAGACCATCTGCTCCTGTAAATAAATAAACCCCTGGAGACCATCCTGCCACCACACAGCGCCCCATCCCTGAGATTACTCCCCACCAACCTCGCAGAGCCGGAGGAACCCAGACAGAGCTGCTGTCGGGGGAATGCATGGGGCGCTTGCGGGGGGTGCTCCACACTGTCTGGCGAGCTGAGGTCACCAGGCCCCTCCACCCCTGACGGTCACCTTCACCAGCCTGGCCAGCGGTGCCCAAGGAGGCTGGCTGGTCGGAGGCAGTGCCAGGCAGAGGAGATCGAGACGAGGTGTTAGAGCGCAGTGGGCATCTGTCCACCCAGGCCACAGGCTGATTGAGTCTTACAGGGTCTGGACCTTCCTCCCTCCCCCCAAAAGGGAGTTCACAGCAGCCCCTGGACATGGTGGCTGCATTGCTGAGCCAAAAATGGGGGCTCTGCTCTGAGGGGCTGCCCTCCAGCAGGTGGTCAGCAGTTTAAATGCAGACGTGACTGTAGGAGACGGAGCTGGCCATGCGGAGGACTGGGGGAGCCCCCCCCTCCCCGAGGACGCAGAGGCAGCAAGGGCCCAGGGCGGTGAGTGTCGGGGAGCCTGGACCACACCTGGGGGCTGGACCACACCCAGGGGGGTGCGGCGGGTGGGAGCCAGGGCAGGTCCTGGACGCAGGGCAACCTTGGGCCAGGCAGAAAGAGCGACCAGCACATTAAAGGCTTTAAGCACAAGAATGACATGATCTGATTTATATTTTCTAAAGATCACTCTGTTAGTTGACATTTGAAATGATATTTGAGATGTGTCTGGAGAGTACAGGTAGGACCAAGACAGATGAAGAAGGATGTGCCCTGGGTACATCGGGAGCAGGGACATGGCCAGGAGCCTGGAGCCCTACACCAGAGAAAGATGGGGGGCCCTGGGGTGGGGGGAACTGGGAGGACGGGGGCCCTGGGGTGGGGGGAGCTGGGGTGAGGCTGGGCCCATGGGAGTTCAGACCCCAGGATGCGGGCTAGTGGGTCCCACGTGACCCTTTAAGGCGCGATCAATGGCAGTGAAACTCCGAGCCAGCAGCTTCCTTACATCATTAGACACCATTAAAGAATCAATAGCTGGACGAGAGGAGAAGCTTTGCACAAGGTCAGTTCAAGCTGCAGGGACTGTGGCCTCAGAGGACATGCTCACAGGCCGGTCTCCTCACAGACACACCGCCTGACTGAAGAAGGTGGTGAAAAACTCATTAACTCAGAAGCCGTGAGGCTGAGCCCCCCTCGCCTCTCTGCCCTGCGTTTACACTTTCCTGCTTCCCACAAAGTAGGACATGCCAGCTCAGAAAATCAGCACATCCCCGGGGACGGAGCAGGGCCGCAGCCCTGGGCCCTGAGAAGGGGTGCCCAAGGCCACGTCTGCCTTTCAGGGTCACCAGACGCTCCACCAGCAAGGTCCAGACGGGGGCCAGGCTGGAGCCGAGGAGCCCTGGGCTTCGTTAAAATGATAAAATGAAAAATGGACAGGAAACAGTCAGGAGAAAACACAGACCTGCCTCTTTGAGTCCTGTGCATCCAAGCACAGTATAAGCTTCATGCACACACATGCATACCCATGCACACACATACACACATGTGCACACACGCATACGTGCATGCATGTGCACACACATGCACATGTACAAATGCGCGTGCTTGTGTATGCACATGCACACGCTTGTGTACACATGGTCATGTGTGCATACATACACACATGTGTGTGCATATATGTATATGCATATGCGTGCATGTGTGCACGTGTGATCACCTGTAATGCATGTGTTCGAGCACACATGCATGTACACACATACATGATTTCACACATGTACATACATATGGACACATATAAACACGTGAACACCTAGCTGATGGCTGGAATGACTCCAGTCTCTACAGAGGTGTCAGCCATCCGGCCCCACAATACCCACTTCATTTGGAGAAAAAAAAAAAAGAAACCCACGACCCCCAGCTGTGACATGAGGCCTTTCGGCAGGTGGCAGGTGTCTGGCGGGACTCGGCCAGCAGTCTGTGCGAGGCGTCAGGGTTGGAGGCTGGCGCTGCCGCCCTAAGCATCGCTGACTGCCATCTGTCTTTCTCACTAGGCTGAGGCTGGGAGACCATCACGGTCAGACTCGCTTCTCAGCAGACATGAGGTTTTAACCCCCTTTCCTTCCACACGCAGGGGCTCCACAGTTCAGAAACCTTGTAACAGGGGCCCAGTGGGCACCCTGAAGCACCTCCCTGCCCCGGCAGCAGTATCTGCTTGCCCACCCTGGGATGCTGGCCCCTCAGCCTGGGCTCCGGGATCAGGGAGACCCGTAATTCCAGCTTCAGCCCCGCCAACCCACCTTCCATGCAGCACATCCACCACAAGCAGGACACCTCCTGCTCCCTCCACGCCGCCGCCCCAGACCTAGGACCCCCTGAGCAGGAGGCGGGCCCCCCGGCTCTGAGCATTCACCATCTTCCCTGGAGCTGGGAGCTCAGGCCGTGGACGCCTGGAGGTTCCAGGATACCTGCGTCCAGCCTTTGCTCCCAGCCCTGGAGAGAAAGCCAGGTCTGGACCCCTTGGGCATGGCCAAAGGGGAAGCAACGCTGGGGAAAACAGTGGGTGTTCTTCAAAAACACAAAAACAGAACTGCCAGGTGACCCAGCACTCCGCTCCTGAGTGCACCCCAAAGAGCGAAAGGACAGGGCTCACATCTGTACACTGAGCCCACGGCAGCATTACTGCAACAGCCCAAGGTGGACGCAACCCCGTGTCTGCAGATAAATAAATGGACGAACACAATGCGGTCCATCCACACAGTGGAATACTGCTCACACTTAAAATGGAAGGAAATTCTGACACACGCTACAACACGGACAAGGCTTGAAGACACTGAACTCAGAGGAACGAGCCAGACACAGACAGACAGGCACGTGTGGCTTCACTTACACGAGGTCCCGAGTAAAGTACGGGCGGCGTTAGTGGTGAAGACCCCGCCTGCCAGCACAGGGGACGGAAGAGACACCGGCGTGATCCCTGGGTCGGGAAGATCCCACGGCAACCCACTCCAGCATTCCTGCCAAGAGAATACCCAGGACAGAGGAGCCTGGCGGGCTATACAGTCCATAGGGTCGCACAGAGTCGGACACGACTGAAGACTCCCAAGAGTCTTCTCCAACAGGAAAGTTCAAAAGCATCAATTCTTAGGTCCTCAGCCTTCCTAATGGTCCAACTCTCACATCTGTACACGACCACTGGAAAAACCATAGCTTTGGCTAAACGAACCTTTGTCAGCAAAGTGATGTCTCTGCTTTTTAATACACTGTCTAGGGCTGTCATAGCTTTTCTCCCAAGGAGCAAGCGTCTTTTAATTTCGTAGCTGCAGTCACCATCCACTGTGATTTTGGAGCCCAAGAAAATAAAATCTGTCACTGTTTCCACTTTCCCCCGTCTATTTGCCATGAAGTGATGGGGCTGGATGCCACGGTTCTCATGTTTTGAATGCTGAGTTTTAAGCCAGGGCTGATGTTGCCGGGGAGTGAGAATAAGCAGCCTGACATTACTTCTCAGGGTGCCAGCAGAGTCCTGAAGCTACACTGGGGTTGGCTGTACAGCTCTGCAAACATACTAACCCTCATTGAGCTGTACGCTAGGAGTAGGTGAGCTTTCTAGTGTACGCAAATCTCAACTCCATAAAGCTGTTTGTAACAGCAAACCAGGGCCCTTCCTCTGAGCGTCACACCCCTTCTGTCGGGTGAGGATCAGCGCTACAGCAGGAAAGAAAGAAAGCCTTAATCGTGAAACCCATGCACTTCAGAGGAGCGCTAGGGGCTCGTCAGAGGGTGCCGAGCCCAGCGGGACCCTCAGGCTCTACGGCTCTTCCTCACTGCTAATTTTCCTTCTTTCTTTCCGGCTCTCACGCAAAATGCATCTTTTATGAGAGAAGAGACAGAGGTTACAGCGAAAATCACAGCATTGGTTGAAAGGAGGGCAGTTGCGGATCCATGGAGACTCCAGGGGACGTGGGACCAGCAGATGGCTTCAGCCTTCTTCATCTCCACGTGACTTCCCCGGGCAAGGTCATCACTGCGGGGGTAGACACGTGACTTTCCCAGACGAGGTCAGCACCGCGGGTGTAGACATGACTTTCCCAGACGAGGTCAGCACCGCGGGTGTAGAGGTGACTTCCCCGGGCGAGGTCGGCCCTGCAGGTGTAGAGGTGACCTCCCCCGCCCCGGGCGAGGTCGGCACCGCGGGTCTAGACGGGACTTCCCGGGCGAGGTTGGCACCGCGGGTCTAGACAGGACTTTCCCGGATGAGGTTGGCACCGCGGGTGTAGATGTGACTTCCCTGGGCGAGGTTGGCACCGCGGATGTAGATGGGACTTCCCCAGGCGAGGTCGGCACTGCGGGTGTAGACACGTGACTTTCCCAGACGAGGTCAGCACTGCGGGTGTAGAGGTGACTTCCCCGGGCGAGGTCGGCCCTGCAGGTGTAGAGGTGACCTCCCCCGCCCCAGGCGAGGTCGGCACTGCAGGTGTAGATGCACGGCCCCTCTGGGATCTGAGGTGCTATGAGCAGCACCAGGCAGCAGAAGCAGGCTGATCGTTACAGCGAGAGCAGCAAGATGGAGCCTCCTGAGCATTTATCACGTGTCAGGGATGGTGTTGAGGGCTTACTGGTGACTTAATTTCATTTAAATCTCAGAACAGCCTGTGTTGTAGTCATCGTAACCCCGTTTTACAGACGAGGAAACAAGGTAATTAATTGTGTCCTCAAGGTGGTTAGTCTGAGGACGTGCTGAGTTGTTTGAGTCGCGTCTGACTCTCTGCGACCCCGGGGACTGTGGCCCACCAGGCGCCTCTGTCCATGGGACTCTCCAGGCAAGAACACTGGAGCGGGTTGCCATGCCCTCCTCCAGGGGATCTTCCCGACCCACAGCTGAACCCACGTCCATTATGTCCCTCGCATTGGCAGGCGGGTTCTTCGCCAGTGAGCCGCCTGGGAAGCCCTGATTAGGCTGCATTCAAGTTCAGATCCGGCGCTCAGAGCCTGGCTTCCTGGGAGATGATGAGCTGCTGAGAGGCTGCCAAGCGACTCCAGCCTCACAAGGGGGAGGGCAGCGCTGAACTCCTAGGAGGGAGGCCATGGAAAGCGCAGGGACCAGCACCAAACCCAGCCTGGGGCGCCGGCAGGCGGAGGTAGGACACTCCAGATGGGAACGAGAGCTTCTCAGAGAGAAATGAGACTGAAACCGCAGGAAGCCCTGAGCTAGAGTTTCTTCACCCGTTTGCTGCTGTTGCAAGAACTCCGAGCTTCGTGTTCAGTCTGACCTTCAGAACTGTCCTCCCCAATAGGGAGCACTGAGAACGCCGGAGCCCCCGAACCCCACCCCCCACCCCGGCTCTGCAGGGAGGACAAAGCCGCCTGCATCCCAGGTGCTCAAGGCCCTCCGGCAGCCTCTCCGAGCCTCCGGCAGCAGCTGAGCCGTCTCCAGACCCGCTCGCTGGCGGACCCACCCTCAGCCTCTCGCGGACACGGCCCCCTTATTCAAGCTCCGCAGGGCATCAGCGGGAGTGAAACCCCACGGAGCGCGTCCTGTCTCTACCCTGGGACACAGCCTTCCTGCCAAGAAAACGCCCAGGGGGCAAGGCCTCCTCGATGCTCAGCTGGGCAGGGCGCTTACTGCCCCCTCCACACCTGGCCCCTGGCTCGGTCAGTGACAGCTTGTCCCTCTGGCCCCTGGATGCCCTCCCTTACCTTCCAGTCTGGGGCAGAGGCGGCCGGGTGGAGACCCTCCAAGAGCTCCTCCAGGGCCCACAAGCTAAGTTTGCCTCTCCCCGCTGAGTCTGATTCTTTACTCCACGAACGGTCACCAGTCGGAAGCCCACCCCTCCTCCTGCCCCGCGGCCCCTGGGTGTGTGTCCAGCTCGATCGGGGAGCACCCACGGCCTCAGCCCCCACCCCACCCCCATCTGCCTGCCGCCCTCCATGAGTTAACAGTGCACATGACTTATCTTTTAAAAACCACTGCAGAACCCGCTGCTTCCCTACGCACCTGATCATCACTCGCAACACGGAGGGTCGGCGATTTCAGCCGGGCTCCCTGGACAGGTGTCTGCCGCCGGCTTAGTGGGCCAGAGGCTTCCTCCCGGCTTCCTCCCACCTGCGGGGTCTTGCCAGGGTTGTCCCTGGAGCACGTCTGTTCTCTGGCGGTGTCTCTCTATCCACGTGGTGTCCTTCTCCAGGGGGACAGCGTGGAGCCAGGGTCCCAGAGGAAAAGCAGGACTGCCAGGCAGCCCCCCTACCCACAACCAAGCTGGCAGGGGTCACGCCAGCACACCCAGCCTTCCGAGCATCCGAGGCGGGCCGTGGACAAAAGACGTGGCCCCACCCAGGAGAGGCGGCTGGCCCGGCGGTTGGGAAAGGGCCCCAGGCCACACGAGCTGGCCGGCCTCTGCGTGGCCTTTGAGTGTCCCCATGGTCCTCACCTCCTTAGACACTCGCCTGGAACCAGGATGGGCCCCCTATCGACGCCTGAGCCCTGGGAGGGGGGCGCCCCAGGGACTGGATCTGGGGTGGGGCACGCTGCACTCCCAGCTCTGCACGCACCACTCGCGTGACCTGGAGCAGGTCAGTCACGCCCTCGGGGACCTGGCAGTAGACAGGGTCTGCCCACACATGGCTCACAGGCCCATCAAGAAAGCCAAGGACAGTGGTCCCCCCAGGCGGAGGCCAGTGATGGCTGCGCTGTCCCAGCACAGACGTGACAGCGTCCCTCCGGTTTCACTGCCCGGCCCCAGGGGACTGAGATTCAGCCGTCCTTTCCCAGCTGTGTGAGCTCCTCCTGGGCGAGTCGCATGGCGGGACGGGGGTGGGGGCGGAAGCTCACCCAGGACAGCGATCTGGACCAAGTCAGGCCCGCGTGTGACCCGGCGAGGCGAGGGTCCAACCTCCCCGCACATCCGGGGGGCAGGAGCATCGGTTCCTCAGGGCTGGCCTGCCGACGGAACAGGTGCACAGGGCCTGAGCTCGGGGGACCCGCAATGGACACACGGACGCCTCTGCCCCCAGCGCAGACGGCAGCAAGGGTGAAAGCTTCTCCCGCCTTCCTGCTCCGAGCTCGCCTCCTCACCCCCCAGACTTGAGCCTCCTTACTCACTGACCGCACGGTGCTTGACGCTGTTGCCCATCAGCGGGGCGGGCCCTCGGTGAGATGAACCAGCGTAAATAAATGAAGACACTCGGTAAACCTCGACGTGCAGGACCCCGCATCAATCGCGACCCCGCGCCCACCAGCCCCCCGCCCCCGCCCTCGGAGAAGACAGTCGCGGTCAGTGCTGTCCCCACCGCTCACGGACCGGCTGCCCAGCCTCACGGCTCCAGCTGGGAAGCATCAGCGGCCCTAGTGATTTTCTCCCCACGGCGGCGTGGGGGCTGCAGACGGTGGGCAAGGACGTGCCTCTTCCTCCCAGCAGAGAGGGAGGCTCTGGGAAGCAGGCCGCCCCGTCCCGGTGAGCCATCCCAGCCACCTGTCCCCGCCAGGTGCATTGCAGTAAGCCTGGAAGCCTGGGGCCCTGGAAGTGCCCGTCACCAGGCTGGGGGCAGTGCCCAGCCTTGAGCAGGGGAAGGGCTCCCTGTCTCCCTGCCCACAGACCCCGAGAGCCTGCAGGTCTGTGCACCCCTGGCACTCGGCGGGAGGCCCAGCCCTCAGGCGGACAGATGGGTGGACAGGTAGCTGGTGGGCATTTTAAGGCGGCTAGAGAAGCAGGACCGCGTTTCTGTTTTCCTGGAGACGTCATCGCACACCATGGGCCAGTCCTCCACGTGTCCCTCCCCCGGCGCTGGCCCTGCGGGTCGCACCGAGGCAGAACCTCGTCCCAAGAGGAGTCAGGACTTCGGGGATCTACCTACTGCATGCCAGGACCAGGGCAGCAGGGACACTGATGCCCAGATCCTGCCTCAACCCCTGTATGTGATACAGACGTGATGGCCGGAGCTCACGCAGCTGCCGTGAGGAGCAGAGAAGAGAACCGTGAGCAGCTCCTTAAAGAGAACGTCAAGGCTGCTCGACAGACCACCAGTCTACGGGGTCTCAGAGTCAGACACAACTGAGCGAGTGAACTGAACTGACAGGCCGGGGCTCCCCTGTGTCTGCGATGCTCTGGGTGCCTCACCCTGTCTGCCAGCACCCGCCTCGGGATCTGGCCTGAGCCCTGCAGGCACCGGTGCCACCGGCGGGGGGCCCGACTCGAGTAGCAGCAACCAAGGTCTCTGTCCGAGCGGGCGCGTCCTCCGGGGAGGAGGAGAGGGTGGGCTTGGAACCAGCGTGAATGCTGGGCTTCCGCTGGGGCCATGGGCTCACAAGGAGGTTAAGCAAGAGCCCGGAGGCGGCCTCTGTTGGAGGGACTGAGGGTCCCTTCCCCACCGCAGGGACACCGGGACAGTCAGAGTCTGCAGACCATGCCAGGTCCCCAGGCCGAGATGGGAGCTTTGGCAGGAGCCTCGCTCACCTCGCTGGCCCCACAACGGCTTGGCCTCCGATGCCCTGATCTCTAGGGAGCCCCTTTCTGCCTCTTACATTTTTAACGACTGAATTCATGCTCTTCCGTTCCATTAGAACAGCAGCCAAGTAACCTTCAAATGCCCCCTCCGCGCACTTCTCTGAGCTCAGAGAGGCCACAGGCTGATGGCTGGAGGGGAGAGAAAGGCTTTATTAAATATGCATCCACACCCAGCTGCGATTTTCCACTCCACCGCGGGGACACAGCCAGGCGCCCTGCAGACGCCCAGGCTTCCTCCACCAAAAGCACCAGAGTTCAGTGACTTGTCTCAGACAACAGGAAGAGGCTTTCTAGAAAACTCCATTTCTTACTCAGACCTCATCTGCCTCAACACTCAGGGCCCCTCCCGGCTCCCTGACGTGTGGACCCCCTCCCCGGCCCACAGAGGCGAGCAGCACGTCTGGGGGGTCCTGCCTGACCCTCCAGCCTCGGGTCTGCTCCCCTGGGGATGCCAGCTTGTCCTCAGGTGACATCCCCGGGTGCCACTCTGTCTCCAGGGACTTCCCCATGTTCAGTCCTGGAGGCCCGGCAGGGCCACCGCTTCCCAGTCCCCTCCTGTCCTGGTGGCAGTGACCCCCAGCACGTGGGCCCCAGGGGTCAGGGCCCATGTCCACTGACACAACCTTCACCAGCTCAGGCAGGTTGCTAGGCCGGCCACACACCTCCAGCCCCCCTGAAAGCCCCACAGGACTCTGAAGGGGTCACCCCTCACCCATGCCACCCCACGGGGTGGTGGCTTCAGCTGGTGGGAAAGGGTGCACAGGACCAGCCCAGGCAGCAGGACGGGACCCCACAGCCGGGAGGGGAGGAGCAGGACAGGCTGGGGGGAGCACCGGGAGGGGAGGAGCAGGATGGGACCCCACAGCCGGGAGGGGAGGAGCAGGACGGGCTGGGGGGAACACCCGGAGGGGAGGAGCAGGACAGGCTGGGGGGAGCACCGGGAGGGGAGGAGCAGGACGGGACCCCACAGCCGGGAGGGGAGGAGCAGGACAGGCTGGGGGGAGCACCGGGAGGGGAGGAGCAGGATGGGACCCCACAGCCGGGAGGGGAGGAGCAGGACGGGACCCCACAGCCGGGAGGGGAGGAGCAGGACGGGCTGGGGGGAACACCCGGAGGGGAGGAGCAGGACAGGCTGGGGGGAGCACCGGGAGGGGAGGAGCAGGATGGGACCCCACAGCCGGGAGGGAAGGAGCAGGACAGGCTGGGGGGAGCACCGGGAGGGGAGGAGCAGGACGGGCTGGGGGGAGCACCGGGAGGGGAGGAGCAGGACGGGACCCCACAGCCGGGAGGGGAGGAGCAGGACGGGACCCCACAGCCGGGAGGGGAGGAGCAGGACGGGACCCCACAGCCGGGAGGGGAGGAGCAGGACGGGACCCCACAGCCGGGAGGGGAGGAGCAGGACGGGCTGGGGGGAGCACCGGGAGGGGAGGAGCAGGACGGGCTGGGGGGAGCACCGGGAGGGGAGGAGCAGGACGGGACCCCACAGCCGGGAGGGGAGGAGCAGGACGGGACCCCACAGCCGGGAGGGGAGGAGCAGGACGGGCTGGGGGGAGCACCGGGAGGGGAGGAGCAGGACGGGCTGGGGGGAACACCCAGAGGGGAGGAGCAGGACAGGCTGGGGGGAGCACCGGGAGGGGAGGAGCAGGATAGGGTGGGGGGAGCACGGGGAGGGGAGGACCACCAGGAGGCGAGGAGCAGGATGGGGTGAGGGTCGGGGAGCACCGGGATGGGTGGAGCAGGATGGGGTGGGGGTGGGGGAGCACTGGGAGGGGACGGAACAGGACGGGGTGGGGGTGGGGGAGCACCGGGAGGGGAACGGAACAGGATGGGGTGGGGGTCGGGGAGCACTGGGAGGGGAGGAGCAGGACGGGCTGGGGGGAGTACCCGGAGGGGAGGAGCAGGATGGGGTAGGGGGAGCACGGGGAGGGGAGGACCACCAGCAGGCGAGGAGCAGGACGGGATGGGGGGAGTACCCGGAGGGGAGGAGCAGGATGGGGTCGGGGAGCACCAGGAGGGGAGGATCACCAGGAGGCGAGGAGCAGGATGGGATGGGGGTCGGGGAGCACCAGGAGGGGGGGAGCACCAGGAGGGGAGGACCACCAGGAGGCGAGGAGCAGGACGGGGTGGGGGTGGGGGAGCACCAGGAGGGGACGAAACAGGATGGGGTGGGGGAGCACCTGGAGGGGACGGAACAGGATGGGGTGGGGGTCGGGGAGCACTAGGAGGGGACGGAACAGGATGGGGTGGGGGTCGGGGAGCACTGGGAGGGGAGGACCACCGGGAGGGGAGGATCACCAGGAGGTGAGGAGCAGGACGGGGTAGAGGGGACGCGGCTGCTCGCACAGCCCTGGGACGTGTGCGGAGAAATGCCCGTCTCTGGAGGCAGGGGGCGGCGGGGGGGTTGCGCCCGGGGCCTGGGCCCCTTCCGGCAGCGGGCTGGGGGTACGTGCTGCCTCCCCCAGAAAATGCCTGCCTTGATGCATACAGTCAACTACACAGCAATGGCTCTTGAACAAAAAAGTAATTGCAAAAGGAGCTTCAAACCTCATTCCAAAAATAATATGAGCTTTTATAAACTAGGAATCCACGTCTCGATATTATAAAAGCCTCCCCACCCTCTCCTGCTTGGCGGCGGGCACGGGACGCCCCTCGCCGGGGCGGAAGCCTGAGGCCTGAAGACGGAGCCGGCAGACGCGAGTCTGGTGAGGACCCTCACCCTGGTTCACAGATGGCGTCTCCCACCGTGTCCTCACCGCAGGCAAGGAGCAGGGCGCTCGCAGGGTCCCCCAGAAGGGCATCCACCCACCACAAGGCTCACCCCGCGCACCAGGTCCACCTCCGCAGAGCGGGAGTCCGGGCCGGGCGGGGGGTGCAGCATGGCTTCAGGCACGCGGCCGGCGCCTGCCCTCGGGACCCGCATCCACCCCGCCTGCTCTGCCCACAGGCCGGCATCTGGGGCGTGAGTCCTGACACCGTGCACCGTGCGGCCTCCGGGTCAGACGTCCTCCACCAGAAGAGAGGGTCCCAGGGCCAACTCCAGTGGCGGTCCCTCCTTACACGGCCGATGGTCAAGACTGGCCCTGGTTTCCGCAGACCACGCGGGGCGCACGCTTGTTACCGAGGTTTTCCCCTGAAACTGTGAGCTCCTCTACCTCACCACGGAGGATGACCCAGCTTCTCCATCCTTCCAACCACTGGAAGGTCTCACATGTCCTGGGCAGTGCCAGCACCCACGCCATGGGCCAGGCTGCCCCTGAGCTGACCCACGCTGCCTCCCGCTCTGCTTCCGACTAGACGCTCCAGAAATTATTGGGCCGTGATTTCTGGTTCCTTCCAGTTGAGGGTCGGAAACCTGGAGACCTCTTTCACCTATAGACCAAGCACCGTGCCGCCCTTTTCATAAGCACTCTCATCTCATGCTCCTCAGGAAAGGAGGAGCATCGCCAGTCCAGGTCTGACGTAGGGTGCAGCTTGCTTGGGGCAGGTGCATGGGGATGACCCAGAGAGATGTTGTGAGGAGGGAGGTGGGAGGGGGGTTCATGTTTGGGAACGCATGTAAGAATTTAAGATTTTAAAATTTAAAAAAAAAATAATAATAAATAAATAAATAAAAAAAAAAGAAATTTAAGCTAGAAGCAAGAAAATAAAAAGATATGTAAAGCATGAAAAAAAAAAAAAAAAGAAAATGCACAAAAAGGAAACTGATGCACAGAGTTTGGGGTTTGAGGACAATGACCAGGATTTGAACCTCTGTCTGCTCGGCTCCAAAGGCAGGGCTCCTGGAAGCACATCTGAGCCGTCTCCAGACACCATGCGACCACCAAGTTACTGTCAACAACTGATGCCCGATCAGTAGCAGGAGGCAAGGAGCCCTTCACTGGGAAAATGCTGCTGGACGTGGATAGGACACAGAGGTCTGCACTCCACACCCTGTTCCTACAGGACCTGAGTTCGAGCTGTTTTGGTCCAAACCCTCATGAGGCCAGGTGACTGAACAAGCCTCCCACACGGGTCCCAGGGGTTCCCTTCCCTGGGGAGTGGCAAACAGAAACCAGATCCCAGGGTGCCCAGAGCATCTCCAGGGGGACATGTCCGCCGACAGTCCCCGACTTCAGTGCAACTCAGCAAAAGTAGCCCAGCGTCAGTCCCGGCAGTGGGTGCCTGGAGACGCTTTGAATGGCCTTAAGTTTTCATGATTTCACGCAGACTCACCTGTGTCTGTCTCACATCACACGCACAGACGGACGTCCAGACAGACCCACACCTCCCATCAGAAGAGGTTCACCGCACACTGTCTCATGCCATGTGGCCGGATGAGATATCTGCAGGGTCTCTCGTATTTTGCCAAGTGCGTCCTGATTACTCTGATTCAGCGGAGAGGCCCGCAGCCCTCACCCGTGGGCGCCGGACGGTTCGCTCAGCAAAGCCTCATGGGGTCCCCCCGTCCCCAGGGCGCTCTGGGTGCTGCAGACGGGTGGAGACGTCTCCAAGCTGGGGGGCGGGGGCAGATACACAGGGTGAAACTGCTGAGAACGTGATGGACATCTAGGCTGCGGGTCACAGGTGGGTTTATTCCTGGGGTCTCCACAGGGGCTCCATCAGTTTACATTCCCTCCCACCGTGCAGGGGGGCTCCCTCTTCTCCACACCCTCTCCAGCACTTACTGTGTGTAGGTGTTTTTCGATGACGGCCATTCTGACCTGTGTGAGGTGCTACAGACGAGCCCAGAGGAGACCAGGGACGTGGGAAGGAGCCCGCGGGGCGGCATCCGGGTCCACATCCAGGTGTGAGACTGACTGCAGGCCTGCCAGGCGCTGCTGAGGGAAGCCGGGCAGAGTATGGCGGAGGGGGCGGCTCTCCGCGTTACTTCTTACGATCGGTGTGCGTCCATAGCTACACTGAACTAAGACACTAACTCAAAATAAAGGAGGGCCCGGATTTCTTCTCTTACCCCCGAGGTCCTGACACTGCGGGTCTGGCTGGGTCTGAAGAGGGACACAGAATGAACTACCCAGGGACCTGCGGTCATCGGGACTGAGGGCCAACCCAGGGCAATGACGCCTGCAGCCTGGCCCCCTCTCACAGGAGGCGAGGGCGGCCGTGCCCCAGGACGCCTGGCACCGAGCCGAGCGCCTGCGGCTGCATCTCACATGACCAGGCAAGTGAGCGGCTCTCTGATCGCCTTCAGCACCTGGCTTCTTCAAGGAGCTTCCAGACACGGTAAGCACCTCACTCATCAAATGGCAGGTGGCACGGTCTTCCCTGCCGGGCCCGCCTGGCCTAATGAACCTGCACCTCACCAGCGGCAGGGACAGCCCGTGCATGCTGGGCTCGCCCCAAGCAGATCCACGTCTTGGGCTCCCGACGGCCGTGGCGGGCTCGATGCCCATGAAGGGTGGGACTCGAGGGCGCAGCGGTGACGGGGGGAGAGTGGGGATCGGCAGGCAGAGCTCCATGCTTTTTAATGATCCGCAGATCCCAATGGCAAAGGCAGTACTTACGTTCTGTCCAAGTTAAGGGATGATGAATAATTTTTCTCTGTGTACTTGGCAGATTGGTACTTGCCTCAAAATTATGAGAATAATAAGACCTTGTCTTAGGGAGTCTTTGCTCCAAGGAGTTCAAAACCTTCCAGAGATTGCTGCAGCTTATCTTGCCATGCTGCTGTGCCAAGGAAAAAAAAACGCAAGACTAAGATGTCAAAGTCACGTGCCTGATCAGCTGGGGCTACACTGAGATGAGGTGGAGAGCAGTGCTTCGGCAGTCTGCTGTTTTCCCAGGGGTCAGCGCAGGGAGGGGTTGCGACTGCCCAGTAAGGCAGGGTCCATCAGGGTAGACATCCTGGTGCACAGCAGTCATCCGCAGGTCTCAGCCGAGAGCCACACCCACTGCCGTTCACAGCACAGGCTGACGAGGCCCCAGGGACCCAGGGTTCCTCCGACGCGTGGCTGGACCAGACCAGCCACGGAGGCCTTGCTGACCCTCCGTGTTGGGCCGGCAGTGAGGACCTCCCGGCAGCAGGAAGGATGAGGCCTGTGGGATGTGGAACCGGGCGCCCCACGGGCCTGGGCCTCAGTTGCGAGGCCCCAGGATGTAGGTGAACCTCTGAACCCGGAGCGGTGCGTCCGCCGTCTCGCCCCCACGCCTCTGGACCCACCCCCTTCTTCAGGAAGCACATCAGAAGAGGAGAAAACATGAAAATACCTCGTGCCAACCCACACGGAACTTCCGCTTTCCAAGAGAAGAAAGCAGGGTCCACTCATTTCTAAAGAGAGCTACCCACCCCCCAGATTCACTCCTTCCCTTTCTACTTCTTAACAAAGATGACGAGTCGCCTCTGGGGCCAGCTGAGAGGGAGCGGGTCCCCCGGGCTGTCCTGCCTTGATCAGAGCAGGATGCCTGGACAGGACCCGGACGGCCATGCAGGACCCCGATAAGCAGCACCGCCAGAAAGTGGGGGCGAGAAGAGAGCAGCCAGCCCGGGAGGCGGCTGCACCTCCTCCCTCCTCTGCCTCGGCTTCGCCCCATGAGCTGGGCTCCGAGTCCCAGGGAGCCGGGAGGTGCGGAAGGGGCTCCGAGAGGCAGAGGGTCCAGCACCCAGGGTCTCTTTCTCCTTCTGTCTCCTGGGCCTGCCCCATGGGGGCTCCAACCACAAAGCTAGTCTCAACCATGGGGGAAGCCCCTAAATTGCCCAGAAAAAAACCCGCCTCTCTCTGGGGAACTGGGACATTGGCCCCTGCGTCCCAGAGGATTTGGGGTTGGGGGAGGACCTTGC
Organism: Capra hircus; assembly: GCF_001704415.2. Lineage (NCBI taxonomy): Eukaryota > Metazoa > Chordata > Mammalia > Artiodactyla > Bovidae > Capra > Capra hircus. Next base: position 110,877,107 of record NC_030815.1, on the reverse strand, counting down.
TTTTGTTTCTTCTTTTTCTCTTGCCATTTGCCCTGAAATCCACCCAGTCCTGTGCAACTTGGGAGGGAGAGGGCTGGATCTAACTAAGACTCAGCCAAACCGGAACTTCCCAGCCAAAGATCTGGGTCTCGGGAGCACTGGGGAACTCTGCAGGGAGAGGCCCCCAAGAAGCACGGACTCTGTGGGGGGTTGACTTGCAGCTGTGCAGGCAAGGGACGTGCCCGGGAAAGCACAGCGAGGCTTTGAGAGGAGCCAAGGGAAGGACCGATGCTGAAGCTGAAGCTCCAGTCCTTTGGGCCACCTGATGCAAAGAGCTGACTCATTTGAAAAGACCCTGATGCTGGGAAAGATCGAAGGCGGGAGGAGAAGGGGACGAAAGAGGATGAGATGGTTGGATGGCATCACCGACTCAATGGACATGAGTCTGGGTAGACTCCGGGAGTTGGTGATGGACAGGGCGGCCTGGCATGCTGCCTTCCATGGGGTCGCAAAGAGTCGGACATGACTGAGCGACCGAACTGAAGGCCTAGTGAGAGCGGAGGTCTCGCTCTGGAACGTTTTCATGTTATTTCTCAAAAGGCAGAGCCCTTCGCCTCATCACCCGTACCCCCACCCCACCCAGCAGCCAGTGGACGGTGAGGGTTGCCTGTGGGTGCCACCCCCACTGGATGGCAGCAGGTGCAATGGGCTGAGCGGCCCTCCCTGACAGACCCCTGGGTCCCCCCAGTGTGTCCCAAAGGTGCCCCCCACCAGAGCTCGGGCCGCGTGGGCACTCATAGGGGCCCCTCAGCGTGGGGTTGACGGCATCTCCCCGCCTCATCCCCCGGGCCAGATCCCAACTTGCAGCTTCTGGTCTTTGGGTCGTTCTGAGGCAGCAAGTCAGAATCCTCTTTCTTTCGTAACAAGAAGAAACAGTTTACACAGCAGGCAGGAGACGGGAATGAGAGTTGTCTGTCTCCCCCGTGGATGGGGAGAGAGAGGAACGGTCCATGCTGGATCTGCGGGAGACAGTCTACCACGCGGTCAGTGACGTCTGGAGACCAGGTGGCTGGGGAGGGAGCTGGCCCACTGGGGCCTCGTGAGAGCGTAAAGACTCCTGACTTCAGTAAACCAGCAGGTGGGCGTGTGCAACACTGACATTTGAGTGAGACCGATTCACACGCGTCTTCCGTCTTGGCCGCGATCGCCAACATCAGTGATCAACGTGACCAAGTGGGGGCGGGGAGAAGACCTTCTTTCCTGAGTAGACACCATGCTTCCATCATCAGCTCCTCCTCCAAGCTGGGCAGCGGAGTCTTCTTGCCCTGCACGGTGGAACTCGGTCCACACGCTGTTGTTTTCCACGCGTCCTGGGGTCTTCCCTGGTGGCTCAGACGGTAAAGCATCTGCCTGCAGTGCAGGAGACGCGGTTCGATTCCTGGGTCAGGAAGATCCCCTGGAGGAGGGAAAGGCGACCCACTCCAGTGTTCTGGCCTGGAGAATCCCATGCACTGTATAGTTCCTGGGGTCACAGAGGCAGTCAGGCCTCTGCTGCATGGTTTTCTTGCTAAGCAAGCCTGTGTGGTTTTGTGGGTAAGCAAACCTGCTTTCTTGAGTGATTATTACCTTACAGGGGTCTCCTGTATTTTTCTGTTCACAGTCACCCGGTGGGAGTCACTACCTCATCACCTACTTCGTCCCTTCACTCTGTCCCTGTCATTTTCATGCCAGGGTGTATACCTACAAAGTGCCAATCAGAGCCGACCCGTCATAAGAGAAACTAGGGGAGACGCCCTGGTTGCTTCCACCAGGAAATGAACTCTACTCGGTGACAGGGTCTGGGGGGGCGGCATCACACACACACTTCAGAGGAATCCAATAGGGGAGTTTTCCGGACGCACAAGGTAAGACACTGTGGGGGCCGTGTGTGCGGTTACAGACGGCAGAGCAACCCGACCTGGGAAACACAGCCCGTCGGGAGGGGACTGTCCCCAGGAACCAGGGTCCCGGGCACAGGCTCTGAGCTGCACAGCGGCGGCGAGGGTCCGGGGGACCGTGCCGTCGTGGGGACCACCTGTAAGAAGCTGCCACCTGCTGAGGTTCTCCACCAGGCCAGGCGCTGTCCTTCCCACACGTTACACCGTGAACCCCGAGGACACAGCTACGCACGTAGGTACCACGACCCCACTTGACGGATGGGGAGACAGAGCATGCAGGAGGTGGGTCACCCGCCAGCAAGAGGCTCAGGCGGGAGTCCAGCTCCGCGAGGCCCCCCACACACACAGCCTGTCCAGACCTCTGCCGACCCCGCAGGTGGGCTGAGCGAATCCTCCCCTCCCCGTGGGTGAAGCAGCGTGCGTGTAGTGAAGACGCCGACAGGGACTCCTCAGTCCTCATCCAGCTCCTCCTCCCCTGGGGTGGGTCCCAGGGGGGACTCTTGCTCGGAGGGAGCCCGGGGGGAGGGGACATTTCTGACGCATGAGGCGGGGAGATTGACAGTTAGGACTTCACGAAACTCAGATGGCTGCGGATGGACCCTCTGCTCTTCAGAGGCTGGTCTGTCCAGCGCGCCGGCCACTGGCGGGGGAGGCGGTCTGGAGGAGGAAGGGCTCCAAGAGCGTGAGGCCGGGGGTGCTCCGGGACGCTGCCCTGCAGCCTTAAGCCCCAGGCACATGCCCACCCGCCGCCCGCCCTGGGCCTCCAGGAGCATGTGGGATGAGGCCCAGTCCCCCGGGGGGCCAGGCAACGCCAGGCTCCCATCCAGGTCTCAGCAGAATGCCTGCCTGAAGGCGCCCGGGATGGACTCTAACCTGCACAGCGATGCGTCACGTCTTGATCCATTCCAGGCCTGCCCTCTTGGGTTATTAAGCGCTTTCAGTCCCTTCACGTAATAGGTCGACCCCAACGTGCTGAAGTTTAAACAAAGCCGTAACTCACCTTAACCTGTCTCCCATTTAATCACACCCAACATCTTGAATATTTCAAAAGGAGCACACATTAGCAGTTTTTAGACAAGGATGTGTGAAGGTCACACGGATTTATCCCTGCGGCAGGATGATGGATGCAGCCCGACTGTCGTAAAGACAGAGTGCCCGCGGTGTGTGCGCCCGAGGGGCTGTGTCCCCGGGGAGTCCACGCGGTCCCCACGAGCTGGGGTCCGCACCGGCTGCAGGGGCACAAACGTCCGTGGGGTCCTGTTCCCATCAGCGTTTTGTGAAGCAGTTACTCGTGTCTTAATCACCCAGGCAGGGGAGCACGGAGCGTCAGCCCTGGAACCTTCCTGAGGAGGCAGACAGGCGCACGGCACTACAGGAGGCGCAGGGCCCAGGGCTCCTGTCCCCACTTCGTCTACCAGCACCCCGTGGGGACCATCCCTGCTAGGGCATGGGGCCCCCGGGCTCAGACTCGGGGTCATCAACATGGGTGTCCTGACATCCTCTGTTGCTTTGAATGAACACACTAAACTGTGAGCTCTTCTGAGCCAGGACAAAGTTTTCTCTGCTTTCCATCCCTAGAATTTCGTATCTCCAGGGCCCAAGCCTAATACACATCTGCTCAAGTGCTGCGCTCAGACGCTCAGTCGTGACCGACTCTGTGCAACCCCATGGACTGCAGCCCACCAGGCTCCTCTGTCCATGGGATTCTCCAGGCAAGAACACTGGAGTGGGCTGCCATTTCCTCCGCCAGGAGATCTTCCCAACCCAGGGATCAAACCTGCATCTCCCGTGTCTCCTGCACTGGGAGATGGATTCTTCACCCACTGACCACCTGGGAAGCCCATGTTTGCTGAAGGGAAGGCCTCGGATGCTACTTTGTCACAGCCCTGTGTGGCCGATCCTGTGGCGCTCTGCCCTGACCGCCTGCAAGACACTGAGCTACCTGTCGCCACCCCAGTTTAACAGTATCCCCTCAAAGCTTTTTAGTTTTGCTTACAGTGCAGGTTGTTTCTGGTGTGAACTCTGTTCTCTGAGCAGCAACACTTACTCGAGGTTTATGGGCCCAGCTCCATGCTGCTACGACTGATGTTGCTATTCATGAGTGAAGGTCACTCACTCGTGTCCGACTCTTCGAGACCCCATGACTGTACAGCCCGTGGAATTCTCCAGGCCATAATACTGGAGTGGGTAGCCTTTCCCTTCTCCAGGGAATCTTTCCAACCCAGGGATTAAACCCAGGTCTCCTACACGGCAGGCGATTCTTTACCAGCTAAGCCATAAGTATCGTTCAGTTACTAGGTTGTGTCCAGCTCTTTGCAACCCCATGGCCAGCAGCAGGCCAGGCCTCCCGTCCCTCACTATCTCCCAGCGTTTGCCCAAACACCCAGTGTTTGCTTAGCACCGTGCGAGGTACAGATGATTTGAGGATAAGCATAAAATGTTCCCATTAAGAAAAAAGAAAAGTCTCACATAAGCAACTTTTCAGCTTCAGGAACTAGAAAAAAGAACTAAGCTCAGAGTTAACAGGGGGAAGCAAATAATAAAGGTAAGAAATAAAACAGAAATCAGAAAAACAATAAAGATCTATACAACTAAGCCATTTCTTTGAAAAGTTAAACGACTTGGCAAACCTTCAGCCAGATTCCCCAAGAAGAAAAGAGAGGATGCAAATTTAAAAAAAAAAAAAAAAAAAAAACAGAAATGAGAGGTGATATCACGGATACCACAAAAACACAAAGGACAAGAGGTCACTATCGACAGTTAAATGCCAACAAACGGGGTAACCCAGAAGGTACAAGGACGTTCCGAGAAACATGCAACCTACCAAGAAGAAATGGAAATTCTACACAGACCAACCGTGAGTGAGGAGACTGAACCAGTCCCCAAAACCCTCCCAGTCATTACGTCTGGAGTAAGTTTATTGAACACCTGGGCCTTGTGTTCATCAACCAATCTAAGCTGTGCCTTCAGGATAAGGGCCTTCTCTTTCCACAAACGAGGAAACCATGGCCTGGGACATGGAGACTCCCCCGCGTGCCCATCAGCAAAGGGGCTGTGAGCCTAACCCAGGCCCTCCGGCTGCAAACCCATGTTCCCCGTTTCTGCTTGAAATGCTGCTGTGAGGTTGGCGTGAGAGGTGCAGGGTCAGCAGGGCCGTTGCAGCCCCGTCTCGGGTGTGAACGGCCCAGGGGTCAGCGCAGAGCCTGGCTTCACCCAGGCAAGCGGCACAGCAGTCCGGGTGGCGTCAGGGACCTGCCCACATCACCGCCATCCTCGGCCCTCAGAGGCGCCCTGGAGCCCTGCAGCTGGCTGATCAAAATCGAACACAATGAACCTCCCCCAGGGATGGCAGACCTGGTCCCCTATATAAACACGAGCATCTGTGCCAAGGCCTGGCTCCAGGACAGTCCTTCAGGACGGCTGTGCCTCCCAGGGAGAATGCGACGTCCCCGGTCACCGTCAGAGCTGAAGGCCACCCCGCGGCCTGGAGACAGCCGAGGGCCAACTGGCCATGCCCTCAGCAGCACCCAGGGGCAGGACGGGAGTGTCCTGCCACGGGCCAAGCTGTCCCCCCGCCGGCCGCAGGTGCCCAGACCCCGAGCAGCTCCTGTGAGGGGCACCCAGCCCCCCCCACCACCGCAGCCACCACGCAAGCACCATTGAGACGGCACCAAATGAGAAGGGAAAGGCAATTCCGACATAACCGTTTCCCACACGCTTATTAAGCATAAGACACAACAGGCGTGAATTATTGTGCAAGAACTCCTGCCTCGAAGCCATTTTAGACACAGAAGCCGGAAGGATTCATCATTCTCATGTGTTCAGCCCTATTTTTCTTTTTGCACGCTATAAAAAAAAAAAATCCTGTCTAAATCTCCTAAACCCATCATGGCTACATCAAAAAGTAGATGGGCCATCAGCTTCAGACAGCTGAAAATAAGGCAGCTGCTGGGCGGAAACAGCGCTCACGAGCTCCTCTCTTCGGGGTCTGGATTCTGTTACTGGAGAGGATAATAGCCTGTTTCTATCACACTTAAAAAACAAGGCTGGGGAAGGAAGCTGCTGTACAAGGCCCTGCGGGAGGGGTCCCGGGGAGCAGGGTGGGAGTGGCCTGAGGGTCCAGTGTGGCCTCCGCGTTGCAGACAGGCTTCACGTCCCTGCACCCGCTCACGACCCCACGGAGCCCTTCCCCAGGCCAGGCACCAGCCTCCAGGCACTCGGGGACTCCCTCAAGCCCCGAAGGCCCGTCACGTCCCATCGCGTGTGGGGAGCTCTGCCAAGACCCAGGACTCAGAGCCCGCCAAGCGACCTGGCCTCCTGTCAGCTCTGACTCCGAGCAGGTCAGAGGCGACCGCACAGCTGGAAGGCAGGGAAACCACAGACCCACACCGCTGACTGCTGCACACCCTGCAGCTGCCCGTCGGGGGCGGGGATGGGGAGGGGGCCGCCTGGGCAGTCGCGGCCTTCCCTGCAGCCACGGGCCCGGGGCTCACCCACGCCACACTGGCCCCTCTGGGCCAGGCCGCTGAGCGGTTCTCCCCTCCTTTAGCCTGAGCGGCTCGTGGCCTGCAGTGACAGGACGCAGGCTGGTGTCCTCCTGCCTTGGCCCCTGTGAACTGCTGCTCACCGCCTGCCCCCGGGGCAAGCGCCTCCCTCCCGAGACAGTCGGGGCCACAGACGAGGACGCTTCCCTGTGCAGCAGAGCCCGGTGAGCCCTGGTGATGAGCGGCTTCCTAGGGTATGCGTGGGACGCGGGTAAGTCCCGGGCCCATCTCTCTAATGTGGGAGTATACGCACCACCCCGCTCCCCCTAACTGAGGAGGTCAGTGACCGACGACAGCAGTCGTCCCTGCTGACCCCATGAAGACACCTGACAGGCAGGGCAGGATTCTGGGGCCCCATGAGGCCCCCACCCACGGCCCTCCCCCCACAGGCCAGTCCTGGGAGGGCAGCAGCGGCTGGGGCCGACAGAGGGCGGGGGCAGCTCTCTGGCCTGGCTGGGGGCTCATCAGCTGGGCAGAGAACGCAGCGATGCTGGAAAAAAAGTCCAAGTTACCCCTACTCGGCCTAGCACGTGGACCCGGGGGCAAAGGGGCCAGGGCTCCACCCCCAAGACCCTCCCAACCCGCTTCCCCCCTCCCCCCCACCGCGGCTGCAGCCTCTCTGGACACCCCCACCTCGGATAGGAGAGCCCGGCCCTGTTCTGACGCATGTCCCCGCCCTGCTCCTGCCCATCCAATGTCCCCCCAGGTTTGGTAACCTGGGGACTTTATGGGGGTGTCCGAAGATCAGATCTGTTGCCCCTGGAGGCATGCAAGGCCCAAGTCGGCAACCGTGCCGGCCGGCGGGGCTCTGCACACATCTGACAGCCTCTGCCCAGCCTCTGGCCCAGGTCTCCGCCCGAGCTGGGCTTTCTCCCGGGGGCCTTCCCTGCCCCAGCCCTGCACTCGGGGGTGATGTGGGTCTCAGGAGACAGAAGGGTCGCCCAGCTCACTGGGGCACCGCCAGCGGGCAGAGCAAAGGGACCAGTGAGCTCCGATGTTGCCAACACTGACGCCTGGAGGAAGCGACTCAGCTTACAGCCGCACGCCAGCTGGGTGCTGAGAACCTACCATCCTCCCGGAACCTTCCGGGCTGCGACGTCCCGATCGCGGGAGCTGGCCCACCTCCTGCTGACCCCGCGGTAGGAGTCAGGGGGGGTCACACCGAGTTCTGGACGCACCGGCTCAGGAAGGAACATACCCCGAGTGCGGCCTGACCCAGGGAGCGCGTCCTGTTCTCTCGTGAAACCTGGAAAACTGCCATTTCATCGTCTTCCCATACGGATAGTAAGCGCAGAGAGCGCCTGCAGCCGAGCCGAGCAGCCTGGCGCCGCCCTGCTCACAGTGTGAGAGCGTCTCCTGTCGCCCATTAGGGGCCCAGGCAGCCCACATGCGGGCCGGAAGTCTGGCTTTTATTCCTGCCTAGGGGAGTCCGGCCCACGGAGTGCAGAATCACCAGAGATGCCCACACAGTACACGGCCAGGAGGGGGAACTCACAGAGACCAAAGTCCTGCCACGTCCTGCCTCTCCACGCGGCCCAGCAAACCGTTTCCTCCCCGTGAGACTCCCCCAAACCCAGATGCTCAGGAGCCTCGTGCCCAGCCCGTCCTGGGCCTGGTTTGCTCGTGGGATCTCTGCACCTATGGAATTAAATCTGATTTTCTCCTGTCGTCTGTCTCCTGTTAATTCTTAGATCAGACAGAAGAAACTAGAAAGGGGAGACAGATTTTACCTTTCCCAACACATATGATTTCTGATCTTTTGGAATTTTAGAATATTTTAAAATTAACTGACCTTAGTGTTCCTACTAAGATGACCATTAATGGCCATACACACTTAGGGTCCTAAGTGGGCTACAGGATACATTAATTTACTCCCGCACAGAGCTGTGAAGGCATCCAGCTCTCATGGGAGGTAACCGAGGTGTCCCCGGGGACACGCCATGACCGGCGCTGGGCTGGGCCTGCACCCCAGAACCCTGTGCAGGGAGCCTTCACCGTCTCTGCCCGGCTCTGCGGAAGGGGCCTGCCTCGTGCTGTCCTGCTGGACCCCAGCAGGCTCAGGGTGCGCTGGCTGAGCTGCCATGGGGGCAACTGGCTGTTCGAGGAACCTCTGCACACGACTCAGGTGGGAAGACGCGAGGCTGACCGAGGGCTGGAGTCCTGGGAGGCGCCTCAGAGGGGAGGTGACAGCTGGACTGGGTCTCAGAGGACGGGCCGGGGACACCACGCTGGGCGGAGGTGGGCGGGGCAGCCGCCACGACTGGGCGACGGTGACGCTGTAAACCCCAGGCCACCGCGTGTCCGCGTCAGGACAGCTGGACTCGGGGGCACCCTCCTGGGCACGTGGGCCCGGGTGCTACCCCGCTGTGGCCGCGTGGACGGTCCCAGGCAGGGCTCAGGTCCACCTCTGGCCGGGGCCACCAGGGAGCCACTTCGGTTTTTTGGATTGAAGGACCGAGGGTCTGCAGCCCACCTTCCCTCCCTTGACTCTGGGGTTCCACCTTGTCCGCGGACTGGAAGGGACCACTGCCGAGAGCCGGAGGGCCAGCCCGGGCCTGCATCCCAGCACCAATCCATGCAGAATCCGCACGCGTTCAGTCGGTGCCAAGTGTGAGTGAGGTGACGCTGCTGGTCCTCCAGCCTCCAGTCGGGGGGCGCACGCAGACCAGCCTCTCCGAGCTGAACGCGCCTGCCCCATGGAGGGTGCCCAGGGGAGGAGGGGTTCACCAACAACCTAGGGCTTAGCGGGAAGGCGTCCGAGTGACCGAGGCGGGCCCTGACCGCGCGGTGACGTGGGGGCCATCAGCCTCCAGCACAGAACCCCGGGGAGTGTGGCGGCCAGGGATAGGGCCTTGGCCGGGGCAGACTCGGGGCACCTGCAGCGTCAGCACCCCCCGGGGGCAGCAGGCCCACCCGCCCATCCTCCGGGCTGAGACGGCGAAGGCCGAGCGGAGCCCCGGGGAGGACGCCAGGGGCCGCCCTGCTGCTTTTATTCCATTTAATCTCGCGAGAAGACGAGGTCGACATCAGGGAAACAAATCACAGGGAAATGCCCAACAGCCCTCAGAGCCGGAGGAGAGCAGGCGCCCCGCTCGGCCTGGGCACCTCTGTCTCCAGGGCAGAGACGGCAGGCGCAGAGGCCAGCGGGCAGAGGCCCTGCCACTGTTTGTGGGCGCCCATGTCCGACGGGGTTCTGCCTGGAAAGCCTGGGCCCCACACGCCGCGGCTGGAGTCCCTAGGCAGCCCGGCGCTCACAGCAGGATGTGGTACTTCAGCGCCCGGGGCACGCGGTTGATGACGAGCCTCCCGTCGTAGCTCAGGGAGGCAAACAGCCAGGGATCGGCTGAGGACCAGTCCACGGCGTACACGCTGTCCTCGTGCTCCTCGTAGGTGGCGATGACGCTATCCTGCGGGGGCTCCTGGCTCCTGCAAGGCACCAACACACGTGAGGGGCGGGCGCCCTGCCCCAGCCACAGGCCTGGTCCCAGGAGCCGAGGGGTGGCGGGGTGGGGAGGTGGCCGTCTACTGCCCGACACCTCCTCCTGGGGGCAGGACCCCAGGGCCACTCCAGAGGGGGTCTCAGAGCCGTGGGGGGCCGTCTATGCCTAACACCTACTCCTGGGGGCAGGACCCCAGGGCCACCCTAGAGGGGTCTCAGGGCTGTGGGGGCCGTCTACTGCCCAACACCTCCTCCTGGGGGCAGAACCCCGGGGCCACCCTAGAGGGGTCTCAGGGCCGTGGGGGCCATCTACTGCCCGACACCTCCTCCTGGGGGCAGGACCCCAGGGCCACCCCCAGAGGGCCCTACGGGGCAGGGTGGGGTACCATCCGCTGCCCGACACCTCCTCCATTAGCCCTGAAGCAGGACGTGCCTGAGCTCAGGGGGACGGTGGCTGGGTGGAGAACGGCTGATGGTCTCGTGGTGTCTGACAGAGGGACCTGGGGACCAGACAGCACAGCTTGGACTGGGGGCGGGGCTGGCTGGAGCCTGCGGGCAGGGCCAGCAGGTCCTGGCTGGGGTTGTGACTTCCCCATCAACCCCTGCAAACGGGGCTCACGCACCCCTTCCCTGGGACACCGGCCGGACAGCACTCACACACGCAGACCCCCGGGAGCTCGCAGAGCTGCGCCGCCCACCCAGCTGCAGAGAACACAGGCCTGCAGCGCGCCAGCTGCTTCTCCGCCGGAGGGCCTGGGGCGCTGCCTCCCATCCCACCCACGCTCCCTGCCCACAGGACTCTCAGCACGCGGGACCCTTCTCGGGAGACCCCACCCTGCATATCCACAGTCCCTGCGCTCCAGGACCCTTCTCGGGAGACCCCGCCCCACGAGTCCTTCCTTCCGGGCTCCAGGACCCTTCTAGGGAGACCCCACACCGTGTGCCCCCTGGTCCTGGGCTCTGGGGACACTTCTCGGAAGACCCCACCCCGCCTATCCCCTGATCTGGGGCCCTGGGACCCTTCTCGGGAGACCCCACCCCATGTGCCCCCTGGTCCTGGGCTCTGGGGACACTTCTTGGGAGACCCCCACCCCGCCTGTCCCCTGATCTGGGGCTCTGGGACCCTTCTCAGGAGACCCCACATGGCGTGCCCCCTCCTCCCAGGCTCTGGGGACACTTCTCGGGAGACCCCACCCTGCCTGCCCCTTGATCTGCCCCACATGCCCCCTGGTCTCGGGCTCTGGAGCCCTTCTCGGGAGACCCCGCCCCACGTGCCCCCTGGTCTTGGGCTCAGGATCCCACTCGTCCCCTAGCCCTGTCCTCCCAGGAAGCCGGCCTGCAGTGGCCAGCAGGCAGCCTGGTATAAACCCTTCATACAAGTCCTTAGGGGGGTCCCACTCCCCCGATTCACTAAGATGTGAGGACCAATCCCAGGAGCAGGCTAGCAGGAAACTGGGCCAGCTCACAGTGCCACTATCTCCGGGCATGCCTGCCAGCCACATGCCTGCCCCCCTCCTGGTGAGCCTGTCTGAAGCTGTCGCGCACAGGGGGGACCCCAGGACCACTCGGCGCCAACAAGGCGGCTGCTGGCTCTGTTTCCGATACAGACAGGACGCAGACTCCTGCCTGGCCGAGAGCAGAGAGGACAGCAGAGGGCCCTGAGCCCTGCACGTGGCAGGCCGCTGGGCTGAAGCCACCGCAGCTGTGTCTAAATGCTGTCTTTCCCAGCGTCTGAACAGGAAAACAATGGCGTCAAGGGAGACGATCAGTAGGTCACTGCCAAGTCAGCCTCTCACGTGGGGATTTTTCCCTGTGACTCAGCTGGTAAAGAATCCTCCTGCAATGCGGGAGACCTGGGTTTGATCCTTGGGTTGTGAAAACCCACTGGAGAAGGGATAGGCTACCCACTCCAGTATTTTTGGGCTTCTCTTGTGGCTCAGATGGTAAAGAATCAGACCGCGATACAGGAGACCTGGGTTTGATCCCTGGGTTGGGAAGATCCCCTGGAGAAGGGAAAGGCTACACACTCCAGTACTCTGGCCTGGAGAGTTCCATGGCCTGTGTATCTATGGGGTACACCAAAGAGTCGGCCACAACCGAGCGGCTTTCACTTTCACCTGGGCGGTCGGCGGGCAGCAGAAGCAATCAGACAACAGCAGAGAGTGAGGAAGCTCAGGACAGAAGGACAAGCCCTCTTCACACTCCAGGGCACAGGCTGCCTGACTCGACGGGCTCTGCTCCAGACCCCCCGGCCCCAGACCCGACTCCAGGGAGGCCTGAAGCACGCTCCCTCACACCAGAAGGCAGCCACCGCCACAGAGACACGTCCTCCCCAGAGCAAGGGGCGTCTCCTGCAACACCCAGGCTGCTGACGCAGGGCACCGGCCCTCCTGGGTGCCGCCGCCCTGGACTAGGGCACCCTGCGTGAGCCCCAGAGCCCAGGCCCCCACAAGTCTCGGGGCCTGGGCCCCAGGGTGAAGAGAGGGCCCCTGAGCAGACACAAGTAGGGTTGGAAGGTCCGGGGAAAAGACGCCACCACGAAAAGATGGTGCGGCTGTCAAGGCAGGCACCACGTTGAGGTCCCAGCAGCGCCTCAGGGTCCCTCAGGGGAAGGAGGGTGGGGGACGAACCAGGTCTGGGCCTGCGGTCCCACCCTGCCCCCTGCCAGCAAGGGCAGATGGGCCGAACCTGACCCAGGACAGCACAGTGAGCAGGGATGCCCAGCAAAGTCTGCCCCAAGGGGCATCCCGAGAGCCAGCGGGGGCCACGGCTCACTCCCGAGGGTGCAGACCAGCCACGGTCCTCACAACCTCACCTGTGAAGCTTAGCAAGAATGTGGACAGACACGCATCTCAGAGGCCACGCCAGACGGCGTTGCTGAGCCACCCGACCCCATCACCCACGCCCCCACCACAGGGACCCGGAGACGCTCCCGCACGCCGGGGCCGCCTGTCGCACGCGCTTACTTCTCCTCCAGACGGCGCTCCTCCTGGTCACTCAGGTCGTCGTCATCCACCAGGTGGCCGAAGGGCTCGGAGGAGATGGACACCATGTTGGAGAGGATGACTCTGCTGTCGCTGCTGCCCGTGAGGACCAGCTGGTCGTGCGAATGGTTGTAGCGGACGTTCCACACCCTGGGGGTGGGGGGAGAGGGCGCTGGGACCATCAGCCCTCCTGGACGGGGCAGCCTCATCCCGCTCAGGCCAGCACCGGGTGGTGGTCAGCAGGGGCAGGCTCGCGGCGCAGCCTGAAACCTTGTAAATCCCAACCGACAGAGACACACCCAGACGGCAGCAGGGACTGCAGGGGGCTCACTGGGCTTCCTGTGCAGCGGGCACACAGGCTTCCCAGAGTGCCGGAGGCCGTGACCGCCTGAGAAGCACAGTGCGGACCAGAGAGGACGGAGACGCGAGCCCGCCCCAGGCAGCCTCCAGGAGCACTGCCCCGGCCAGCGCAGCCCTCCCGTCTGGTCTGGTCACTCGGCCCGGCTTCCTTCTGACCCACAGGACCCGAGCTCGCTGTGCTGAGCCGCCCGCCAGGCAGCTGCTGCAGACCCGGGGCTGGGGGGGTGGGCAGCGGACAGCCAGACAGCCCACTTGGGTCCAGGGGACAGGAGCTTCTTCCCGGACTGCAGGCATGACCGAACTGTCTAAACTGTACTCCAGCATTCAAGTGGTAAATACACACGAGCACACACAGAAGTGTGCATGCCCACAGCAGTACACAAATATGCACGCAGATGCAAGCACACACACGTGCATTTATGTACACAGATGTGTACACACACGCAGCAGCACACGCTGACGTGCAGACATAAGCACACTCAGGCACACGTGTGCATCCAGACAGAAGCACGCATGCACACACATGTACGCACACACAACAGGCTTTATCTGGATGAAAACGATTTTCTCCGACTTGATCTCTTTCACTTAGCAAAAAGCCCCAGCACGTGGTGAATACACAGCTACAGCACGTTAGGGAGAACGGCGGGTCTTGGGGGTGCTGCGTGCTGCACGCCCAGCCCGGCCTCACCATCCTCCCCATGGATGCTGCTGGACTGGCCTATCTGGCCTCCTGCCTCTGGGCACTGGGCTCTCCACCCCCTGCATGGCACACAATGCCCCAGGAGCATCTGGGCACACTCACTGTTGCATACGTGAACCAGCACTATTTCAAGAGGAGACAGAGTCTAATGTTTTTCTTTTCCTACGTTTATGAATCACATTCAGATCTGGAATTTTTTCCTAAAGAAAAAATAAAACTGGTTGATTGAATGAGTCACAGCAGCACAAACTAGGCTGGTTTCTGCCTTTCCAAACAGTGACGTAATCAGCAAAGTAAACCACCTAATTACTGCCCCCCCGGCCGGCACGCACCAGTGGGAGTGCTCCTCCAGGGTCTTGACCGGCTCGGCGACGTTGCGGGTGTCCCAGAACTTCACCTTGCAGTCGTCCCCGCAGCTGGCCAGGTAGTACTGCTTGTTGGGGTTGAAGTCCAGGTCCCGCACCAGCTGGCCGTGAGCGCTCTCGATGCAGTAGATCTGGCTGGGCGCGGGGGGTGGACACACAGGTAAGGGGGGGACACGGGAAGCACCGGCCCCCACAGCCTCTCCCAGACCCCGGCCAGGCGGGGGCCGGGCCGGGGGCTCCCGCGCGCGGTCGGTGCCTGTGATGGGGGCTGGCTGGCAGCTCTCAAGGGGGTGACCTGGCATCTTGATGAGAGGGAGCCAGAGAGAGGGGACTGGACAGCCCACGTCCAGAAGGACCAGAGAGACAGAAAGGGGGCGGAAAGCAGGGTGCGGTGCTGACGGTGCCGGAGGCGCAGGGACAGGAGAGGAAGGAGAAGCAGGAGGAACCTCAGAAACGCTGAGGGAGACGCTGCCCGTCCCGGCCGGGCCTGTCCCTCACCACGCACACAGCCTGGGTGCCGACACGCCGGTGGGAGGGGCTGAGCCACAGCTGCCTAGAGGGCACACGTGCACATGTGTGCACACGTGTACGTAATGCACCCAGCACACACACACGTGCGCCCACACGGGTACGTGCCCACACATACAAGTGTGCATGCCCACACACATGCAGGGGACATACACACAGGTGTGCACACATGTGCACAACGCACGCAGCACACACGTGTGTCCGCATGGGTACACGTGCCCACACATATAGGTATACATGCTCACACGCATGTGCAGAGGACACACACGCAGGTGTGCACACATGTACACAATGCACATACCACACACACACGTGCGCCCACATGGGTACATGTGCCCACACATACAGGTGAACATGCCCACACGCATGTGTGGAGAACATACACGCAGGTGTGCACACAGGTACGCAATGCACGCAGCACACACGTGTGTGCCCGCACGGGTACATGTGCCCACACATACAGGTGTACATGCCCACACACGTGCACAGAAGAGCAGGCACACACACACAGGTGCACACACACACGCGCGCACAGACCTGACTGATGCCCCACCACCCAGCTCCAAGCTGCCTCTCAAGTGTCCCCTCCTGCAGGTGCTGGGTCACGTGCTCCCTGCAGCTCCCGGGGGGCGGCACCCCAGACCTCCATGCTCCCGCTCAGGGCAACGACTTTAATCCTTCCCATCATTTCTCACAGGCCAGGTTTTCCAGCCCAAAGCCACTTTTAAATCGGGAACTGGTTTCTACATCCTGTACCTTTTCAAGAGCCTAGTAATTTCTTCCTAAAACAAGAAGCCCAAGCCTCAAGATCTTGCGAGGGAAGCAGGAAAATGGATAACACCGAGCCTGCTGAGGTCCCAGGGCCTGCGGAATGCTGACTCAGGCTTTCCTGCCAGCTCTTGGCGTGGCGGCCTGAACAGAAAAGCCCCACGCACACCCCAAGCAGCGTGGGAAGCAGCTGGCTGAGGAGGCGCACAGGCTGTGGGCAGGAGAGAGACCGTGTCGAGAAGAGCCCAGCTCACCCGCTGCCAGAAACCCAGGGACGCCCTCCAGGGACGGCGGGCAAGCGGGCTGCAGGGCGCCGCCCCCCAGGCCTTGGATTTGGGGTCTGTGAGGTTAGCCTTAGAGGTTCTCATATAGACCCCAAAAACCTTCGCATCCTTCAGGGAATGATGAGAACAGGGAAAGACGGCCATGGGCCCTGGAGGCACGCGTTCTGGTCCTGAGTCCCCACAGTCCAAGCCCAGAGCTTCCAGCACCTCACAGCAAACCCAGCACAGCCTGGCACAGACACACACGTCGATTACGGATTACCCTGCACTTTCGGGGAGCCCCGGACCGAGATTTAAGGCGGTGCCCCCACCCTTGAAGGCAACAGGAATTATTTCCCGACCTCCGTCTCTGCAGCTTAGTGATAAATCACAGTGTGCTGAGGGGATGAACTGTACCTTAGAAAAGACTGCCGTGCTCCCGTTGCCATGGCAACAGAGCGCCCCCGTCACTCCTCTGCCTGTCAACCCACACCTGGCGCAGAGAAGCTGCTCTCTGTGCTCCGCCAGCAGCGCGGGCTATCTGTGTAACGACTTAGGTGACACAGTGTGATCACCTCCGGGCATGCGCCCCGGAGACACGGCAGCCCTCCCCTTGGAGTTGCCCATCACAGGGCCCGGGAGCCTGCGGTCACCGTCTGGGGCCTGAGCTGCTGCGAAAGCCTGACCCGGATCTCCATGGGAGACTGTGGCTGCTGAAGGGCACCCGGAGGAGTCAGGCCGCCGGAGAGGGGCTCGGACCCACAGCCCCTGGTGTACTGAAGGCGGGGTCGGAAGAGGAAGGCGGCTGTGCAACACCCTACAACACCAAGACCGCAACAGCCCGGTCGTGTGGCCCCCAGCAGAGCTGACCCAACCGAGTCGAGGATAGGGCGGGGCGGGCGGCTCTCCGGGCGCGAGTCCGGCCCAGCCGACACTGACCTCATGGTCCGCGTGTCCCAGCCTCGGATGGCCGTGTCGTTCGCCGTGGCTACCTGGGAGCAGTTGTGATGTGGGCTCCAGCGGCCCGTCGTGAACTTCAGCTGTCCTTTCCCTTCCAGCGACGCTGAGCTGGCCAGCTGTGGGTTTGGGGATGTTTTCAAAGGAAGAAGGAAAGAGAAGTAATTCGAACTCTATTCAGAACGTTTAAGAGGATATCTTGTACAGGATATCGTTGAAGGTAACTATTGAAAACAATTAGGAAGCTCTGTCATTGTTTTCTGCCCTTAAAAGGCAAGAATGTTTGAACCATATTTGCAAAAAACATATATATATATATACATTTATAAAATGGAGCACAGCAAGAAAAATAGCAAGGGTATTAATAGAGCCTCTCTCAGACAGGATTTGCTGGTGTGTGATTAGAGGATCTGCTCAAATCTGAGGCAATGATACGGAACAGGCCGAGCATCAGCTTCCTCCAAAAACAAGGATGAGGTGGTAGGGGTCCGCATGGGCAGCCTCAGGTGCCGACGGGCCAACAGCCACGACCTGACCACACACATGCTCAGACAGTGCCCGCCCAGCCTCGAGGGTCTCCAGCTCTGTTACCTGGGGGTTAATTAACCCCAGTAGGTAACAGTGGAGACCTTGGAGACCACCGGCCCTGGGGGAGCCTGGGAGACGGGCCCCCCACCCCGCTGCCCACCCGCCCTCAATCTTCTGCACAAAGGCCTGTCACTTGGTGGGGATGGACACAGGCGGCTCCAGGCTTGTCTGTGGCCCTCAGACACTCGCCCCTCTGTGACCCACTTCACTTAACCCTGAACACCAGCCTTGCCCTGCAGAACCTCTGAGAGGGGTCCGGGGTGGCCACCGCAGTGCTGGACGGAGGCCCCAGGAATTCATCAGGCCCAGACTCAGCCCCACCAGGCATGGCCCACAAGGCAGACGGTCAGTGCAAGGGGATTCGACCGGAACCTGGGGAGAACCACCTGCTTCCTCTCCCAGGAGCCTGGCCCGATTAAGAAATCTGACAGTAGAGACAGCTTTAAGAGTGACTGAGCCAGGGCCCCATTTACGGTGTGACTGCAGCGCCAGGGCTCACCGCCCAGGAGGCACTGACCCACTGGAGGCACCTCACCTCTCCCTTGGACAGTCTCAACCTGTCCCAGAAAACCTTTCTCCCCAAAGCCCACTTTCCCGCCTCACCGACTCTGCAAACCACGTGGACGACAGGCCTCGTGCCAGCCTATCTCGGCGCTAGTCCTCACGGGCATACGCGCTCCTCTCCCGGGGGCAGAACGCCTGGAGTCCGTGCCCCGAGTATCGGACAGAGGCCCACAGGGTCAGGACAGCGTCTCATCTCTAAGGTAACTCGCAGACGGCCACCCATCCGGGTTCACGGGGAGCCCTCCTGGGTGCCTGCCCTGCACCCCACTCCATGACCAGGAGCAAGCACCAGGCTGAACCCTTAACAAACGCCACCGCCAGTCAAGCTCCCCGCGCTGCCTCTACGCTGACTCTTTAGGGCTCCAAGGGAAGGAAAGGCCGCGAAACTAACCGGCACTGTCTGCCTCCAACACCCACACTAAGTGGCCTCTGGCCAGCAGTCCACAAGGAGCCCAGGCCCTCTGTCCAAGCACATCCGAGAGCTCTCCGATGAGACCCCAGCCCCGCTGACACCTGGCCCGCAGCCTCACCAGCCTTGAGGCTCCAGACTTGACGGTCCCCACAGAAGCCACATGATGGCCAGTGGGAGGCGCTAACTTGGGGGCGTTTGTCAGGGAGCATGGGAAACCGACAAGACCCCACGTGGACTCAGCAGTGGGGACCCCCACAGAGAGGGCAGGGGCCCCGCCCGAGGTCACAGCCGCCCTGCAGAACTGGTCCAGCTCCCGCTCCACCACTCACTCCAACACAGAAACCACCAGGACCACAGAGCGCCGTGCCCACGGGTGCTGAGAAGTCTGCGAGGCAGATTTTAATGAAAACCCGAAAGACAGCTCGCCATCAATTTTTTAAGGGGCTACTTGGGGCAGCCAGCATGGTGCACGTTGTAAGGTTAATCAATCACTTTTTCTGGTTTCCTGGTGACACGGAGACAGAACTCAGCAAGAACTCCAGAGGGTGCAGTGCACACGGTAATCTGCTTCCAGCATTAAAGAGAAATATTCAGTGCTTCCTGGTCCAGGAGTGATGAAAGGCTCCCCCAAACCCTCTCAGAAGAGCCACTGGTGCAGGACAAGAACAAAGAAGGCGCCGCCAAAGAACAAAATGCTGGGACTCAAGCCGGCGGGGCCAGTTCAAGGAGAGTCTCGGCGTGGTTTCCAGAGACCCAAGCAGCACCCTCATTGCCAAGCCCCACAGTGTGGAGCGGGGGGCAGGACTGGGCAGAGACCTGGGCCAGGAGCAGGACTCAGCATGGAGCGGGGGCAGGACTCAGCATAGAGAGGAGGCAGGACTCAGCATGGAGTGGGGACTGGGCAGAGACCTGGGCTGGGGGCAGGACTCAGCGTGGAGCAGGGACTGGGCAGAGACCTGGGCTGAGGGCAGGACTCAGCACGGACAGGGGACAGGACTCAGCGTGGACAGGGGGCAGGACTCGGCAGACCTGGGCCGAGGGCAGGACTCAGCATGGAGCGGTGGCAGGACTCAGCGTGGAGCGGTGGCAGGACTCAAGAATCTGGGGCCCAGCACATGTCCCTCAGGACCACAGAGGTCAGCAAGTGCCACTATCCTACCCCTAACCCCACCAACGTGAAGCAACTGCAGGGCTGTGGCCTTTCCAGCACAAGAGACGCCGCGTCCATGCAGGCGAGTCCACCGTGAGCCTGGCCCCAGCTGCCGGTCACACAGCAGCCCCCACCGTGGGAGCCCCTCTCCCTGGAACGCCCTGCACAGCCCCCGGGGACTAAGACGGCCCTGAGCCAGGCCTGGTGGGCTTGCTCCCCCTCCAAGACGGGCTTAGGCCTGGACACACAGTCACGCGTGAAAAGGTGACAAAGGGGCTTCCAGGAAAGGCTTTCCTTACAAACCAAGGGTGCTGTGGAGTCTGGATGTGACGGCTGGAACCTCTGCAGCCACCTTTCGGTCATGACGGGGAGAGCAGTGACAGGCGGACACGGCAGAGGGCAAACACACAGAGTCGCTAGGCCCTCGATTTGATGAAGACCCTGAACCCGGGCCTCTGTTTCAGCAGACAATAAAACCTCCTCTCTATCTAAGTCACTTCTTATGTGCTGCAGCCAAATGCATTCTCACCGACACACCCAGGATGCCCCTCTGAGCCGACGCCATCAGGGGTGCCTTCAGGGAAGGGCAGCCCCCCTTTGAGCCAGACCCCCGAGTGGGTCCCCGCTTTCCCAGTGAATGACCACGAGTTACTGTGTCTCTCTAAGGCCTGGCTTTCTCTCCTGTGTCTCATTTGTAAGACAGATATCAAAGAACCTGCCCCCAAGGCTATGAGGACCCAACAAGACGAACTCCTACAAAGCACCACCCCGGCACGTAGCTCTGCTCTGCCTTCAGGGACCCAGGGGGAGGGACGGGGACGCTGTCTTCTGGGCCCAGGGAGGAGCCTCAGGACTGTCGTGGGAACGGGACTCGGCAGGACACCCCAGGCCCATCGCTGCCTTCAGAAGGGGGAAGAAAGGGTCCCGCCACCCCCACCCCCGCCCCAGGGTCACAGGGCAGGCGGGCTACCCCCTGCGCGCCGCGCCCCGGCCCACAATGGTCCGAGACCCGGCAGGGCTGGCGGCTCCCATGCCCGGGAAGGACTCTGCCCCCCAGCAGTGCTCCGGCTCCGCAGGTTTTGAGAGCGGCCTCCTGGAAACCAGAGTCCCCGTGTTTAGGAAACGCAAGCACAGCAGCAGGTGCCAGCAAGGGTGAGGAGCCCGAGGTGGTTTCCGACGCATTTGCAGTTCATTTTAAGCAGAGCTGACTCTACTGCAGGAAGAAGAGAGCGAGAAGGGCTTCCCCGCTGCTGCACCAAAGCCAACCCCCCCTCGCGGACAGAAGCGTGTGTCTGACACCCACCGACGCGGGTGTGATCTCCAAACAGACTCCAAGCAGGGAAGGCTGTGAGGGTGGATTTAAGGTCTTTGGCCGAGATGGGCGAGAAGGTAACCGGTGTCCCTGTCCCATCGAGGAGCCACGAGTGAGGTGCAGGAGAGACGGGCTCTCTGCGCCTTCCACTCTTAACCTGGGGTCTCCGGGAGCCAGCCCTCCTCCCCGCTGGCCACGCGCGGAGCCCAGGAAGCCGAGGGAAGGGGGGGCCGTGGGCGAGGAGGCGGGGAGCCTGGGCTGCACCCTGAGCCTGTGTCCCCAGGCAGTGAGCCTGCCCTGGGCGCGGGCACAGCAGGCAGGGCTGCGGGGAGAGACTCCCCACCGGCGTGGGCTGCAGCCTCCTACAGTGTTTTAAACCTGCACTAGAGGTTTCTGGAAGCACACCGTGTCCTTGAAGCCTGCTGTCTTCCTCCCAGGAAATGCTCCCCTGGGCACCGGCCCTCAGGCCTGTATGCGGGTGATGCCAGCTGCCCTTCCACCCCGTGGAAGCTAGTTCTCCCCACAGCCGGGGAAAGCCCTAGAACCCGGGTGTGAGCACGCACAGACCCAAACCGGCAGGCAACGCCTCAGGGTCCCGGGACCCACGGAGCACCCCCTGCAGGCCTCCCTGGGGCTCCACTAATGATTACAAATGGCAGAGAGCCTCCGATTTAATTGCAAAAGGTAATGAAGCAGTGAGCATAAGATTAGATTCACCGCATAAGGCAATATCCTCAAACAATAAGGACAAAAATTGAGGAGCCGGGCGTGAAGATGGCTGGAATCGATAGGAAGGTTTCAGTATTAAATACTTCGGCCCCGGGGTCGCAAAATGGTATCGACAGAACTGCTGACAGCAGATAAAAAAAGGGGAGAGAAACGGAATTGGTCCCTGCAGAAAATCAGTTACAGATTAATCACCCTACCATAAAATCATTTTGAGACGACGGAGGGTCTGAAGAGCCGTTCACACTTTGATGACTGGACAGGCCCACACAGTGGGGGCCCCAGAGCAGTGGACTCCTAATCCCCTCCCCGGTCACTCCGCGCATCCCCGGAGCGGGGCTGGCGTTCTGCCCAGTGCTGCCGCGAGGCCCGGCACCCTCACAGGACAGCCATGTCCCTTTCTGCGCTCAAAGGTGGCCTCGGGGAACAGCCCCCTGAGCGCAGGCGGGGGCAGGGGGCAGGAGGGGAGACCCTGGACTCTCGTCTGGATGCTCTGCCTAGTACCCTGGAAGGCGGAGGGATGGGAGGGGGGGACTGTGGAGGCATTGACCCAGACTCAGGGGCCCACGGGGCAACGTCGGAAGCTTCCTTCAGGTTCCCACTTGGGCCTCAGTTTGGGTGAAATCTGCTTTCTGCTCCAGGATAGAGATATGTCTTATTTTTTTTCTTAATTTTAACAAAGACAGTGATTTCTTTCCTGAAGAATTATGACTGTGCTGGGGAAACTGGCTGCCTCTTAACTTCCCACTGAAGCCTGTGAGAGGTCCTTCCGGTCGTGCGGTTTCTGTATGTGGACAGGTCACTCCACACTGGGATGAGTCTGACTTCTGGGCCGTGTGTCAATAACGACCCATCAGTACACATGCAACCTCAACCCAGAAGGTGAAGACACGCGGCAAGAGAGCTGAGCACGCGTCCCGGGCACGAGAGGACAGAAGGTGAACACGGCTCCTGAACGGGTCTCCCAGAAGCATGCCTCTCACGCCCCCCAGGGTGGCAGCGGGGCCCCAGGCGTGGGGGCATCAGAGGCGCTACAGTCCTGCCAAGTGCTTCACCTTCCCTCCAAAGTTGCAGCTTCCACAAACAAATGCACTGAAATTACGAATCCACGTGAAACAAGACGTTTGACGAGAGAACATTTTAAGGGATCATGTATGAAAAAATACACACCAATGGGTGGAGCATTTAGTCTATGAAAGACACACTCTTTGAAGCGAGGACTACGAAAGCCAGACCGGTTCCCAAGAAGGCTGGTGCGTAGTACTGAGCAGGTCTGGGGGCGAACGGGCCGTTGGGGGAGACGCCGCCTCCTGGTCGGGACCCTGAAGGAGAGCTGCCCCCGAGCTGCAGGGCGAGACCTCAGGGGACACACGGGTGCCTGACGGGGCGGGACGATGACGGCCACCCAGACAGAAAGGTGGACACGCCCGACAGCCACACCCTGAGAGGCTGAGGGGTCAGCGGGTCACGGTCAACTGTTATTTTCATGACCAGGAAACCTCTGTGTCACGAATGCTCCTCTCTGAAAGGTGACCTTAACCAAAAACATGTTGAAAACCCTTCATTAAAAAGATTCACACGTGAAAGAGAAGACTACGATTCGGGGCAAATTACAGCCAAAGGGGAGAGTTTTGTCAACATCCAGGTTCCGTGTTATATTTGCACCCGGCCCGGAGACCCGAATCGGAATCTTTTTGCCCGAAAGAGCTGTCGTCTGACTGACGACAACCCAGTCCGTTTCTTAGTGATTTCACAGTGTCAAGATTCTAAACATGTATGAACCGACGAGTGTATTCTGAACTCGCCTGGAGGGACAGAAACCGCGCAGCTTGAGCTACTCACCGTGGCCTGGCTGGAGCTTCCCTCCAAGTCCCACAGCAGGATGTGGCTGTCGGCCAGTGAGACGACTCTCTTCCCGTCCCCTGCGGGCTCCCAGGTGACGCTGCGGGAAGGAGGGAGCCCAGCGTTACGAGATGCCCACCCCGAGGCCCTCAGCAAGGCCCTGCCCAGCCCCCGTCAGCAGGGGAGGCAGCGTGACCTGGGGCAGTGACCCGGTGCAGCTACCACGCTCCTGAGGCCTGAGTGCCCACATCCCTCCCTAGGGTTCACTGAGGTCAGAAGGATGGGTGCCTGCGACGGGGTAAGTGCCCTGGTGTGGACCGACACCAGTTCCCAGGCTCCCTGTCTCTGTGTACCTATGTCTCTGTCTCTCTGCTTCTCTCTCTTCCTATACATCTCCGTCTCTGCGTCTCTGTCTCTCTCTCCGTCTCCGTCTCTATGTCTGTCTCTCTCTGTATCTCCGTCTCCGTCTCCATGTCTCCGTCTCTCTCTGCGTCTGCGTCTCTGTGTCTCTGTCTCCGTCTCTGCGTCTCCGTCTCTCTCTCCGTCTCCGTCTGTCTGTGTCTCCATCTCTACGTCTGCGTCTCTCTCTCCATCTCCATCTCTCTCTGCGTCTGCGTCTCTCTGTGTCTCCATCTCCGCGTCTCCGTCTCTCTACGCCTCTCCGTCTCCCTCTCTCTGCGTCTCCCTCTGCGTCTCCGTCTCTCTCTCCGTCTGCGTCTCTCTCCGTCTCCGCCTCTCTCTGCGTCTCCGTCTCTCTCCGTCTCCGTCTCTGCGTCTCTGTCTCCGTCTCTGCGTCTCTGTCTCCGTCTCTGCGTCTCCGTCTCTCTGCATCTGCGTCTCTCTCTGCGTCTCCGTCTCTCTCTGCCTCTCCGTCTCTCTGCGTCTCCGTCTCTCCCCCATTGTCAGGTGGGCATGCAGGGGGAGGCGGCCACCTATAAGTCGGGAAAAGAGCCCGCTGCAGCCCCTGACCTGCCCACACCCTGACCGCAGCTCTCCAGCCCCGAGAACTGTGAGCAGTCAACCCTGGCACCCTGTAGGCCCCCAGCCGTAAGTTTCATCAGGGCACCTGAGCTGAGGCCCTGCTGGCGGCTTCTCCCAGGAACTAAGGCACGGACAGCCGACAGACCCTGGCCGCTGAGATGCTGGGCGGCCTGCTGGGGGCTGGGTCTGAAGGGGCCCAGGTGGGTGGTGCCCACATTGTCCACTGCCTGCTCCTGGGAGGGCAAAGCTGAGAGCCCTGGTCACCGCCAGGCCCGGGACGGCAGACCATGTTCTCTGTCGCAGCCTATGTGAGCCACGGTTTCCTGTCACCCAGAGCCGTCCTAACCGACGTGGTGCACACCTGAACAACGAACAAGACGAAAGTCACATTGCCCAGGACATGAAGCCTGAAGAGGCTGAGCACTGTTCAGGGTGACCACAGGGGTGAACTTCTGTCTTCAGAGCTATGAAGAGAGCTTCATTTCACATCGTCCCACATGTGACCACTGCAGACACTGATGGAGACCCTCACAGCTTCTCTTCCACACAGAGCACGATACTGACCAGACCGGGGCACCTCCCTAGTGCGACCCCTCAAGACTGCCAACGCGCTGTTACGACTTTTATCACAACACTGCCTGCTGCTCGGCCACTCAGTCGGGTCCAAATCTGTGTGACCCCATGAACTGCAGCCTGCCAGGCTCCTCTGTCCATGGGACTCTCCAGGCAAGACTGCAGTGAGGAGCCAGTCTTTTCTCCAGGGGACCTTCCCCACCCAGGGGTTGAGCCAGAGTCTCCGGCATTGCAGGAGGAGTCTTTGCCGCTGTGCCCCCGGGCAGCCCACCTGCATGACCAGAGATGCCCAAAGGAGAGAAGCAGAAGGAAAACCCGGGTTCCTCAGAAAACTGACCTGGATCACGCCAGTAACAGTAACTTCCTGTGAAAGAGACGAGACTGAGGAGAAGGCCACCAGCCGTCCTGGGATGGAGAGACAGCCCGTGCGCTGGAAACCCGGGCAGTGTGAGGCCTCGGGGAGGGCACAGAACCACCGGTGGACACGCCGGTCCAGGTCTGGGACACGTTCTCACTGCTGCCGCAGGCCCGGCTCCCACACAGGGCCTGGAGAGACGCCCCAGACAGACGGGAAAGGGGCCGGCGCCCGGCATGTTTCAGGGAGGCTGTGGTTGGGATGTGCGTCTGCCAAACCTGACACGGTGGGCGACTCGGGACAGCTCATACTGAAAACTATCAGGAGAAACCAAACCCCACAGGAGCACACAGAGGGCGCGACTCAGAGCTGCATCAAGGAAAACCAGGACTGAGGATCGGAAGACAAAACAAGTGCGCTTCCCAGGCCACTGAGCAGGGTGACCGCGGGCCTGACGCACGGACCGTCCCGCACGGCCACAACTGATGAGACACACCCCGAGCCCTCGCCTGCTGCCTGCCAGCCTCACCCCGGCTCCCGGCTCCCGCCTTCTCACTGTGCTCCGCCCAGGTGTCTCCCTTTTGTCCTACAACTTCTGCCCCCATGGAAACAACAAACCCAGGGTGGGTGTGTGTCTGTCTCCAGACAGTCGGCACGGCCAGGCGATTGGGGTCCTTGCTAAAGAAGAGCGGGCCTGAGGTGGACACAGACAGCACCGTCCCCAGAGGAGACGCCCCCTCTCACTCAGGGCCCAGCCGCTGGGCAGAGCTGCTGTTTACTGTCCACCTGGGGGTGACGCATCTGACAGAACGTATGGTGGGTTTACGGGGAGCAACCCCTGCGGTCGAGAGAGACTAGAATAAGCAGGGCGTGCAAAGTGCAATAAAAAAGGAAATCCTACTGCATCACGCATCATCACCAGGGAACCAGCGCTGTACACACAGGAAAATTACCCGGATTTCTGCCACACTTGCTGCTCCAAACTAGGGCGTTTGTTTCTTTGTTCATAGAAGTCACCCACATTTCTGCTTTTTCACTCTCTCTCCATAGATGTGAGCGACGTAAAACTGTATTAACAAGTCAGGAGCCAGAGAGCACGCACCTAATGTATGTACACGGCAGCCCCTCATTATCACTGGGAGAGAAACACGGGGAAAGGGCCGTCTCTGCAAATAAACCCAAGCGAGAGAAATGAAAGCTCTCTGTGCAGTTAACAAGGCCAGGGTAGCAGGAGTGAGGGTCCTGATCTCACAGGCCGCACATGACCAGACAAAACACACTTCTCTTCCTCAGACAAGCGGTTCCAGAATGAGTCACACACTAGATTTTGGCGCCTGGGCTAAGGACGCTCTAAGGACCCTGAGAAACGCTTGAAGCAGCCCCGACGTGAGGCCACTGCTGGTGCCGGCTCAATCGCTGAGTCGTGTCCAGCTCTTGCGACCCCGTGGACTGAAGCCCGCCGGGCTCCTCTGTCTGTGGGCTTCTCCAGGCTACAATACTGCGGTGGGTTGCCCTTTCCTTCTCCAGGGGATCTTCCTGACCCAGGGATCGAACATGGGTCTCCTGCACGGCAGGCAGATTCATCACCACCTGAGCTGCGGTTACTTTCAATCCACGTCATTTACCTCTCCAACCTACCCCCGAAGCCCGTTCTGGCGGGCGGGGGGGTGGGGGGCTGTCAGGGCAGCACAGCTGCTAAAAGCATGGAGACCGCCAAATATGAGACACGTGACACGGCCATCACCACATGCCACGGAGCTGAAGACAGCACGCGAGCGAGGCAAGGACCTCGGCTCCAGCGCTGCTCCGAAACCCTCCCGTTCGTTACTTCACTGAAGAGGGAAAACCTTCAATAAGAAACACAGCTATCAAGCCGCTGGTGACTGTATCAGTGGTTACCAGCCAAGTTTTGAAAACCTTTTACAAGAAGAACGTAATACATTATTTCCTCAATTTATATATCTCTCTCTTGAAATACACAGATTTGGCAACCTGGTTAATTTCTTCTTGCTCAAAAATTCACAGCAGAATGTAAGTTAGCTTTCCATACATGTTATAAAGACTTTTTTCAAGAAAGACCCCTTTAAGAGTCACACCATTAAGCCAGGAAGCCCCCTTCGATCAAATCTAGGGAAGCGAGGCTTCCTGTGGCCATGACACATGGACGCTTGTAGTGACACGGTCATTTACGCCCAGCCAGGGGCCCCTTCCCGAGAACAGACGGGTGTGTGGCTCTGGACACCAGTGATTTACTTGTTGAAGGCCCGTGTTTATTCTAACAACGCTTGCCTGCACTCCCCCATCACCCACGTGCAGGGTTCAACAGAAAGACACCCTCACACTGAGAGTCCAGCCATGGACGGTGTGTGGGTGGGAAGACCTGCCCTCCCCAGAAGCCCCCTGGGTGGGCTCATCTGAGGCCCCATCACAACGCAGGGTGGACATGGAGCTGATGGACACCAACCCCTGGGGCTCCCGTCTTGTCCTCCTTCCGCAGGTGGCTCTGACAACCATCCCGTTTGACGTGGAGACGTCGGCCACAGGGAAAGGGGACGGCATCTTTACACTGTCCTGTGAGACCACCGACTGTTCTTTCCCTGCACAAAGAGCGAGCTGCGAGGCTTCCCAGGGGGCACTGGTGGTGAAGAACCTACCTGCCAATGCAGGAGACATAAGAGACGCAGGGTCAATCCCTCGGTCAGGAAAAGGAGGAGGAGGGCACGGCAACCCATGCCAGCATTCCTGCCTGGAGAATCCCATGGACAGAGGAGCCTGGTGGGCTACACTCCATGGGGCCACAAAGAGCTGGACACGACTGAAGTGACTTAATATACACACGTAGGCATCTTTCCAGACTTCTCTCGAAGCTCAGAGGCCACTCCAGCAGGAGAGTGACTGCTCAGCTCCAATTCATAAGCTTCACACCTAAGGACATCCAGACCGGGTGACAGCGAGAGCCCACACGAGTCTTACAGAAACCCACTAAGTCTCCCACGACGACGCTGTTGCAATCTCGGAGGCCTTTCCACACTCAATGACAGCAGAGTCACACCGTCAGCTCTCTGAAAACTTCAAACATCTTCTCTACTTATCCTCTGAGACAGCTTTGGAAGATATTAAGGATGGCTTAGAATTCACTGTGTGTAACATTCACCTGAACCAAAGCAAACTCCTCCATTACATGGACTGAAACGGAGAGCCACAAAACCAGAGATGAGGCCCTGTCCCTTCTTCTGGCCAAGCCACCACAAGTGCTCGGGGACATGCACAAGCTTCTCTTCTCGTGTTTGCCTCCACGCTCAACCCAAACACCTGCCTTTCTCCTCCTCCTATAAGGCTGGTAACATGGACGCCACCTTCCAGGATCCCCGACCCTCAGCCGGGCTGGCATGTCAGCCTGAAATTTACCTCCGCCTACTTTACTCCTTGGAAGAAAAGTTGTGAACAAACTAGATAGCATATTCAAAAGCAGAGACATTACTTTGCCGACTAAAGTCCGTCTAGTCAAGGCTATGGTTTTTCCTGTGGTCATGTATGGATGTGAGAGTTGGACTTGAAGAAAGCTGAGCGCTGAAGAATTGATGCTTTTGAACTGTGGTGTTGGAGAAGACTCTTGAGAGTCCCTTGGACTGCAAGGAGATCCAACCAGTCCATTCTGAAGGAGATCAGCCCTGGGTGTTCTTTGGAAGGAATGATGCTAAAGCTGAAACTCCAGTACTTTGGCCACCTCATGTGAAGACTTGACTCACTGGAAAAGAGTCTGATGCTGGGAGGGATTGGGGGCAGGAGGAGAAGGGGACGACAGAGGATGAGATGGCTGGATGGCATCACAGACTCGATGGATGTGAGTCTGAGTGAACTCCGGGAGTTGGTGATGGACAGGGAGGCCTGAAGTGCTGCAATTCATGGGGTCGCAAAGAGTTGGACACGACTGAGCGACTGAACTGAACTGAACTGACACTGAAGAGGGAACTTCCCCTAAAAGCTGGCGCAGAAAGCAAAGGCCAGTGGTCCCCCGTCGAGGGCCAGGAGCATCTGGGAGGACCATCCTCCCACGCTGAGGGAGACCCAGCGTGACCCTGGGTGAGGCTCCCCAGCCGTCTTGACCCCTCCACTCGAGGGGGAAGCAGGGCGCATAGAGAGGGGACTGCAGCCGACTGTCATAACCACACTCCATCCCCAAAGCTGCTGCGCTCTAATCTCAGTGACGCCTCCTTTAAGCAGATGCTCACCACCCACAGGACCCCATGATCTGTGTTCCTGCCCCCATACACCACCCGGGAGCCCTGCTCCCACCACCTGGACTCTGCTCCCCGGGTCGGCGGGGGGGACCGGCCCGCAGCTGAAGTGCACCCCCTCAGCAGCCCGAGAGCCTCTCCAACATTGGGAGGAGACACAGGGCCGAGTCTCCCGTGGAGGCTACTCAGCGCTCCACCCAATGGCGACTGTGATACGGCCAAGACCTCATGGGAGCTGGCAAAGGAGACCGCCACCCCTTCCTGCTCTTGCCTGCCGTGTGCCCGAAGCCCTCCCCTTCATGGGGCTGCAAGAGACACTGGGGTGAGCAGGGAACAGGTGGGATGCAGGAGCCCGGGGAACTCGGGGGTCTGTGGTGGTTCCCACTTATGGGGTCGCTGTGAGAAAGGCACCAGGCGATGGGCGTAAACTCCGCCCCCAGGGCCGGGTCTGGACTCAGCGTCATCACTGCGGCCCCAATTCGCTCCTTCTCGCCTACAGCACCAGGCGCTGCCCTTGGTGCTGAATTCTCTCCTTTTTCTCCCGCAGCACCAGGGGCTGTCCTTGGTGCTGAAGTCGCTCCTTTTCTCCCCTCAGCGCCCGGCGGCTGTCCTTGGTGCTGAATTCGCTCCTCTCCCGCAGCACCCCGAGCAGCCTCAAGCCAGGCGCTGTCCTTGGTGCTGAGGGCCCCTCCATGAAAGCAGCTCAGCCTACACAATAATCCACGGGAGCATGAGCGCAGTGGAGCGCCAGGGAGCAGAGACGGCTGTGACAAAAGATGAAATCGTGCAAAACGACAGAAAGGCCTGAGTGGGGGTGAACAGGGGTCATCCGGAGAGAACCATTAGGAAGAGCCTCTCTGAGGAGGCAACACTGCACCCACGCGAGTCGAGGGCTGCAGTTCCCCAGGCGGCCCCTCCAGGCGACATCAGGACCTGTGTCCCCATGAGCAGAAGTGGGAAGTCAGGCCCCGAAGGGTCTGGGGGGCACGTTACACCAGCCCCTTCACTGCCTCACTTACAGACAATACCACAAATCCAGGGGCCCCGCCACGACCAGAAACGTCACCTCCTTTGCAGGAATGGAGACCTGCTCTAGACAGACTGGTGACTTTTCAGTGACCCTACCACCACCTGGGACGGGTGAGCACAAGAGACCAGGCCCACATAGGACACGTCAGCAGTCGGTCCCCCATGTAGCACGTGCCCACCAAGCACACGGAGTCACAGGCCCTCTAAAATGTCCCCCCTCAGCTCTGGCCAGTCCCTGGAGGAGGCTCAGGACACGAGCATCAGCCGCCAGGCACTGCCCAACCCTGACTGTTGTGGTGGAGACATGGGGGCCATCCACCCAGAGTCTGGGCTGCTCAGGACAGAACAAGCTCAGCTGCCCTGAGGACAGGAGCCTGGGCCTCGGCCGGTGGGCAGTGCCACGCTCTGGGGCCCTGGGACTGCGAAGCGCTCCCAGACGCCCCCACAGGCAGCAGAGGCTGATGGTCAGGACGGCTGGGAGCCACACTCCGAGATCTGCTCTCAGCACAGGTAACAAGTCAGAAGAGGAAGCAAGGGAACGGAACCACTGCCTGCGGCGCCCGCGACCACAGGCAGCGCCCCTCACCCCCACGCCCCTTCAGACTCAAGCTCGCGTGTCGGGAGGAAACCGACCGCACTGAAGACACTCCAGAGAAGGTGCGGCCGCCCAAAACGCCAGCGAGGGCGCCGAGACGGGGCCCACACGCACCCGCACCGGCGAGGGCGCCGAGAGGGGACCTGCACGCACCCACCCCACGCGCCAGCGAGGGCGCCGAGAGGGGACCCGCACGCACCCGCCCCACACGCCTGCAAGGGCCCCGCACACACACCCCCGCCCCACGTGCCAGCAAGGGTGACGAGACGGGGCCCGCACACAATGCAGGCGCAGCCCCTGCCCCCACAATGCTGATGCAGCGCCGCCCAGCCCAGCAGCTGCCCCTGGGTGCTGGGCATGGGAGCAGAGACCCGGGTGCTCACAGGCTGTTCAGGGTCAGCTCACAGCAGCCCGAGGCTGCAGACCCAGGGGCGCCTCCACGAGGACGAATCCACAGGCTGTCCATCCCCCTGGGTCCTCCTCGAGCAGGACCACACACACACACACGTGCAAACACTTCCTGGGGAGACTGGGCTGTTGACGGGGCTGCCGTCTGAGATGCGCCTCCAAACAGCTCCATGTGGGGTGCAGGGCAGCTCTGCTTTGGAGGACAGGACAGGCCCTCACACCCCTGATGCACAGACGGCTCATCCCCTGGGCAGGAGAGACCCGCGAAGCCTGGCGTGTACTGACACCCCTCCCCCACCCCCGGGCCGACAGGCCTCCCAGGCTGCAACTCTGCTCCCCACCTCCCACCCCCAGATGGGGAGATGGTGGAAACCAGGATCAGCCCCAGCTCCAGACGTCACCTCCTCAGAGACGTCCTCGCCAATTCGTGTCTCTTCCCTCGGGGCCTGTGCACAGGACTCATGACTCCAGCCTGCCCACCCGCCCAGGTCCCAGGTGGATGCTGACACCATGTCTCCCCCAAGAGAGCCTGATTCCTGGAGGCCAGGTCCCCAGCCCATCACCCTGGAGCAAGGCAGGCTGTGCAGCAGGTGCCCAACAGTCACCTGCTGGACTAGATGCGTTTAACTGGCGGGGGTGCTGGGAAGGGGCTGTGCACACAGACGCACACGCGCACGCGCACACACACGCGCACGCACACGCACACGCACACGCGGGAGTGCTATTGCATCAGGACAACAACTCGTGCTGTAACGCACACACCCATCCCAAGGGCACGTTCCCTCAGGCGCGTCTAGGAAACGCGGCTTCTTGAGGGGTGAGCTGGCGTGTTCTGAGGTCGGTCTGTGTGTCACCCCAGAGGCACAGCCACCCCGTCACCACGGACACGGGCAGCCACGCGCCAGGGAGCCCTGAGGGAGGCGTCTCTGTCTTGACACTGCGTGGGACGTTTGGGGAAATAAATTCAGGACAAAGCCTCCAAGGACTTGGGACACAGCATGACCCGCACAGGGGCATCCACCGGGTCCCCAGAGGTGACACCCGAAGCCCTCAGCCCAGGGCTACAGAGAGGCCAGTTCATGCACAGGACGGCTGAGGAGACGTGAACTTATGAGGCAGGAAGCACTGGAGTGCCTCAGGGCTGGCCGGCGCCTGACCGTCCTCCCGGCAGGTACCAGCAGGACTGACATTAGCGGGAAAGGCCCCGGACACAGCTCCGCTCGGTGTGTGTGCAGCAGGGCCCTCGGAGACGCGCCATCTGGAGGACGACCGGCACTAAACAGAGCGAAGGCAAGCTACTGGCATCTCCTCTCCACATGGAGTGGCCTCTGCAGGGGCACCTGCCCCCAGAGGTGCGCGGGGCATGGCCTACCAGGCGGTGCTGCCGCGGGCCGCAGGCTCCAGGAGACAGAGCAGCTCCAGGGCGTGTGCAGGGCTCGCAGCATCCTCGGGGGACTCCTGGCCGCCAGGCTCCAGCTCTGCGGGCATCCTCCACACGGCGGCGCAGGTCACCACCTTGCTGTCTGCAGCTGCGGGACAGGACGAGGGAGACGTCAGCAAAGCATGCTGCCCCACAGCCCGCAGACGGCGCCCCACACGCAGCCCACTGCCCACACCCCTGCCCTGAGAACCCAGACCGGCCACGCAGCTCAAGCCCCTGCTCCCCTGCTCCCACGCCATCCTGCTACTGAAGAAAATTTAATTTCCTCAAAATCGATTTCCTCCTGTTCTTCTTCAATAGTTCTTCAAACAAGGGAGGGAGATGGGGCAGGCAGGGGGGGGGGGAGGCTGCAGCTAAGGCTAAAATCACTGCGGGTGCAAAGGGTCTGTCTGAAGAGGGCTGCACTAAACACATTTTCCCTGGAAGCCCCGCGAGAGCGCCAGGCTCAGGGGCGGGGGAGCACATGTGTGGTGCTCACATATATGTGTTAAATGGTGTCAGTGGGGGTGCAGACCCCTGTCCACTGAAGCCATAAGCACGGGCCAGGGGCCACAGGCCAAGCCCTGGCAGAGAGCAGCGCGGGGCCCGACCTCAACACAAGACCCCTGTGTGGACAGAGAGGAGGGTCCCCTCTGCAAGGAGAGCGCCGGCTCCAGGTTTCTGCCCTCTAAACAAGTCCTCTTTTGTGAACAGATTTTTTCAGTGAGACACAAAATAAGGTGGAAAGACACAAATGAGATGAAAGAAACAGATTTAACATTATATGATTAAAAGCTGAACCAAAACTCCTAAATATAAACTCTTCCAAAATCTGCTGCTTGGTTCTGAACAGTACGTGTGCTAAACACCTTCCCCTTTAAAAATGGTCTTTAATAAATGGTAATAAAACAATGAATAGGCTTCAACATTAAATCAGTAATTGGTATCAAGTGAAGAATATGAAATATTTGTAGAAAACAATGCCCATGAGTAGTCATTCCTACACAAAAAATAAGGCAGCGCAGGGGTTGGGGGTGGAGGGTGAGGACCTTACCATACATTAGAAAACGTCCCACTTCTTACAACATGCAATGGTCCTTCAATCTAAACCGCAAACTAATCAACCAGGAACCCCACAGCAGTAACCACAGGGGAAATGCCTGGCCGCCCGGGTGCTGTTATCACAGCACCGTCACCACCCTCGATCAAACGGTCAGCAGGAGGGTCAGGCCTTCAACCACGGCTCTCTGACCCCAGTCTCAGCTCTCTGTTCGTGTGTCTGACTGGGGCCAACAGAGCAGGGAGTTGCAGCTTTTAAATAAAATCCTATGTAGACACATCCACCTTTAACCATGCAAAGCAGAGCATGACAGTTCTTGTCTACGAGAGAAACGCATTTTTTTGCTGAGATTTTAAGTTCCACAGTCTCACTGCAGAGCCCCTGGGGTTGGCAATGGAACTCCTGAGAAAACTAACTGGAGAGACAGTTGGTGACTCTGAGTTGGAAGCAGCAGCAAATGCCCAAAACATTCACCCAGCAGAGGCACAGATCACATTAATCTTCCTAAATGACAGAGAAAGAAAGCTCCTCCCTGAAAAGTGATGGGACTAGTGACCCAAGAGCGAAACGCTGGCTGTGTGCACGAGGAGCGCGCGGCACAGCAGCCACAGCTGGGGCGCGGGGGGCGCGGCTAGTGCTGGGCCCGGCGGACGGCTCCCTCTGGGGACTCGGCTCCCTCTGGGGACTCTGCTCCCTCTGGGAGCTCTGCCCCGGAATGGAAAGGTAGCTCTTCCTACAGCTGCCTGCTCACCTGGCAAACATGGCTGCTGGGGGTGAACGTTACACGCTTCCCCTTTGAGAAGAGGAACAAGACAAGAATACTCTGTGCTACCACCTCTAGTTAATGTCACACCAGAGGTCCTAACTTCAGCATGGCAAGAAAAAAAAGAGCTGTAAGAACAAGAAAAGAATAAAGGCACTATTATTTGCTAACGACTATATGTGTAAAAAGCTTAGAATCTACACACACAGACGGTAAAAACACAAAGGGAAATCAGCAAAACTGCTAGACACAAAGACGATGTATAAAATGCAACTGGTATCTACAGAGTCACAAAGATTTTTAAAAACAAAATTTGAAGAACTATTAATGATTAATTAGAAAATGAAATATCCAATAATATCTCAAATGAAAGAGATGCGAAATGCAAAACACTGCTAACAGAGCAGAGGCCGCGCTGATGGGAGGGGCACACCACGTCCACAGACGGGAAACTTCTCTACTGCAAAGAGCCCCAAATCCTCACAGTCTAGTTGGCTTTTTTTTTTTTTTTTTTTGGAAGAAATGCTAAAACTTCCATGGAAATGTGAACTACCCAGATGGCCAAGACAGTCACGCAGAAGAACAAACTAGATGGTTTACAATCTGGTATTAATTTACTGCTGATACCCAGTTAAATAGCCCAGAGAAAGAAAATGAAATCCAGAAATAGATTCCACAGAGATGGTCACCTGATTTAAAACAAAATGACAAAATGATACTTACTGGAGTGGACAAAGAATGCTCTTTTCAATAAAAGATGCTGGATCAGTTATGTATCCATGTGAAAAAAAAAAAAATGAGCTGCATTCTACTTCACAACACATCCAAAAACTAACTCCAGGTACACTGGAGATTGACCTGAGTAAGATGGAACCACACAAATCTTTCTAGAATACACAGCAGAATATCCTGACTCTGGAATTAGCAAAGACTTCTTAAATGAGGCAGAAAAACCCAAATGACAAAGGGAAAGACTGATAACAGGCTGTTTTATAATTAAGAACTTCATTCACCAAAAGTCACTGGACTTTCTCAAAATTTAAAACTGCCGCTCTTGGAAAGACTCAGCTTTAAAAATAAAGCAGAACTTGGAGACAATATTCAGAATACATATATCTGTATCCTGATAAACGGCTTGTATCTAATATATATAAAGAATTTCTACAACTTAATAATAAGACAAGTAACCCAACCTTCGAAAGCAGGCAGTAGACTGAATCAGACATTTCACAAAAGAAAACATCTGAATGGCCAATAAGCACCAGAAAAGGCGCTCAACGTCAACAGTGACCGCACAACAAAACCGCAACAAGACGCACTGCACACCTGACAGGACGGCTGGAATTCAGTATAAAGGCAAGCGTGCCCCGCAAGCGTTGCTGGAACGAGTGTGAAATAATTCAAACATTCTGGAAACATGTTGGCAGTTGAACGTCCATGTACCCAGCAACCCTACTCTCAGGAGAAGCTGTCGGGAAGCGTGGCTTGTTGGTAACAGGTTTGTGACCACCCTCTGACCCCAGCAGTTAAACCTGGCCCCAAAGCAAGAGTGGCCTGCTGGTGGTAGGTGACTGCCAGAAGCCAGGGGGCAGCAATTATCCTAACGACCCACCAGGCCAGGGTGCCAGCCAAGGAAGGCCAACTGGCCGACAGACAATGGGAGACGGCCTCCAAGAAACGGAGCAGATGGCCCTCCGCACCTGTATCACTGCCCCGCCCAACACACACACACACACACAGGCACACGTCCACACAAACGCCAAGGGAAACAGGAGTGAACGAGCAGGAGGCTGAGGGGAGTCACTCCACTGAGGTCATAATCCTTTACCCAGGCCTGGGCTGGGCTGGTCTCAGACACGGGACCCACTGCTGGGAACACGGCCGGAGGCCCCGCAGGCAGGACCCCACAGCACCAGGCAGGTTGTAACAAGACACCCCCACCCCCATTGGCCTCCAGGGACCTCCTGCTGCTGCTCACACACCGGGCAGAGGGCCACACCCTGGCAGCTCAAGGTTCACTGAACCCAAAGTGTCCCATGTCCCCCTCAAACTGGGGCACGGGGGGCCAGGCAATAAATGGACAAAGCCAGGCCACAGCAGATGCGCCAGGCCTGCAGACCCACCCAGAGAGGCCGTTTCCATGGGGTGGACACACAGCAGGGGTTAAAAGGCCCACCGCCCCGTGGCCTTTGGGGTCAGTGGGTGGAGGCCTCAGAAAGTGTCCCTCTCCCTGTCAGAGGCAGTGGAGACATGGGCCTACTTCAACAGTTAAAGGCACGTAGGGCCGGGGCCTTGGGGACAATAGCCACAGGGCAGCTGCACTCGGGGGGCTAGGAGGAGGACAGGCACACCCCGCCCCCCCTTGCCCTGCGCACTTGAGGCTGGAGGCAACGGTCTGGCCAGAAGCCCAGAGGAGAAGACTGGGAGCTGAGACACAGAGCCCAGCCAGACCAGACGCGGCCCACGAGGGTGCAGAGCACGAGCAAATGGCTGCGTAACACGAGGTCCAGATCTTTGCGAATCCAGGCGAGGTGCTGAAGGAAGGAGACGCCCTCCCTGCGGGGGAGTCAAAGGAAGCTGCTGGGAACCGGAGCAACCCACCCGTGTCCCCAGGAAGGTGTGGGCACGTGGGAGTGGACACAGAGGCGCTCTGAGCAGGATCACAGGCCCGGGGACCTCAGGGCGTGGAGCATGGCTAACGTTCCCATGTGGGATACAACAAGGTGAACTAACACCAAGAGAAATGAGGGCTGGCGCCTCCAAGGACCAGACCAGGAAGGGCCTGGGGACCAGTCGGGCGTGTGGAGGGCCTGCTTCAGACCAGGGATGGAGGCCGGCGGTTCTGAAACCAGACTGCATCTGGCGGGAAGAGTTCCGTCGGCGCGAGGCAAGTCCGAAGCCCCTTACTGAACGACAAACACCAGACCCATCCTGAGGAAGACCAGAGAGCCACCGGGAGGCGCCTGCAGACATCACCCGAGACGTGCAGACCTGCAGAGTACTGTCAGGGTGCGCTCTCAGTCCAAGGAATACGGTCAGCGTTATCGAAACTCTCCAAGTCATCAGAAGCAGATGAAATGGAAGGTAAACAGTGCTAAATGAGAAACGCTGGAGGTATACCCATCGAGACACGCAAATTGGCTCTGAAACTCTGAAGGTTTCCAAATCTGCATGGATCTCAACTGAGCATTCCACACACATCCACCAGCTATCAAAGAGCCCGAGGTGCTTTTGAGAAGGAAACCCGATCTTTAGAAGAAAGATGCTGTAATGACCACCGAGGCGTTCTTCTTTTATCTCTGTTTTCAAAGCTACCCTGAAGTCAGGCCCCGCAGGGGAACTGCCAGTTACTGCTCCACTCCGGTGACGGGGAGCCCCCAACCCCACGCCCCATGGACAGGGCCACCTCCTACGAGCCCGGTCTTCACTGCAGGTTCAGACCCACAGACGACCCGGCGCAGGCAACTCCCCACCACGCCCCGCATTCTCAGATGAGGAGACCGAGGCCCAGGGACCCAACTGCCCACCCCTGGCTCACGGGGCTCATTCACGCCAGTTCAGAGCCAGCGGAAGCCTCCTGGCTTGGGAACAGCCCGGCGCTCTGAAAGGGAAAGCGTGCGCTGAGAGCTGTGTCTCGGAGGCCCGTCTGATGCCAGCCTGCCTTTCACACGTGACGCTCGAGCTGAAGGCACTTAGTGAGAAAAAAAGGCAACCGGGCAAATGGGTGGAAGAGCGCCCTCCAGGGTGCCAAGTGCACCCACGCCGGGCACGGACTGCGGTGGGGAGCAGCAGTCCAGGCTTCACAGACTCGGAGGAGATTAGCGCCTTTCTAAGCCTGAGCAAAGCCCGGCCGGGGCCGGGGATACAGTCTGATCCACAGCTGCAGGTGAGGAGGCTTCCATGGGGCACGGTGACTCGGAATCTGAGGCTATTTTCAGAGACTTCCGCCGGCTGACACGGGCTGAGCAGGATGGACGAGGTGGGATCCAGCTGAGCTGGTGTAACCTGGCTGGCCCACCAGCGCCCAGGGAGGTGCCCGCCACGCCTCCCCACCAGACCTGGCCTTCAGGTGCCGCAGGAACCTGCGGTGAGGGACAAAGGGCAGCCAGGCGTCTCTCCAGCGGTGGGAACCCTGCTCCCCAAGATGCCTGAGGGCGGGCAGGCGGTGCCTCCCCGAGATGCCTGAGGGCGGGCAGGCGGTGCCTCCCCGAGATGCCTGAGGGCAGGAGGGCGGTGCCTCGGCAGGAGCAGGGTGGGGGAACAGGCCGTGAGCGCCAGGAGGCACACGCAGGAAGCGTGCCACAGAGGAGACAGGAGGTGGGCCCGGTCCTCCAGCGCCTGGTGGGTGTGACTGCAGACTTGAGACCGACCAGGTGGGACCTGCCCTGAGTCCCCACAGTGGAGTCACTGCCCCTCACTCGGCTCCTGAGACAGTTCACAGGACAGGGCCCTGCCTTCTGGGAAACCCTTGAGGAACGACCCCATAGCAGCACCCCGTCCTGCAGGTTTTCCCCTGGGAAGCCAGCCACTCCCGGGGCAGCAGCAGCAGGAGGAAAGGGGCCCGTGAGAGCTGACGCAACCCCTGCCCAGCACATCGCACCCCGTCTCACCGTCAGACCCACACACGGCGGGCCGGGCCCCCTCTCAGAGTCTGCACCGCGTGCAGACTCCAGACGGTACAACGGGAAGGGAGCACAGTCCCCACCCTTCCAGGGACAGCAGAGCCGGTGGGACAGGAAGCGGGACGTCCCCTTCCCCTCGGAACACTGTGGGGCCCCTGTGGGGGGAGCTCCCTCACACCCACGCTAAACCCACGGGGCACCTGCAAGACAGCAGAAGGTTCCAGGAGCGGCTCCCCGGGTGGTGAGGCTGCTGTCCCTGACGCGAGGTGGCGCGGGGGCACAGTGGCCTCAAGAGGACCACCAGCAGCCGGCCCATCGCCACAGGGCGGGCGGCTCCCTACCCCCAGCACATCGTCCCGGTGCGCCTGCCACAGCCACCAACCCAGGCCAGGGGCTGCCTGTCTCGGGGGCCCACCAGAGGATGGGGCTGCTTTTAAAGGAGAAGCAGAGGTGACGGGAAGGGCCTGAGAAGGGCCCGTGTGCCCACAAAGCTGGGATGCCGCCTTCCGTGGGCTCCTGTCTCAGCTCCGGAGGCGCTGGCCGCAGCCTGCTCCGTGACAACTGCAGCTGCCCAGGCACCTCCCAGGCCTTCCCGGTGGTGGGTCTGGGTGCTGCGGGGGTGGGGGGCGGGCTCTGCAAGGGGTCCCGTGAGTGGTGCGGTGCCAGGTGTCCGGGGAGCTTGACCCCCGAGTGGGCCAGAACCCTCAAACCTCCGGGCCCCCTTGCCTCCAGCTGGCAGCCTTTCTGTGGCCTCCCAGCCCAGAGCCCCGGCTGGCCCCCCCAGCCGGCCTGCTGGCCCTTCCGCAGTCCTGTGTTGCCCCAACACCCAGCCAGGTGGAGCCAAGTGGCCCCAAAAGCACAGGTGCATACCCATGGTCTCACTCACCCCAGAGCTCCAGCCCGGCCCTGTGTCCCCAGCTCTGCTGGGGCCACCGCCATCCTTACTCCTGAGACCCCCAGAGACGTTCACAGCCGTAGCTGGACTCCACAGGCTCCAGCACCATCCTGACTCTCCGAGTCTGTCCAGCAGCGCCCGTGTGTGGCGCTGAGCAACCACAGGGACACACCCAGGCTGCCTGCCTCTTGCCCCGCAGCCCTTACACAGGCGCCCGGCAGAGAGCAGGTCAGGGCCAGCCAGGGCCCCCTCCTGACCGTTGACCCTGCAGGTCTGCAGCGCAGGGCTGCCCCGAGGCCCCACCCTCCAGCAGGCCCACTGCAGACCCCAGAGAGCTCTGCCCTTCTCTGACCCGACTTCCTGCAGACACAGCACCTTTCACACCCCACAGCTGCGGCCACATGTCTGGCCCAGCACCCCGAGACCTGCCGCCCAGGGGCTCCTCCTCGTGTTGGGCCCTGACACCTGACTGCAACGCGCACCATCAGAGCCCACAGACGGTTACGGCTGCAGCACTGGCTCCCGGCAGGTACGGGTGCTGCCGGGCGGGGATGGAGCCAGCTGGCTCGGGTCACCGTTGCCCAGGGAACGGCCACTGAAGCGTGTGCCCTCCACAGGCGCGGGGAACCCCGCTGGTGCCCATTACTGTTCTCGGGGTGATGGGGCCAGTGCCAGTTCAGAAGCCTGACTCTGCCCGCGGACACGCAGGCTCATTTCGGAGCCTGACAAGGGGACACAGCGTCCCTCACCAGCCCAGCAAAGCACGGAGCGGAGAGGAGCCATCTCTGGGCCATTCACTCACGAAACAACCCCTGCCAACTAGAAATGAGCGCACAGCCCTGGAACGACCGACCGTCCTCTTTTCACTGGAAATGCTCCTCGTTCCTTCCTCTCTTTATTTTACTGAGAATGGCTCGAAGCGCAGGACGAGAAGGGGGGATTCCGAAACACGAAAGTAAGAGACCAACTTAAACCACGTCTGTGTGATCATCAGTCTTTTTTAAATGAACAGGGTCACTGTTTGGAAATTCTGGATCTTTCCATGAAACATACACACACACACGCACACACACACAAGTTACTTGGAAGGTTTGATAACATTTTACATATTTACAGTACTTTCTCCTGGACAAGCTTCAAGTGCTAGATCTTTGCAAAGTCCAAAGGCAGCTGAAG
The DNA here is from genome assembly GCF_001704415.2 of Capra hircus. Lineage (NCBI taxonomy): Eukaryota > Metazoa > Chordata > Mammalia > Artiodactyla > Bovidae > Capra > Capra hircus. Next base: position 110,835,571 of record NC_030815.1, on the reverse strand, counting down.
TTAGTCACACTGTGCGATTTTCAAGCTTCTGACGGCGAGGGCTGAGAAGCGGGTGGATGCAGAGGAGTATCTGTGGGGTGGACCCAGGTAACACTTCCTGCTGACACCTGACCTGACCCTCCTCCCCGGCGAGAGGCGACATGCTGGGGAAGGGCTGGGTAGACGGATCCGAGGATCCGAGTCCGCAGGCATGGTCGCAGGAGACAGGCCTACCCGCCCCCTCCACTCACCTGCCCGCAGGTGTGTCATCCAGGCCGCCCCTTCGCCCCGCCCCCCCTTCGCCCCGCCCCTCCGAGGTCTCCAGGCTCCTCCCCACCCCCCCCCCACGCTGCTCTCAGGAGTGTGCTCCTTCCTTCAGCCTCCCTCTCTGTGCAGGGAGCCACCAGGAGAGCCGAGTAAAAGCATCGCCTGTCTTCCCGAGAGCAGAGGACCACCAGGAAGGCCCTTCCCACGGGGACGAGCTCCGCTCTGTGCCACCCCCCGGCCCCGCCCAGGCCGCCGGCCTCCACGCTGCACCTCACCTGCACCCCACGGCCACTCCAGAGACCCTTCTTGTCCCTCCCCCGCAGCGGTTCCTCTGAAACCTTGGACACGCGGCCTCTGGGGTGGAAGCACAGGACCCCACCGGCTCCCAGGGGGCCCTGCCAGTGTGCCCCCACCCAGGGCTTTGTTCCCCCATCGGCTCCGAGGCGAGTAGAGAGATCTCGAAGGTGAGTTAGACAGCGAGGAGCCGAAGGAGCCGCAGGCGGAGAGGGCCCCACACGACCCGGAGTCCTCGCTGGAAAAGCAGGCCGTTCTCCAACTGCTCTTCGACCTCTGCTAAGTGACACAGAGGTTCCATAAAACACAGACCATGACCTCACCCCCAAACAGAAAGGGGGCTCAAACACTGAATCTGAACCAGATTTGGGGGCCCTTCAGTAGTTTCAGAAATTTTCATTAAAGTTAGCCAACTCCTCTGAAAACAGACGATGATGAAACAGCAAACGATACAGCTGGAAAAGGTCTGCCAGGGCGTCTGGGAAGTCCTTCTGCCTCTCTGACTGGCAGCATCAAGCAGATGACAGCCATCAGGGACACTACTGTGAAAACCAAAGTGCTGCCATTACAAAGCCAGGCCACGGCCAGCTTCTTGGAAGAAGAGATGCTGGCTGGGAATGTCGCTAAGCAACAGGGCCCGCCTCCGCTCCCCTCCCCCACCCTCCCTCAGGCTCCTCAAGTGTCACTCCTGGACCCTTAGCCACGTCCGGGTGGCAGACACTTGAGTCCAAACGTGAAGATCCCAGGGGCAATCCTCACCATCTCGGAGAAAAGCTTCTGCTGAAAACTGGGTCAGACGCTGTAGGACGGCAGAGACACACCCCACCTCGGAGCCTGACCTCTCAAAACAGATTCATCTTACTTCAAACACACAACAGCGGGCCTGCACTTGGGGGGGGGGAGGGGCAGGGGGGCCTGCACTTGCGAGGAGGGGGCCCTGCACTTGAGGGGAGGGGTGGCCTGCACTTGCCGGGGAGGGGGGGGCCTGCACTTGCGGGGAGGGGGGCCCTGCACTTGCGGGGGGGGGGGGAGGTGGCCTGCACTTGTGGGGAGGGGGGCCCTGCACTTGCGGGGGGGGGGGCCTGCACTTGTGGGGAGGGGTGGCCTGCACTTGCGGGGAGGGGGGGGCCTGCACTTGCGGGGAGGGGGGGCCCTGCACTTGCGGGGAGGGGTGGCCTGCACTTTAGGGGAGGGGGGCCCTGCACTTGGGGGGGGAGGCCTGCACTTGAGGGGAGGGGGGGCCCTGCACTTGCAGGGAGGGGTGACCTGCACTTGCGGGGGGGCCCTGCGCTTGCGGAAAGTCTACTGGAAGGGGGTGCTTCTCAAAGGAGGGCCCAAGGCCTTCCATCAGCCCTCCTCTCACAGGAAGCGAGTGGCTGAGAGGGGGCACTCACAGAACGCAGCCTGGATGTCTGTCGAGGCCACCGCGTCCCCACACCTGGACGTGGACAGGCAGCAGCCACCCTGCCGTGGCTGCAGCGCGCTCTCCCCCGCCCCCCACCATCTCCCGGATCAGACGCTGTCCTCCACACCCAGGATTCCCATCCAGGCTCACTCTGCAGCGCTCACTGCCCGCGGGGCTCTCTTCCCAGGACAGAACTGTCTATTCCATCTCCCCACCAGATGGCGAGGGAGGCTGGAGTCAGGCCCCTGCCACCGTCCTCCCTGGCCTCTGGGCACCCACTTTCTGCCTCCCTTCTCAGCCACCCTGAGGCCACTCTCGCCTTCTATCTGGCTTTAAACAAAGGACGCCAGCCTCAGAATGTCCCTTCCTTCTGTGTGGACAGAGGGAAGGAGAGTTGACACGACTCAGACACCCAGGTACCCCTCCACAACCAACAGCAGGAACCTGGGGCAAAGACGGAGGCCCAGGAGGCAGGCGAAGGCTGAGAGTGCCCTGGGTGCTGACGCCCTAGCCGGGATACCGGGGGTCATTAGGAAGAACCTCTGCGCTCCATCACACGCTCCTCACGAAAGAGATGCTGCCTCCAGGCTCCAGTTATCCGCAATGGCCCATCTCCGGGAACCCTGCTCCCAGGTAACAGCGTGAAGCAAGCTTGGTTTAGCTCACAGGAATTCTCTTGACCACCTGTGAACGGCTCCAGGAGGAAGAAATTCACACGTTCCTCCAGGGGCCCAAAGGGAAGGAGGAAGCATCTGACTTTATTCCATCCCCTTTTAGTATCAGAGCAGCAGGAATTCTGACTCTGGAAGACGGCTCCTCGGGGGGCACAAGTCCACCGTCTTCTGTCTGCTGGCTTTCTGTGTAAAGCTGCTACTCTCTGCCCCGCCAGCCCGTCTCTCCATTATCAGCCTGTCGTGCAGCAAGCAGACCGAGCCCAGACTCGTGGGGCACGGAACAAGCCCCCCGCCCTCACCGCCGGCAGGCACCGCAGGCCCAGGGCTGGTCTGCACCCGGCGTTAGTGCCTCAGCTTTCAACCCGCAGAGATGCCCACGGCACCTCCTTTTAAGCGGCAGCACACCCACCTCCCTGTAGCCCGCTGGCCGGATGCAGGACACACTTCCCTGTCCAGTGCTGAACCCAAACCGCTCCTCGTCCAGGCTTCCCAGCGTCCCACCCCTACAGTCAGGGCCAAGGCCAGGGCGCTCCTGACACGGGGCATCACGCACACCAGAGGCCCCGGCTGGCACGCCCGACCTCTGCCCCACAGCTGGGTGCGGACGGGAGGAGGCTGGGAGGGCCTGTTCTCCTCAAGCCCTGGACATGCACAGCAGGCAGCAGCTGGACGAACGCCCGTGGGATGGACGGACGCACGCCCCCCCTCCCCGCCGCGTGCCCCACCACCCTGAGAGCTGGGCCCGCCGGGCCCTCCAGAGCCCTTGCCACCAGCCTCCCACCCACACGGCAGCCCAGCCCGCTCCCTGGACTCTGGCACGCTGCCCAGCTCAGGCCCTCGGCAGGCCCTGGAGCGGAGTCTCCCAGATCTGTGCACACGCTTGACACACGCACACATGCACACGTGCACACATGCACACGCGCACTGTCCCCTCTCCTGCGGGCGCTCAAACTGCCCCTCGTCGTGGGGCAGCCTGCCCCGCGGCCACGCCCAGCCTCGCAGAGCCCAGGCCTCTCTTGCTGTGCCTCCCGACGCTCTCCTCCACAGGGTCTGTGTTTACACGTGCGTGTGAGCCAGTGCCCAATCAAGGTCTAGACCCAGGTCGGCGGGCGGAAACGGCCCAGGACAGAGCTGAGTGGTCATCGTCACGTCACATCAGAGACACAAAACCTGTGTTTAAATGCAGAAAGATACAAAGCGACGGCCCTTGCAGGGAAGGTGCTTTTGTCACTAACGCGTGGGCGGCGGGGGGGGGGGGGGTGGTGTGGGCGGTCAGACTGCGATTGGAAAGCAGACGCTCCCAGGGACTCGGAACACAGTCAAGAGAAAGCCGCCCCTAAGCCACGGTCACAGCAATCCACTCTGCTGACGCTTCTGCGAGTGTTTCCTAAAGGGTGTTAATTCTGACTCGGGCTTCGAGACACCGGCTGCCACCTGGCTGTCCGCGCTGAATCTGGCCCCAGGGTTTGCCCAGGAGGAAGGTGATGGGGACGAGGGCGAAGCAGGCCCAGGGAAGGCGGGGACAGAAAGGGGACAAGACACAGGGCCAGGGCACCCATGTCCCCTGTCCTTCTGTGACCAGCCAGGCAAAAGGCCACTGGACCACGTGTCTGTTTCTGCCACAAGAGGGACAGAGGAAGCCTGTCTCGTCCCCTCACACTACAGGCCAGGCCAGGAGCTGGGGCTCCAGGGGGAAGCACCCAGGCCTGGGGAACCTCTCCACCCTTGGGGAGCCAGCCCTCCGCTTTCCGGTCAGGATGGAAAAGAGACCTGACCTTCAGCTTCTCTCGAGCTCCTGAGACTCCCCGGCTTCGATGAGCATGCTCAGTGGCTCTGAACCCAGTCTCCACGTCGAGGACTGAGCATCCGCCGGGTGTGAGCGCCAGCGCCCGCAGCGGTGGGGACGGCTGGGGCGGGGGCGGGCGCAGCTCGGGGAGAGCTCACAGTCACACCCAGCGTCACCGCACAGACCCTTGGAGGTCAAGAATTCAATTTTTCTGTAATTAGGATTCACATGGAGGCAAAAGGGGATGGCATCTTGTGTGAGCAGTGCACAGCTCATTACATACCTGAATGCCTTCTCTGTATCTGAGTCTGCTGGGTCCTGAATATTTATCATTTGTAACCTTTCTGCTTTCAAAGGGAAGCTAGGAAAGATAGCTGCTTGCTAAATGCATTATGACATAGGTCAAAATAATACTATAAAAAAGGTATATTTTTAAAAGTTTTACCAGAGTATTTATAATGTAAGTTCCGTTAAAGACAACAGGCTTGAAAATGACCAGCTGCACTCGGGCAGCTTCTGCCAAGACGACAGCCCTAGTGGGGAGAGACGGAAGCAATGCCCATTTCTTCATAACAAATTACCAGACTCAAAGTCTGCACCCCCGCCCAGTTCCTGCACTGAAATCCCAGCCCCCAGTGCTACGGTGTCAGGAGGGGGCCCTTTGGGCGGTATCAGGTCGTGAGCGGAGCTGCGTGACGGGGTTGGTGCTCCTGAAAGAGACCGTGCGCCCTTTCACCCCAAGGGCACTGTCAGGGGATGACGAAGCTGGTCCTTAACGGCTAGGTTCCGCTCGAAGATGATAAATCACCTCCTTCTTAAGCTCGCCTTCTGGGATCAACCTGGCTCCTAGCAACACACGGGGGACTTGATGGAGAGAGGTCTTCTCCCTCCACAGGCAGAGGCAGGCCCTCAGACCCCAAGGAGAACAGGCCCACGCCCTCCACAGGCCTGCACCCTCCACAGGCAGAGGTGGGGGTCCCTGAGACCCCAAGAAGAACAGGTCTTCTCCCTCCACAGGCCTGCACCCTCCACAGGCAGAGGCGGGCCCTCAGACCCCAAAGAGAACAGGCCTGCACTCACGGCTGGCCACGGGACTCTCCTAAGCAGGCCGCCGGTCGGAGGGAGCGCTCACCCCTTCCAGCTGGGGCAGCCCGTTTCACCCCGGGGCTCACGATGCACGTGCTAGCCCTTGGGCGAACACAGCTGAACCACGTTGGCTCAAACCCAACTCTCAGGAAAGCATTTCTGGTCACATTGTATTGGTTTGAGAGTTCATGTCTAGGTGCGCTAGAGAAGACTCCCAGGGGACTTTCTCACCTGGCTCTGGAGTCCACACAGCTGCACAAACTCTCCAGAGTGGAAGGGAGAAGAACCCCTGCAGAGAATATCTGCGCGGTAACGGAGGGGGACGCTGCAGCTAGGCGTTCAGAAACTTCTGGGTCCGCAGCAGAAAAACCAGTTCCCCTGAACCCAACCAGCCCTGGAACCAATGCGGGTGCTCGTGGGGTGTCTGGAGGAGGGAGCCCCTGCCTGATGCCCGGCCCCCGCTCAGGGAGCAGGATGGCCCTGCCCTCTCAGGTCACAGGGAGAGCTGATCTTCAAAAGGGAAAAACAGACGTCAACACACTGGAAGGATGTGTGGTCTCACGTCACTCACAGCCCGGAACCACTGCGACGCATGTGGCCAGTGGGGAACTGCCGTCTCCCAGGCGCCCTCAGAAGGCCCCTCCTCTGAGTCCAGGCCCTCGGCTCCGCCCTCCTCCCTGCCCCAGGGTTTCCTCTCTGTCCATTATATTGTCTGTGTGGCCTCTTAGCGCACTGATGGGCCGCAGGAAGCGAGCTCAACAACTGGCCCTGGGTGGAGGAACGGGGAGGAGCGGGTGTCCAGGAAGGGCAGGCCTGTGCCTCGGCAGAGTGGTCACTACCAGGAGAGCTGGCACTGGGCCCACGGCCCGTCTCTGACCATCCCCACCAGCCCCTGCCCTAGGCACCACCTCTGCAGGGGTACCGGGTAGCTCCTGTCCTCTCCACCCAACCGCAAGCTCCCGACAGGGCAGGGTCTCCTCCCAACAGGGCAAGGGGCACATGGCATGCAGGCGGCCAGCACATGGGGCCCTGGGCGGCCCAGTGAGAACGGAAACAGGCTGGGCCTCCACGCCACCCCTGCAGACCCGGGGTGGTAACTGGAGGTGACCCAGCACCCGGCACAGCGCACAGCCCTCAGGCCTCAGCCACATCCACAAAGCTGCCTCCATCGATGAAAAGAGATGACTTTAGGACACAGGGGAATGAGTGGGCGCGTCAGTTGTGACGAGAACCGGGCCCCGTCTGGCCGTCGAGGGCAGTGCTGGAAACATACCAGGGACTAGCCCGGCGGCAGCATCGACAGGCAGGCCCACCGCAGTGCCAGGGACCTGCTCCCACCTGGAGGCCATGGCTCTGCGGCCACTCGGCCCCCCACCCCCAAAGCCAACGACTCTGCAGCCCCCACACTGGCGACCCCACTGTCCTCTCGTGTGGCCACCTCTGACCCGAGGAGCCTAGGTCACGTGCTGTGTCCCAGCCTGGAAACTGGAAAGGAGGGAAGGGAAACTGTAAACTTGATTTATTTCCATGAGGGGAAACAGTACTAATAACCTAGGAATCTCCCCCAAATACATGAAGAAAATTCAAAACGTGAGTGATCTGCCCTGGGCTCGAGGGAAACCTCCAGACCGGTGAGGGGAACCAGGGAACCCCGGAAGAGCTCCGCCCTCTGCTGGCCGAGCCCACCGCCCGTCAGGCCACCTGACACAGATGCTGAAAGAGGCAGCCAACAAGGGAGAGACCCGGGCAGACAGCTCCTGCTTGATTTCAGATGGAAGGCTTTAAATCTCACACAATTACATCAGACTGACTAATGAAGAGTGGTCACCATAAAACCCCGTCACTCAAAGCCAACCTGCAGAAACGGCTTTATGGTCTAAGACGGAGACTTTCTGAATGGCCACACTTTCCCTGCTTTTCTAACTGTAACTCGTTAAGGAATGAGGACCGTCCCCAAGCACAGAGGTAAGGACGGCGACTGGAATGGCGAAGTGGCCCCAGGCCATGGTGGGAAGAGGGCGGGGGCACCTCCTGTAACACAGCGCAGAGGGGGGACCACTTAGGAAACTAAATTCCTATTTTTTAACCAAAGGCAAAATAAAAGACAAAAACAATACAAACACAACTATACACGTGTACAGAAAACGACACATCTGATGTCAGCATCCGTCAAGGCAACCTTGAGAGAATCGTCTTTTCACTGAGGAGGGCAGAGAGACCTACAAGCGTCTGTACTGCTCTAGGAGCAGAGCTGAAACGTCATGTGCGTGGAGCAAACAGCAAGAAAGCGATACAAAACAGCATCTCCAGAAACATCGCAAATAAATCAGGTGAGGTTTCACAAACTGCTGACGTAGCCGCGGGAAGGTAAGGAAGGGACAGCGACGAGAAAGGAAGGGAAGGCAGAGAAAACAGACAGCAGAACGGCCGCGGCAGCCCCAACGCACGCGCAACTCACACACAGCGTGACAGGAAGTCAGCCCCAACGCACGCGCAACTCACACACAGACAGCGTGACAGTGAGTCAGCCACGCAGTCGCGTCCGACTCTTTGCGACCCCACAGACTGTAGCCCGCCAGGCTCCTCTCTCCATGGAATTCTCCAGGCGAGAATTCTGGAGTTGGTTGCCATTTCCTTATCCAGGGGATCTTCCCAGCCCAGGGATCAAACCCAGGTCACCCCCACTGCGGGCAGACTCTTTACTGACGGAGTCACCGGGAAAGCCTTGACACACCCTTCACCTAAAACATAAACAGTCTAGATACACCAATTAAAAGAGAGCAGCAGGATGGATTAAACACATACACACGCCCCAACAATAAGCCGTGAGCAAAACAGCTCACCTCCAAACGCGCAGGGCATCCTGGGGGAGGGGGGGGAGGGGCTCCCCTGCGCGCCGCCCGGGAGAGAGGCCTCCGGGGGCCACACCCCCTTCCCATCGAATGACACCCACGCCCTCTTTAACAGAACAGCAGCAGTGGAGGCAACCCAGGAGAGGATCAGGGAAGACAGAACGTGTCAGCACGGACTCACCTCCGGAGACGTCTGCTCCCCTGACCTGGACAGCACCGGGAGCTCAGGGAAGCTCTAGGACATTCCGTCTTTAGCAGAGCCCCCATCTCCCACCCCCACCTTTCCCGACACACACAGCCCGGCGCGCGGCGGTGGAGGAACAGGCTGGCTCAGGACAGACAGACTGTGCCAGGCAGGCAACTGAAAGAATGCTTGAGGAGGAGGGATCAGCATGAAGATCCGCCAGAGAACTGGCAGAGTGCAGCGACCGCGGAGCAGAAGGGCAGCGCGGGCCGGCTCCCGGAGAGCGGAGAGCGCGGGGCCGGTGGAACAGAGAGCGCGGGGCCTGGACAGCGCGGGGCCGGCTCCCGGAGAGCGGAGAGCGCGGGGCCGGTGGAACAGAGAGCGCGGGGCCGGTGGAACAGAGAGCGCGGGGCCTGGACAGCGCGGGGCCGGCTCCCGGAGAGCGCGGGGCCGGTGGAACAGAGAGCGCGGGGCCTGGACAGCGCGGGGCCGGCTCCCGGAGAGCGGAGAGCGCGGGGCAGGTGGAACAGAGAGCGCGGGGCCTGGACAGCGCGGGGCCGGCTCCCGGAGAGCGGAGAGCGCGGGGCCGGTGGAACGGAGAGCGCGGGGCCGGTGGAACAGAGAGCGCGGGGCCTGGACAGCGCGGGGCCGGCTCCCGGAGAGCGCGGGGTCGGTGGAACAGAGAGCGCGGGGCCTGGACAGCGCGGGGCCGGCTCCCGGAGAGCGGAGAGCGCGGGGCCGGTGGAACAGAGAGCGCGGGGCCTGGACAGCGCGGGGCCGGCTCCCGGAGAGCGGAGAGCGCGGGGCAGGTGGAACAGAGAGCGCGGGGCCTGGACAGCGCGGGGTCGGCTCCCGGAGAGCGCGGGGCAGGTGGAACAGCCCCTTACCGGGCACCCGAAGCCCACAGTTACACTTCTGCTTCACAGACACAGACAAGCCCAGGAGGGGCCCTAAGTGCTCCAGGTCAGGGGGAGACAGGGGGCCAGGACAGGCTCCCAGATGCTCTGGGCTGGTGGTGAAGTCAAAGGAGAGCCTGCGTCTGTGCTTAAAAAAAAAAATCTGTTGTAGGAGTCAAATTACAGTGGTCAATGTGAGACCTGAAGGCCCAAGCTGGGGCCTGGGCAGGAGAGGAGATGGGAGGTGGGGGAGGAGGGGGGCGAGGCCAGGAAGACTTCAGCACGTGCATATGACCCTCAGCCCTCACCCTGGAGTCTTCATCAGCAGGCCCAAGCCTCCCTCAGGCTTCCTCTCACTCCCACCCACCCCCTCAGCCCCAGCAAGACCTTGGGCCATCCCCAAACTGCGCGCCTGACCATGGGCCGGACAGACGCTGGGCCCTTGGTCTGCCGGGCGGTCGTCCTCAGCTCACTGCAGAGAGAGCAGGCGGACACGGCAGCAGTATTTCACCGCCGCCGCTCTGTCCGCCCTTCACTGCTCTAATTTCCCGAGGACCCTGCGCTGCCGTGATCTACAGTCTTTCTGACATTTCACCTTCCGCTGCTGAAAAATCCATCTGGTCCTGACGTGGGCTGCTCTCCCCCGCGCGCGGGGGCGTGAGATTGATTCCACTGCTGGTAATCCCAGCTGCCACTCAGCCAGCCTTCCCGGGGCTGAGGGAGGCGCAGAGCCCTGCGCCCATTGGATGGGAGCTTCTAAAAGCCCCAGCTCATCGCCCCCGTGTGCATCCTTTTACCTTTGTTCTCCATCTTGAGTTCACCTTTTCTTAAAAAAAAAATAGAGCGCCTGTTAGTCTTCCTGAAATTTCACCAGCACGCAGAGAAGATTTTTCTCATTTTCAGGTACGTGCACCTTTCTTTAAAGACTACTTTCACAGGGTTTTACGTCTGGCGAGTCACAGGACCACAGTGACATGGATGACACTGCCAGCAGGAGCGGGGTTTCCTACGGTCCTCGGGGTCAGGGCCCCCTCCTCCACCCCCTCCCGTCCATCTGGATCTCGTAAAATTGCAGATCTGACCCCGAAACCGCCTGGCCGGGGGGGCTCGGGTGCATCACTCCGGCCGGCCCTTCAGTGATTGCTAACCCCCAGCCTCCTCCCGGGAAGTCCTGCTCTCGCAGTGGGCCCAGAGCACATGGTGGTCACCGCCCCCCAGCTGTCTACAGATGCAAGCACAGCGCCTGCCCCCACCACCCCCTCCAGCACCGCCCAGCCACGCCCCCGCCACTCAAGGCCCCGCCCCTTCCAGCCACCTTCCTCCTTGCCTCGCCTCCCCAGGGCAGCCCTCAAGGGCAACGCCCACCCCAGCCAGGCCCCTACGGGGCTCTCAAGGTCAGGCCCCTTACCAGCCACGCCCCCTTCTAGCCAAGCCTCCCCACGGCTGCGATCAAGGCCACGCCCTGCCTGGCCATGCTCCCTCCCACATCCCAAACAGTGTCATCAAAATAGAAGGCAGGCCTTTAAGGTCTCACCTCTAGTCAAAACACAACAGCAAAGTGTCTGCAGGGAGGCCTGAGGCACACCCGACGGGTGGGCTGACTTCTGGAACCCAGGGACATGCCGAGTGATGGAGGCTGGTTACCTACCTTTGGGTCTGAGAACCTAATCAGGATAGAAGCCCTCCCCAAACCTTTTTCCAAACCTCTCACATAAATAAGTGAGTCACAAATCCACCGCTCTCAAGGACTGAACTATTTCCCCCCGACCCACAAACTCACGTGCTGAAGCCCTCACCCCAGCACCTCAGAATGTGGCTGTACAGGCAGACAAGGCCTCTGAAGAGGCGATTCAGATGAGGTCATTAGGGTGGAGCCCTGATTCGAAAGGACCGGCATCCACATGAGAAAAGGGCTTCGGGACACAGCCAGGCCCAGAGGGACGGCCACATGAGCAGAAGCCGCGGAGAGGGCCCTCGGAGGACCCCTGGACCTCAGGCTGCAATTGCTCGCGCACACCTGTGGGTTCTGTCGTGCACACCGGAGCAGATGGAGACTGTGGGCAGGGCAGAGCACCGTGGAAGGAGCCACCTCGAGAAGGTCCAGCCTCACAAAGCCAGGGCAGCTGGCGGCACCACCTACATCTCCGGGGAGAGGGGGACAGGGTGATGGGGCGGGGCAGGGAAGAACAAGGGTCTTTTACAGTCTTACTGGAAAACTTAATTCAAATTGGGCTTTGCCTAAGCACCCCCTCGTGGCCTGAGACCTGGAGAAAGGACATGGACAAGGTGCACTGACACACGACGGGGCATGAGGCCGTGAGCAGGCGTCCAGCGGCCAGCCCAGGGGACCACATCGTAGTCAGCATCTTCATCAGCAATCTGGAAGGAGCGGTGAACAGCACAGTAATTAAATTTCCAGATGATGCTAAATTTGGAGGTGCTACAGGGAGTCAGTGAGGGCAGAGAAACGAGGCAGATGGGATCCAAAGAGGTTAGTCAGGAGGGTAAGAAGCAATCCAGGATTCCGTCTCCAAGAAGAGAAGCTAATTAAAAACTTGCCCCATGTTCTGGAGCTCCATCTAACTCCCATCAGATGGCTACACAAGCACAATGCAGGCAGCCCTGCTGTCTGAACTCACTGTCCCGGCCTTGATACCCAAAATCGGAAACCAGAAGCAGTGAGCCTGGCTGAGATGAACCCGGCAGTCAGAACCCTCCTCACCTGCGGTCCAAAAGTCAGAGCCAGATGGCTGATGGGAAGCTGCTGTATAACACAGGATGCTCTGTGACCCCCAGAGGGCTGGGATGGGTGGGGAGGTTCAAGAGGGAGGGGATGTATGTGTACTTACGGCTGACTCAACGATGCTGTACGGCAGAAGTCAACACAAGGTTGTAAAGCAGTTATCCTCCAGTTAAAAATAAGAGGCCAACAGAGGCTGTGGTAACATGGTACAGGTCACACAACTCGGTGCTGAGAGGAATAACCCCAGCAGGTCTGGAATATTTGGGCAAGCAACAAAATACTGGGCCTATAAAATATGATCGATTTCTAAAGAGAGATCAAGGCCCTGTGTTAAGATCATTGATCTCATCGGCCTCTAAACGCCAAGATTTGAGCATCATCACAAACATCACTCAAAAGTGGGGACCTTTATGTCTCTGTTCTTGGTGACAAAAACCAACAAGAAGAAAATATCTTTATAACAAGGAGTGTTTACAGAATCCTTGCCCTGGAAACAATGTTCTCCGGGGACAGGGGGAGGCCAGATGTGGGTCAGGGGCTCTGGAATCAGCGACAAATGAGCACAGCAAGGTCCTGCTAGAGGTGCGGTAAAGCAGGGCTAAACCAGGCACTGGGCGCCCCATGCTCCCGGCAGGGCCATCGCCACACCAAGGTGCGGAAGCCACCCCAGCGCCCAGCGCCGGGCGAGTGGACACAGGAGGCGTGGTGTGGACACAGAGCGGACCCTTACTCAGCCATAAAAAGGAGGCAACCTTCATTAGCAACAACACGGATGAGCCTGGGGGACACTACGCTAAGTGAGATGAGGCATCACATGAGGACAAACCCTGTATGAACTCACGTCTATGTGAGATCTAGGAGAGAAAAAAAAGAGCCCACAGCTACAGAGAACAGAGCGATGGTCGCCAGAGGTGGTTTGGGGGCTGTGGAGAATTGGGTGAAAGGGGTCAGAAAGTCCAAACTTTCAGTTATGAGAACAATGGGGATGTGACACACAGGATAGCGACCGCAGTTACCAACACGTGCTGTGTGCTCAGCCGTGTCTGTTCTTGGTGATCAAAGCGTCTCTTTGCGACCCCGCGGACTGCAGCCCACCAGGCTCCGCTGTCCATGGGATTCTCCAGGCAAGAACGCTGCAGTGGGTAGCCATGCCCAAGACCCAGGGGATCTTCCCGACCCAGGAATTAGACCCGTGTCTCTCGCACCTCCTACGCTGGCAGGCAGATTCTTTACCACCGCGGAGCCTGGAAAGCCCACAATTGAGAACACTGTACCGCACATCTGAGTCTGTGGCCACGCCACCCTGAACGCCCCTGATCTCATCTGTACTGCGTATCTGAAGGTCGCTGAGAGAGTTTAACTGCATGTGACTCAAATCGTTATGGTGTACACCGGAAACTAACACAAGGTCACATGTCAATTATATCTCAATAAACTGGAAAAACCTCTAATAAACGAACTGCCCGCGCCTGGCACCTTAGCATTCAGAGGTAGCTGTCATGCTCACCACATTTCCTCACGTGCAGAACGGGATGGTGCGTCAGTAAGAGCCAGCAGCAGTGTGTGACCTGCCCGGCAGCCCCCACGAGCCACGGGGCGGGGCTTCGGCCCAAATCTTCCAGGCGAGCACCACACCCCATGTGCCCAGCACCGGCCTCCAGCCAGGCCCTCTAATGGGCCACCCCTCAGCCCTGCACCCCTCGGTCCAGGCTGTGCAGAAGCTCTGCTTCCTCTGTGCAGGCAGGCAAGTGGCGGGTGAGCCGGAGATGGGCGGGTGTGTGTTTCTCTTCGCCAGGGCCACCTTATATTCCTCAATGACGGATAAGCCATTCAGGCGAACAGGCAGCAAAGAAACACGCAGTTTTTATGGCAAGGAAGAGTTAATCGTATCTACATCCTGAAGGAAACAGCATTGGAACAAAACAGTAACTTGATCTCAAGATAATATTCCACGTGGCTGGTTTCCCATTTCTCACCAGACACAGTGACCGCAGTGAGCGACCTCCACGTGAACCCCAGACGGAAGAGGAGCTGGCGAAACACACATCTAACGTTCACGCAGCACACGCACCCCCCATGCACGGCCCCCACGGAGCCGCAGGCCCTCACCCAGGATCCTGCCCCCGCAGCATCATCTTTGGGTGACGCTGGTCAGCACACAGCCCTCCCAGTGAGAAGCCCGTCGGATCTGTTAGCCAGAGAGCAAGAGAGCCCAGAAAACCTACAATGTTAAAACGAGGTGCAGACCATTTCCATTTCCTGCCCCGCTGTACTCAGTCTGGGCTGCGGAGGACACCCGGAGCCGGCCCTGTGGGGACCCCCACTTTTACAGGGCTGGGGTCAGCACAGAGCTCCCAAGGGCTCCCCAGAGACTGCTCTCCCCAGAGAACTTTCTGACTTCTTTTCAACGTGCTCATCCTCAGCACCTGGATCTGGGGAGAAGACTCACCTCTCGCCTCCTAGCTGAGCACCTACTGCCTGAAGGAAAGGCACTCCCTCTTTCCACATCCCACGCTAAAGAAAATCTCAGAGGAATGGTGAGTTTAAACATGGGAGTACCATGCATGTCTGGAGCCGGAGACCCGTGCTGCGCCAGTGTGTGGGCCCCCAGACGGATCAGGCGGCTCTAAACAGGCCCCCTCCTCCCCAGGTGCGACTCTGACCAAAGAGACGCTGTCAGCTGTCAAGGGCACCACCCGGAACAGTATCCATTGCCAAATGCCAACCCTGTCCCCACCAGACAGGCAACCTTGACCGTCGCTCAGCCTTCCTAAGCCTTGGTTTCATCAGTAAAATGGCGCATGGCGAGCGGCCGCTCCTTGAAGTGTTGAAACAGCGGCTGATGCCCCGGGCCACCAGCCTTCGTGCCAGCTGCCGCCACTCTTGTGACCACTGACAGGGCAGGGGTGGTTCTGCTGGAACAGCTGTCACGAGCTTAAACGCGAGTTATCACTCACCAGACCAGGTCTATAAACCAAATGTGGCAAGATCCATTAAAACCAAGAAAGTAATAGTCTCACAAGGCAGCAGAAACAGAAGCCAAAATAAATAAATGGGACCTAATCAAATTTATAAGCTTTTGCACAACAAAGGAGATGATAAAACAAAAACACAACCTACACGACGGGAGGAAAATACTTACAGATGATGCAGCTGACAAAAGCCTGATT
The DNA here is from genome assembly GCF_001704415.2 of Capra hircus. Lineage (NCBI taxonomy): Eukaryota > Metazoa > Chordata > Mammalia > Artiodactyla > Bovidae > Capra > Capra hircus. Next base: position 110,820,235 of record NC_030815.1, on the reverse strand, counting down.
TCAAAATATACAAACAGCTCATACGACTCAACATCAAGAAAACAACCCGATCAAAAAACGGGCGGAGCGTCTAAATAGAGATTTCTGCAAAGAAAACACGTGCTGTGTGCCGTGCTCAGTCACTCAGTCGTGTCCAGCTCTTCTCAACGCCATGGACTGCAGCCCCCCAGGCTCCTCCGTCCACGGGACTCTGCAGGCAAGAATACTGGAGCGGGCTGCCCTTTCCTCCTCCAGGCGATCTTCCCGACTCAGACCCAGGGATCGAACCCACATCTCTTATGTCTCCTGCATTGGCGGGCAGGTTCTTTACCACCAGCCCCACCTGGGAAGCCCATACAAAGCCTATACAACGAGGACATACAGATGGCCAACAGGCGCGTGAAGAGATGCTCATCACTAATCACTGGAGAAATGCAGAGTAAAGTCATGTGGCACCACCTCACACCAGTCAGAATGGCCATCATCAAAAAGTTTACATATAATAAATGCCGGAGAGGGTGTGGAAAAAAGGGAGCCCTCCTACTGCTGGCGGGAATGGAAACTGGTGCAGAAGTGTGGAGAGCAGTGAGGAGGAGGTTCCCCAAAACACTGGCCTAGAGCTGACATACGGCCCAGGGATCCCACTCCTGAGCAGGTGTCTGGGGAAAGAAAACACCTCTTTATTCAAAAAGATCTATGCACGTCAAGGTTCATCACAGCACTATTTACAATCACTAAGACAAGGAAGAATCCAGATATCTGCCAACAGATAAACGGATGAAGACGAGGTGGCACGTATATGTGAGGGAAGACGACTCGGCCACGAAAAGGAATGAAGTGATGGCGTCTGCAGCAGCAGGGGTGGGCCTGGAGACTGCCCGCTAAGCGAGGGGAGCCAGAGACACGTGTCACAGGACATCGCCTACATGTGGAAGCTGAGACAGGATGCAGATGAGCTCAGGTACAAAAAGAAGCAGACTCACAGACACGGGAAAAAATACACATGGCTGTCCAAGGGGAAAAGGTGGGAAGGGATGAATCAGGAACTTGGAATTAGCAGACACAGGCTACTATATGTGCAATGCACAAGGTCCTACTGCACAGCCCAGGGAACTGCATTCTCAGCATCTGTTGTGATAAACCATAATGACAAAGAAGATGCGAAAGAATGAATACGTACGCATGTGTGACTGAGTCACTTTGCGGCACACCAGAAACTAACACGTTGTAAAGCAACTATAGTTCAATAAACAGTTTTAAAAATAAGACCATAAAGCCTGCACAGCCTCTGCTCCTGCTGGGGACCTAGAAACTGGCAGATGTGCTAAGTTATACCACGGTTCCTTTCGGTGCTTACAAGGAGGAGGAAGAACTCCAGCCTCTGAAGCCCACACGGAACCTCTCGGAGTGATAAAAGGACACACTCCCTGCCCATAGCGGCACCCACTCCACACGGCATGTCACTGAGGGAGAAGTGAAAGGTTTCAGGCCTAAGAAGTGGCTCGCTGCACCAGCCAGGGCACTGGGACCCCCTGGGTCACCCTCACCCTTCAGAGGAGCCCGCTTGGGCCTGGGGCGCTGCTGCGGCCCTGATCACAACCACTGGTGTGGACAGGGCAGGATGCTCGACCACAGGCCGAGGGAAGAGGAGGCCGTCTCTGCAGGGACACCCGCCAACCCGTCGCCTGGAGACGGTGGCCGGACCTGGAGGCCGCCTGCAGGGAGGGGGGCCGGGGAGGGAAGGGCGGGTCATCGCCAAGCACTTCCAGCAACACAAGAAGCCTCAGTCCCCTAAACAGAGCCCCCGCCTAAGGCTGCGCCGGGCCGCCCCTGAGCCAGGCAGAGAGCCGTCCTGCAGACCAGCCTGCGTCTGCCTGCCAGACGTGGGGACCTGTCTGAGGGACCCCGTGAGTCCAGGGGTCAGCAGATGCACGTGCTTTGCCTCCCCTTTGGAAGCACGACGCTCACTGGACACGACACGTGACACTTTGGTTACTGAGAAGCGAACGTGGCTGATGCGGTGACCCCCAGCACCCCGTGCCCGGCCCTGAACCCAGGAGCCCCAAGCAAGCTGCACATGGAAGAGGGTCCCAGGGGATTACTGCTGACACGGCTCCCCCTCCCGCACCCGGGCAGTGAGCACACAGTTCCCCACTCACACGGGCCAGCTGAAGTCAGAATCAGCTCCTATCGATAGCGTGCGGGCACACGCTGCACTGTCCCCAGTCCTCCCGTGACCCCGACGGGTGCTGGACAGGTGGGAGGGCGGCTTGCTCGGAAACGGTGGGCCGGGCGGAAGCCCGTGGAGGCGTGGCAGCACGCAGCCTGCAGCCTGCATGCGCAATGAGAGGCGTGGTTCCCGGACCCTGATCCCTAACGCAAGCCCACTGCCCTCTGAGGGTGCGGGAGAGTGAGGATGAGGGTGGCTGCGGCCCCCAGTGGAGGCCCTCAGGCTTGTCCCTCCCCTGCCCTGGGGTCAATGCTCAGGGCACAGCTGTGGTTCCAGCCTCCTTTCTTGGGCTCTGGACTATAATAACCGCTTATTACAGTCTCTCTCTACCCGCAGTATCTCAGCTTCTCTCTGAAGCAGCACTTCCCTGAGTACACAGCTTAGGGACCACACGCCCACCCCTCCACAGGCAGTCAGAACGCCAGGGACACTCACTCTCACTGTTGCAGGCCGTCCGCAGGCACCCAGACCCCAAGGGACACTCACTCTTGTAACAAGTGGTCCACGGGCACCCAGACCCCCAGGGACACTCACTTCACTGTAGCAGGTGGTCTGCGGGCACCCAGACCCCAAGGGACACTCACTCTTGTAACAAGTGGTCCGCGGGCACCCAGACCCCCGGGGACACTCACTCTCACTGTAGCAGGCGGTCCGCGGGCACCCAGACCCCCGGGGATACTCACTATTGTTGTAGCAGACCGTCCGCAGGCACCCAGACCCCAAGGGACACTCACTCTTGTAACAAGTGGTCCACGGGCACCCAGCCCCTGGGCACACTCCCCCTGGCTGTGGCAGGCCACCCACAGCCACCCAGACCCCCGGGCACACTCACTTCACTATAGCAGGCCGCCCGCGGGCACCCAGGCCCCCAGGCACACTCACCCTGGCTGTAGCAGGCCGTCTGCAGGCACCCAGGCCCCCAGGGACACTCACCCTGGCTGTAGCAGGCCGCCCCCGGGCACACTCCCCCTGGCTGGAGCAGGCCGCCCGCAGCACACTCCCCCTGGCTGGAGCAGGCCGCCCGTGGGCACCCAGGCCCCCGGGCACACTCCCCCTGGCTGGAGCAGGCCACCCGCGGGCACCCAGGCCCCGGGCACACTCACCCTGGCTGTAGCAGGTGGCCAGCACGCCTCTGTCTGCGGGGCTGGCACTGATGTGCCAGATCTCCCCCGCCTGGTGCAGGAGCACAGTTTTACTGATGATGTTGTTCTCGTCGTCAAAGTCTATGACGTGGACCTACAGACACAAGGGAAGAGCCGGTCAGAAGCTCACAGACTTCCCACTCACCTTCACAGACCACAGAGACTGGCAGGAGAACCGAGCGCACCCTAGACACCGTTGCCAGCTCCGTTCTGTGCTAAAAGCATTTACTTCTACACATGCGTCTGACTCTATGCCTCTCAAAACACAAGTGTGGAATCCCTGCCAAGGATTAAGCCTGGGAGCGGAGGACCCTGCCCCCGCCACGCCCAGCCCTCCAAATGAGACACGGAAGGCTCTGCCCCCGCCCCGCATGGGGCACAGTCAGGCCACGACCGGCGTCAGGGCCAGAGCCTCCAAGAAGGGGCAGCCCGCTGCGACCGTCCCAGGCCTGTGGCTCGGCTGAGCGGGGCAGGGCGCTGCTGCCTGCCGAGGACCAGGCTTAGCCCTGACCGGGCCCCTCCACAGTAGACACAACTCATGTTGGAAGCACCAAGGATGGAAGGGGTGAGAGAGTGCTGCACGTCAGGTCAGCACCGCTTAAAACGCTTCCTAAGGACAAGACGGACAGCCGCCGACGCCTCTGATCATGCGGCAGTGACAGCAGCGTCGTGTTTCAGTCACTAAATGAAAAGGTAAACATGCTGGTGCCACGCTCTTCCGGGTAATTTCTAGAGGAATGAAAACGATGTTCACGTTCACTCTCTTAACAATACTGGGGAAAATAAAATTTACAGTTTTTTAAATCAATTTATACTGATAATCATGGATCTGCACAAAGACCTATATCCAACCAGGAATGTTCGCTGTGGCACTGACTGTCATAGGGAAACACAGAAGCCACATATGTGCCTAGCAACGGGGAACTGTTCAGGTGAACCGACTGTAACACAGCACTGTGAAGCCAGCTTCTCTTCTCTGGACACCATTCAGTGCCGGGAGGAGGGTCCATAACATGCATAAGGGTGAAAGGGAAAGTCCCTCAGTCGTGTCCGACTCTTCGCAGCCCCACCGACTATATAGTCCATGGGATTCTCCAGGCGAAGAGTACTGGAGAGGAGCCTTTCCCTCCTCCAGGGGGTCTTCCAACCCAGGGATCGAACCCAGGTCTCCCTCATTGCAGGCGGATTCTTTACCAGCTGAGCCACCAGGGAAGCCCGGGAATCGTGGAGAGGGCAGCCTATCCCTTCTCCAGCAGATCTTCCTGACCCAGGAATCAAACAAGGGTCTCCTGCACTGCAGGCGGATTCTTTACCAGCTGAGCCAGCAGGGCAGCCCAGGAACACTGGAGAGGGCAGCCTATCCCTTCTCCAGGGGACAGAAGGAAAGAAGACCGGTAAAAGAGCCACGCAAACGCTCCAGGTGCTTTTTGCTAAAAAGTAAGCACGTCCCAGAGAGAGAATCAGAAAGTGACTGGTTACCTTTGAGTGATGAAATTATAGAGGCTTTTCCTTTACTTCTTTGTGGTTTGGCTTTATTTTTAAATTTTTTTCGAGCACTGTTTTACAGTCAGAACAAACACTAAAATGCTATTTTAAAACACGTTTCCATGACACCCGAAGCACCTCCCCCTGCTGGCCCAGGGCCTCTGGCTGTGTCCTTGGCTGCTTCCCTCGTATCACGTTCTCACATGGAATCGTTCCCCTGTGCCTCGAGGGCCGGCCTGGGCAGAACTCAAAGCCCACCACTGCCCCCTACAGCCTGTGCGACCCGAGCTGCAGTGTCCCCAAGTGCGATGACCGTGCAGGGAAAAAGGTCCCGGGGTTGCTGGGACCACGCAGCCCGGCAGAGGCAGAGGCTGGGGGCAGTGAGGAGGTTAAACACCAGCAACACAGTTGTTAATCTTTGAACCTATTTTCAGTCAGTTTCTCCAGCACTCATAGCCCAGTGTAGTTTTCACAGTGGGTTTGGGAATACTCCGGGTGGAGAGCTTCTACATAAAGTTCATAACAGTCACAGTCACATGGGAACCCAGACTGAACGGCAACACACAAAACCAGCAACAATTTCTGTGTTGTAAGAGTGAGCAAGAAGCTTCTAAGTATCTGACACGTTTCCTCCTTATCAGAAAATCCGTGAGCGCTAAGAAAAGGATGCGCTGAGCTATACTCCTCAGCCGGGAGCACCATCAGGACCCCCGCGTCGGGAGCGCGGGAGCGCTGGTTTCCGGGTCCTCCTTTGGGGCCGTGGACCCGGGGGCGCGCACACCCTCCCCTGCACACGGGCGGCTCCTGGCTGGGGAGCCGTCCTTCCAGCCTGACCCCTTCCCGCACTTCCCGCTGCCGCAGAGTCCCCGCACGCGCCTGGGGCAGGCTCCTCTTTCGCAGGGCGTCCAGCCGGGCTCTGGCCCGTGGTCTGCGCGGGTCTTCCTCCGCTTGTCCCCGAGGCGCTCGGCGGGGAAACGTCAGCCTCCGCCCTCCATGGCACGGGTGGGGAGGAGCCCACCCCCGCCAGGCCCACCTCTCCTAATCTCACTCTAGTAATGTGCCCTTTAAGCTTCAGAGTCCAGGCTCTTTCCACACGTCCTCGCCCACAGCAGGCTCACGGACTGGGCCCCGGGACACGTCCTCCGTCAGGTACGCTCAGGCAGGGCAGGGGGCGTCAGCACCGCAGACAAGCAGGGGTCGAAGCAATGGCGACTGATACGCCGCAGGCACGCGAGCTTTTGTGCCACGCTGGCTCCTCTAATCCTGAAAAGAGCTCGGTGGTGACAGGATGATCTATCATTACTAGCCACGGCTACAGGGGAAGAAACCGGGGCTGACAACGTTGGAGCAGTGAGGCTCGTCCCAGAGCATGCGCCGTGGACCCCCCAGGCCACAACGCTGGGCTCCGCACCACAGCAGGTCAGCGGAGGACCAGGCAGCTCCGCATCCCAGCAGAGAGGCTGTGACCCAGCTGCCTACGCGCAGGGCACCGCCACGCGTGCCGCTCACGTCACGTGTGCACGCACTGACACGTGCAGTTGCAGGCCAGTTACAAAAACAAGTTACATCACGGAGAAAACACTACGGTTACGGTGAGGGCAAAAATGAGGGGTATGAGGAAGACAGAGTAATTCCCGTTGGCTCCGAGGGGGGAACACATGTGCTCGGCTGGGGTGCAAGTGTTACTTGAGGTCTTCACGCCCCTGCTGAGGCTTTTAAAATGCTTTTAATTGCTTGAAATGAAGCACAAGGGCTTCCCTGGCAGCTCAGCTGGTGAAGAATCCGACTGCAACGCGGGAGACCTGGGTTCGATCCTTGGGTTGGGAAGATCTGCTGGAGAAGGGAACGGCTGCGCACTCCAGTATTCTGGCCTGGAGAATTCCATGGACTGTATAGTCCATGGGGAAGCAAAGAGTCGGACATGACTGAGTGACTTTGACTTTCAATGAAGCTCAAACTCATACTTTGCCTTACCATTATTAAAATTTTACCGTTGGACTTAGCTGTGCAGAGCTAAGGGCATAGATAACACTCTGTAAGGGTTTAGGAGCCTGGGTTTTCAAACTTACTAGGAAGCCTGTGAAGGTGCTGTTAATCGAGGCCGCTTGAGTTCTCACAGATTCGGGGCTCAGAGAAAGCAGCCCCTGTCCTGAAAGTGAGCACGTGACCCCAGGCCGATGCACCCTGTCCATTTCATCTCTCACGGAACTCAGTAAACTCGAAAATTCAGAGGCAAAAAAAAATGTGGCAAAACTGGAAACTAAAAAGCGAAAGCTCCCCCCTAGGAAATGTAAAGCATCGGCATCTTCCCGTGGAAGTCCTCCCGGCACCGACCGCGGCCCTCCACGGGGCCGCAGGGCAAGAAGCTTCGGCTCAGCCGCCCCCAGCAGGTGCCACGGCCTCCCTGCCGGCACGCCCTGCCTCTCGTCCGGATCCAAAGCCAGCTGTGCAGGCTGCAGCTCGGGAAGGCAACTCCTCAGGCAGGCAGGCTGGCTCGTGCCACGGTGATCCCAGGTGCTGCGCCCACGGCTCCTCGTGGCTCCCAGCTGAAGGTCTGGAGCCGCCCAGCCCCAGCAGGGCCACTGGGGCGCTTCTGCAGCGGCGCCTGCTCACTTCACGTCTCCGTCACTTGCTGGGGATTCTCACAGCATCTCAGCCCTCCCACCAGCCAGGAGATTGCCCTTGCGGGGCTCCATCCTCACAGCCCCAGTGCCTTCCAGAGGGGCCCCTCCTGCCGCTGTCACGTCGGGGCTGGCTCCCATGTGCGGGTTCGGGGGGAGGACACAGCATTCAGCCCACAGCAAGGGGACATGTGGTCAGGGGCCAGGGAAAAGCTGGGGCGCGAGCAGGTCAGTGAGACAATCGGCCAGCTCACTCCTCGTGACCACACGTACACCCACAAGCTAGAAACACACGCAGCAGAACTGCTTCAAACAGGACACACAGGATGTGATCAATACGGTGAGACCAGAGCTCTCCGACCACAAAGAGGGGAGCGATTCCTGAGAGTGAGATGGGAGGACGGGGTGGGGTGGGGGCAAGTGCACGTGGGGTGGGTTTGAGGCGCAGACCTGAAAGGGCCTCATGGAGATCCCGCAGCAGTCAGCCTGGCTGCTCCTCAATGGGACAAGCAATGTGCAGGCGGCCTCTGCAGGGAAAGCCCAGTGCAGAAGCAAATAAACCCCCAAAAGCCCAGCTCCCAACCAGAGGAGCACCTCCCCCCGGGAGAAGGGGAGCCCACGACAGAGGAGGCTCCAGGTGCAAAAGCCCAGCTCCCAACCAGAGGAGCACCTCCCCCCGGGAGAAGGGGAGCCCACGACAGAGGAGGCTCCAGGTGCAAAAGCCCAGCTCCCAACCAGAGGAGCACCTCCCCCCGGGAGAAGGGGAGCCCACGACAGAGGCGGCTCCAGGTGCAAAAGCCCAGCTCCCAACCAGAGGAGCACCTCCCCCCAGGAGAAGGGGAGCCCACGACAGAGGCGACTCCAGGTGCAAAGGCCCAGCTCCCAACCAGAGGAGCACCTCCCCCCGGGAGAAGGGGAGCCCATGACAGAGGAGGCTCCAGGTGCAAAGGCCCAGCTCCCAACCAGAGAAGCACCTCCCCCCGGGAGAAGGGGAGCCCACGACAGAGGAGGCTCCAGGATGGCCTGACCGGCTCTGACCACAGGCAGGGCCCCGGGCAACAGGAAAAGCACAGAGAATAAATCAGCTCATCAGACACAGAGAGGCCGGCATCTGTGACAGCTCCTGAAATTTTCAGGAAAAAGTGCTGAGCTGAATTAAGAGCATGGACTCCAGCCCCAGGCACTTCCCCGGCTGCTGGGAGGCGCTGATGGCCTGAGGCGAAGCCCGGGGCCAGAGACCCTCCAGCAGCCCCCTTTCCCAGCAAGGGCCCAGCCTGGGCAGGGGCGGGGGGCTTCCCGGCAGGCTGGGGGGTCACGCGACGCCACTGTCACAGCTGCAGGGCAGGGGGGCTTGGCCCTGGGGCCGCCTGGAAAGCAAACCTCAGCAGCCCGAGTGTCACAGTGCCGGCACGCGCGGGGCGGGGGAGACGGGGTGCTTAGTGGCCACCTCGCCACAGTCCAGCCGGGCCCCTGGGAGGAACCACGCAGCTACTCAGGGCCAAGTCTTCTGTTTGGAGATAGGGCCAGGGCACCTGCCCACCCCACACACCCCCGGGACCTGTCCAGTCCCCGTTCCCCCAGCGTGTGCCTTTGCCTCTCATCAGCTTGAGGCTGCAGGCGGCTGCGAGCGCTCCCAGGAGGGGGATGCACGCAGCACTCACACAGGGACACTCGCGACTCGCTGGGTGGAGAGGACACAGAGGGAGGCCCGGACGCCCTCGCTGCAGGAAGCAGGGCAGCACAGGGAAGGGGACAGGGACACTCGGGGAGGGGGGCTCGTCATCTTAAAACACACGTGGCTCAACCCTTGGTTGGCAAACTCACATGCGGCCAGAAAAAAACAAAAAACTGATATTCTACCGGAAAGGTCAATGGTACAGGCCCGGAACTGAGTGGAACTAAAAAGCAAGTAGCTGGGGAGAAGGCAGTTGGTCGTGCACTGGCTCTGTGCCCGAGCCTCAGCGCTCCCACCACACGCTGCACTGGTCCTTCCAGAGGAGGCACGTGCCTCCCCACTGGCACTGGGCGCCTTCCTCCCCCCAGCCCCCCAGCAGCACCCCAGGCTCTTGCCTCTGGGACGGCCACGGCTAACTCATTTTCTAAGTAAATCAGTCCCATCTGACATCTTCCAGGAGAAAAGCAACACAAACACAAACTCAGAAAACCAGAAATTATAAGGAAACAACTCACATCACACTCACATTTCCCGAAGATAACCATGGCCCCGGGTTTGGGCCCTTTTGACCTATTTCTAGTCTTTTTTCTATGCAGAGATGCAATTTTGTACTTTATATGCCTTTTTTATATAAAGGTATAGTTGACAGGACATTAGCTTCAGGCATACAATGGAGTGATTTGATATTTGTATATATTGCAATTTTTTTTATTTACATACTAGTGATCACACACTACATACGATCTTAACATCTAAATCACTTAAGAATTTTTCAGCTGAGATGCTTCTGAGGAGACTCAGCTTTCAAAAGCCTCAGCTTTCGTGCATGCAGTGAGTGAACACCATTCTGAAAGGAAGGAGATTCAGCCAGGGTAACCACGTGGCTCTCCCATCACAACTGGAACGTCCTACTCTGCAATCTAACCTTTGCACAGTGTGACTGCCTCCCGTTTTCTCCCCACCCTCTGTACCGTCCCAATAATGCTCCTTGTAGGTAAAGCTTTCTCGATGTTTTCGGTGTATGGAATACAGGTTAAATACTGTCAACATTTACGTGTGAAGCTCTAGACGGGTATCACCAAATGACCTCTCAGTGACCGTGCCAACACGAAGTCGTGCGTCCGCACAGGAGTGGCTTCACCACACCCATCCGCACCAGACAGTCCAGCAAGGCGATTGACACCAGCCCCCGGGGGCGGGGCTACGGAGGCGGGCTGCGCCACGTGGCAAGGCCTCGCCTGCGTTCCCCCAGGGTTGAGTGGGGTAAGTCTCCGCAACATCCCCGCACCTGCGTCCATGGCTCCGCCGCCACTTGAGGACGAGGAAGATGAAGTCCGGCGAGGTTGGTCCATTCGTTCAAGGCCAGACAGCTGAGGTCTGGCCGAGGCCAAGCTGAAAACCTGACCTCGTGAGAACCCAATATTCTTTCTATCCTAGAGACACGGGCCACAGCCTGTCTCTCTCCCTGGATCGAGCATCAGTGACGGCCTAGACTCCACGTTGAGACGGGATTATGGCCTCGTCCAGCCTCAGCTAGAAAGTGCCGTGAGCCATCAAACCAGTCTTCCACAGGCCGGGGTTGAGGGGTGACACCGACCAGGTACCCTGGTGCCCTCGACCACGTGCGCGGGGACCCCGATGCACCCACAAAGCGCCACACTAGGGCTGCGATGCTGCAGAGTGCGTTTAAATTCCCTCGTCCAGTCGCTTCGTACAGGTGGCTATGTAAATCCCAGTGAAAGCTCTGTTGTTTGCGTGGCATTAATTCTCATGTGCGGCTTGAAAATTCAAGAACAAAATGGCTATAAAACTAAGAACAGGCTTGGTAATTAACATGCATCCATTTGTCAGAAACACTTACCTGATTATCATACTTTAGAGACTGCGTCCCAACCAAAAACCGGATGGCGTCTGTCTCCGCGGTCTGAGGCGTGAGGGCCCGCGCCTGCAGGGGGAAGGAGAGGGCACACGTGGTTGGAGGCGGATGGACAGACCACGCAGGCCGAGCCGCCTCCACCGCTGCTGGGGGAGCCCCAGGGGCAGAGGGTCCGCCAGGCAGCTTAGAACCGTGCAGGAGAAGCCCTCGACTCTTGTACAAGCTGTGACCCAACTGCGCTTCCGAAGGATCTGGAAACAACTGTAATTGGACACAAAAATTAAACAGTAAAGATATAAACCATTTTTAACAAAATTATTTAAGTCATCGACTGGTTTAACAAACTATTCTTCAATAACAGAGCAGAAGATGGCTCCCACTGAGGGCAAAGCAGGGGGGTTGAGCCAAGTCTCCTGCAGAGCCAACTGGAAAAACTCAATTCAAAACCCTGAGCTCGTTTCAAGGCTTCAGGAAGCTGCCACAGGCGTGACCTGCAAGGCCCAGCAGAGGAGGAAGCTGGGGGCGGGGCTGACCGCCTGCCCACGTTCACCTGGGCTTCGCCCCACCCTCCTCAGACTTCCGGAAGCCCTGTAAGGGCAGGAAGGGGCGTGAAGAGTCTACAATCCCAAAGTGCCCGGGGGAACACCACCTCCGAGGTGGGGAAGGTCGGCGCTGAGAGAAGATGCTGAGGAAGACGCTGGCGGCCACGCCCCAAGCAACGCGGGGACCGTGCGGGAACCGCCGGAGGGGGCAGCCAGAACAGGGGTCCCCCACACGCCGGGGCGCCAGCTAGAGCAGGGCGGGGACCTCCTGGCATCTCAGGAGGCGGCCGGAGCTCCGTGGGGGCAGAGCAGGGGGCTGCCCCGGGGGCCCCCAGGGGAAACGAGCCCTGCAACACCCGGAGCCGCGAGCATGCGTCAGCCTGGGCCAGGTCGGGCTGCCTCCGCCTGCAGAGCCCACAGCGGGAGGACTCAGCACTGGAGCTCCGCAAGGAGGACCGCAGGGAGACAAGGGAAAAGGCTTCAGGAGGTGCAGACGCCAGGCGGACGGGCCACGGCAGGGCCAGAACCCACGATCAGACACAAGGACACTCACAAAACTGGAGAGCAATCACCTCCTCAAACGAGAGGGAGAACAGACCGGAGCGGCTCGGCAAGGCCACCCAGACAGCTGAACCCGAGCCGGCGTGGCGCGGGGGACCGCGAACCAGACCCCGTGCCGTGCAAGGGCAGAAACCCCGGAAGAGGAACTCCCGCAGCCTCGGAAGACGCCGCAGGTCTATGAGACGGAACTGTGAGACGGCTGGCCCTGAGCCTCGGTTCATTAGGTTAAAGGCAGCGAGCGTCCCTGTGCGTCGGTCTGGAAGCAGCAGATCCACTGGCGGATTGACGACGATTACTGTTAAGCCCTAAAATATCAGCCTACAAAACGAGGGCGAGGGCGCCCGACCACGGCATCTTGGGCAGTTGCTCTTCACTGTGGTGACAGAAACACAGGAACTTAGGCACCGGCTCAAAAGCACGCAGGACAAGGGAGGGGAAACTCCAGGGAGAGAAACCTGGCGCTGTGAGCACCGCTAGTGAGCAAGGCGTTAAACGGAGAAGCCAAGACACACACAATAAGGCACTGAGCCTAAACTCACTGTCCCCAAGCAAAAGTCCTGAAGTGCCGGCTGCACACGGCAGAGCGCCCTCCTTGAATCAGCAGTCAACATAACATTCTGCAGTTAGAAACACGAGAAACCTGAGTAAAGATTTGGCAAAAGATTGTGATTAACTGTTGGGAGTCTGACGGGAGACAGGAGAGCAGGGGAAAAGCCGAAAATCCTCAGATGCCACGGCGTCCAGTCACCAGGCTACGTCCGGGAGGTAAGAGCAGGCAGGTCAAGACCAGAAGAAACACCTTCGGAAACGCTGAGAGAGGTTATTCTCACCAGATAAGATGGAAAGGGAAGGTTTAGGGCCTGCTGATTTTAACCAGACTTTCAGTAACTGACTTAAATGCCTCGAAAGCACTGCTTGTTTTTTTAAACACACAAAAAAGGACGAAAACCATGAACACAAGTCAAAGGGCTGCAGAAAGGCGAACGTGCTCGGCACCTTCTCATTTCAGCGGCCGCTCTACACTGCTCTTCTGCCTCTTATCGGCACAGCGGTGCCTCCTTTTACCCTCCAGACCTCGTGACCTTCAGGCAGCGGTCAACGTCTTGCTGCATCATTCTGCCAAGGACACCAGTTGTCTCTCTGTCCACACTGCTTGCTGAACAGGGCAGGCAGGCGCGAGCGGGGACGCTAGGAGAACCCTCGAGGGGCCGAGGGAGCTCAGACACGGGGGCCGCAGCCGCAGCAGCGGACACGCTGCGTTCCCTCCTCTCGGGGCTGACCTGGCAGACACAGATGGAACGCAGCTTCAGGGGCTTTCAGTGGAGCTTATATACACTTACAGACAGCTTATATGTGCTTCCCCGTGGCCGAAGGGGTACACGGCGACGCACACACGCAGCGCTGTGAGTGATCCCAGCTGTCACAGAACCGCACTGACAGACCGCCGGGCGAGAGCAAGAGGCTGTGGGCCAAGAGGGTCTGGCCACCGCCCCCTTGGCCAATGTGCTCCTTCCCCACAGTCTACCCACTCAGGGCCTCTGGCCTCAAAATCTGCACACAGTCCATCTTCGTGATGCCTCCTTGGTGAGTGACGCTGACCCTTGAACGGACATTCTGCAACAGCAGCAGACGCTGCAGCAGACAGTTCCGTCCCCGGGACGCAGCAAGCTCAGTGTCGGCTGCCACCTGACCTCGTGCTGCAGCCCTCGCCCTCACGGGGCTGGAAGGGCCTCCCAGCACACGTGGAGGGACGCCATCCCCATGGCCAAGTGCAGTCCGCCGGCTGTCCCTGGGAGACGGCAGGAAAGCCTCCACGGGTTTTATTGCTGCCGCCACTACTGCCGAGTCGCTTCAGTCGTGTCCAACTCTGTGCGACCCCATAGACGGCAGCCCACCAGGCTCCCCCATCCCTGGGGTTCTCCAGGCAAGAACACTGGAGTGGGTTGCCATTTCCTTCTCCAATGCATGAAAGTGAAAAGTGAAAGTGAAGTCGCTCAGTCGTGTCCGACTCTTCACAACCCCATGGACTGTAGCCCACCAGGCTCCTCCGTCCATGGGATTTTCCAGACAAGAGTCCTGGAGTGGGGTGCCACTGCCTTCTCCGACAGGTTTTATTAAAGACCTTCAAACACCCCACAGGCGCTGGGCCCTCCCCCTCAAAGAGGGAATCTTGTGGCATTCACAGCCCACACACGATTCCAAAGGCTTTCAAACTGCCCTAAATCTGTGAGAAAATTCAGAGGTTAGTAGCACATCACAGACACAGCCTGTACAGTGTGCCTCCACGTAGGGAGGGATCCAGTTTCCAAAGGTAAGGACACAGCCTTTACCGTAGACCTCTGCACAGGGAGCCATCCAATCTAAGGACCAGCCCGTGAAAGGCATCAGAAGGAAGGTCCACGGACGCCATGTCGTCTTCTACCTGGCCTGCTTATACCGTTTGCTGTGGCCCTTCCAAACCGAGCGTCTGCCGCTCTGGCCTCAGCTGTCTCCGTCGCTCTAGGAGCAGAGCAGCGGCCCCTGTTTCCGTTTGATCTCTGTCAACTCCCGCTGCCAGCGCATCGGCCCAGACGTGCAGCCCCTTTGCCTGCTGCCATCCCTAGACGTTCCCAGGCCTGCCACCCGAGCAGGGAGCAGTCAGGAGCCGGAAGAGGCGGACGGGGCGCTGCTCAGGGCGGCTGCCCGCGTGCTGCTGCGAGACGCCCGCCCTCTTCCAGAGGCTCCTGCGCCTGCCGGGCCAGAGCAGAAGCCGAGGGTGCTGCTCTCCCCGTCGTCACCCAGGCCCTCCTCGTACTGTCTGTGCTTCACCTGCCCTCCTGAGCGTCCCTTCTGGCTGTCCACAGGCCCAAGGGACCCTCGGGGCTCCGCAGGCGTGGGTTCAGCAGGCCTGGCCCAGCTCTAAACTCTCCGCTGTGGCTGCGTTTTCTCTTTTTCTCCGCTGGGGCGGGTCCTGCGTCTGGCTGTCCATCCTGCTGACTACCTCAGCTGTCCCACTGCTCCTCGCTGCGCACACTGTTTGCAGAACCCAGGGCGGGCACAGCGCCAGCGGGGAGCCTACAGGAAAACTCGAGGAGCTCTAAGAACTGCCGACATGCTGATTCTCTCCTGACTGGCGCAGCAGCCGCAGCAGCAGAAAACACCATATTCCCTTGGGGCTGACCCAGCGGACGCAGTCATCAGGCAGCCTCAACGGCTTATGTGTGCTTACAGAACAGACATGGCGGTGGCCAGGCGGGGACATTGAGAGGCACAGAGCTATAACTTATCTCAACTGTTACGGAACCACGTACTACCAAATGTGGGGCGAGAGAGCCTGAGCACCACCATCTTGGCTAACTTGCTCTTTCCCCACACGCAGTAATTACTCTTCAGATTCAAGAAAGCCGGGGCCCAAAGAGCTGTGTAAAGAAGTGCAACAATCAGCTCCTTCTTTTAAGATAAGAAAAGATATTCAGATAAAATACTTGAGACCCAAGGCAAGAATTCACTCCACTAATTTGTCCAAAATCCCAGGAAACAACACTTTAGTTACCTCAAACATCCAATACCAAAGATCAAAACCTCTAGGTTACTTGGGGGATTAAAGAGATTGCAAAGTCATTAAGAAGCATGGGATGCACGCTACGGAGCGCAAGGTCAGGGAAGCGCCTCTCAGCCACGGACGCCCTCTGGAAGCGCCCACGTGTGCACCTGCGGAAAGCCCATCTCAGCCAAAATCCCTATCACTCGCTAGTTAAGAGGACTCCAACCACAGGAAAAATAACATCGAACAATATGACTCCCACGCTAGTAAAGTAATGCTCAAAATTCTCCAAGCCAAGCTTCTGCAATGCGTGAACCGTGAACTCCGGGATGTTCAAGCTGGTTTTAGAAAAGGCAGAGGAACCAGAGATCAAATTGCCAACATCCACTGGATCATGGAAAAAGGCAAGAGAGTTCCAGAAAAACATCTATTTTCTCCTTTATTGACTATGCCAAAGGCTTTGACTGTGTGGATCACAAGAAACTGTGGAAAATTCTGAAAGAGATGGGAATACCTGACCACCTAACCTGCCTCTTGAGAAATCTGTATGCAGGTCAGGAAGCAACAGTTAGAACTGGACATGGAACAACAGACTGGTTCCAAATAGGAAAAGGAGTACGTCAAGGCTATATATTATCACCCTGCTTATTTAACTCATATGCAGAGTACATCATGAGAAACGTTGGACTGGAAGAAACACAAGCTGGAATCAAGAGGAGCTAAAAAGCCTCTTGATGAAAGCGAAAGAGGAGAGCGAAAAAGTTGGCTTAAAGCTCAACATTCAGAAAACGAAGATCATGGCATCTGGTCCCATCACTTCATGGGAAATAGATGGGGAAACAGTGTTAGACTTTATTTTTGGGGGCTCCAAAATCACTGCAGATGGTGACTGCAGCCATGAAATTAAAAGACGCTTACTCCTTGGAAGGAAAGTTATGACCAACCTAGATAGCATATTCAAAAGCAGAGACATTACTTTGCCAACTAAGGTCCGTCTAGTCAAGGCTATGGTTTTTCCTGTGGTCATGTATGGATGTGAGAGTTGGACTGTGAAGAAGGCTGAGCGCCGAAGAATTGATGCTTTTGAACTGTGGTGTTGAAGACTCTTGAGAGTCCCTTGGACTGCAAGGAGATCCAACCGGTCCTTTATGAAGGAGATCAACCCTGGGATTTCTTTGGAAGGAATGATGCTGAAGCTGAAGCTCCAGTACTTTGGCCACCTCATGCAAAGAGTTGACTCATTGGAAAAGACTCTGATGCTGGGAGGGATTGGGGGCAGGAGGAGAAGGGGATGACCGAGGATGAGATGGCTGGATGGCATCACAGACTCGATGGACGTGAGTCTGAGTGAAGTCCGGGAGATGGTGATGGACAGGGAGGCCTGGCGTGCTGCGATTCATGGGGTCGCAAAGAGTCGGACACGACTGAGCGACTGAACGGAACTGAACTGACTGAACAATATGACTGATGTCAGAACTGCACAAAATGTATGTACAATGTTAAGCAGAGTGCCCAAGACACAGCTCTGTTCTCAACTGGTCGCTAAGGCATCAGTCTTGAGTGATAGACCACGTGTGTGAAAGTCGCTCAGTCGTGTCCGACTCTGTGACCCCATAGACTATACAGTCCGTGGAATTCTCCAGGCCAGAATACTGGAGTGGGTAGCCTTTCCCTTCTCCAGGGGATCTTCCCAACCCAGGGATCGAACCCAGGTCTCCAGCATTGCAGGTGGATTCTTACCAGCTGAGCCACAGGGGAAGCCCTGTGTGAGAGAGCCAGCTGACAAGCACAACAGCTCCTGACTCGCAGGCACTGAGACGCTGCCGTGTGCAGAGCTCACCTACTCCCAGGGCACTGAGACGCTGCCGTGTGCAGAGCTCACCTACTCCCAGGGCACTGGGATGCTGCCGTGTGCAGAGCTCACCTACTCCCTGGCACTGGGACGCTGCCGTGTGCAGAGCTCACCTACTCCCAGGCACTGAGACACTGCCGTGTGCAGAGCTCACCTACTCCCAGGCACTGAGACGCTGCCGTGTGCAGAGCTCACCTACTCCCAGGCACTGAGACGCTGCCGTGTGCAGAGCTCACCTACTCCCAGGCACTGAGACACTGCCGTGTGCAGAGCTCACCTACTCCAAGGGCACTGAGACGCTGCCTTGTGCAGAGCTCATCTACTCCCAGGGCACTGGGACGCTGCCGTGTGCAGAACTCACCTACTCCAAGGGCACTGAGACGCTGCCGTGTGCAGAGCTCACCTACTTCCAGGCACTGAGACACTGCCGTGTGCAGAGCTCACCTACTCCCAGGCACTGAGACGCTGCCATGTGCAGAACTCACCTACTCCCAGGCACTGAGATACTGCCGTGTGCAGAACTCACCTATAAGAATCCTGTTTCATTATAATAATCAAAATAACACTTACTGAATGCTAAATTCACCAGACTTGAAAAGGTCAGTTTTCATTCCAATCCCAAAGAAGGGCAATGCCAAAGAATGCTCAAACTACTGCACAGTTGCACTCATCTCACATGCTAGCAAAGTGATGCTCAAAATTCTCCAAGCTAGGCTTCAACACTGTGTGAACCGAGAATTTCCAGATGTTCAAGCTGGATTTAGAAAAGGCAGAGGAGCCAGAGATCAAATTGCCAACATCTGTTGGATCATGGAAAAAGCAAGAGAACTACAGAAAAACTTCTGCTTTATTGACTACGGCAAAGCCTCTGACGTGTGAATCACAAAACTGTGGGAAATTCTTCAAGAGATGGGAATACCAGACCACCTTACCCACCTCCTAAGAAATCTGTACGAAGTTCAAGAAGCAACAGTTCAAACCAGACAAGGAAAACTGAACTGGTTCCAAATAAGGAAAGGAAATGTCAAGGCTGTATAGTGGCACCCTGCTATTTAACTTATTTGCAGAGTACATTATGAGAAACACTGGGCTGGAGGAAGCACAAGCTGGAATCAAGATTGGATAAAGCTGGAAACAAGATTGCTGGGAGAAATATCAATAACCTCAGATATGCAGATGATACCACCCTTATGGCAGAAAGCGAAGAGGAACTAAAGAGACTCTTGATGAAAGTGAAAGAGGAGAGTGAAAAAGTTGGCTTAAAACTCAGCATTCAGAAAACTAAGATCATGGCATCCGGTCCCATCACTTCATGGCAAACAGATGGGGGAACAGTGGAAACAGTGGCTGACTTTATTTTGGGGGGCTCCAAAATCACTGCAGATGGCGACTGCAGCCATGAAATTAAAATACGCTTACTCCTTGGAAGGAAAGTTATGACCAACCTAGACAGCATATTAAAAAGCAGAGATATTAATTAGTCAACAAAGGTCTGTCTAGTCAAGGCTATGGTTTTTCCAGTGGTCATGTATGGATGTGAGAGTTGGACTATAAAGAAAGCTGAGTGCCGAAGAATTGATGCTTTTGAACTGTGGTGTTAGAGAAGACTCTTGAGAGTCCCATGGACTGCAAGGAGATTCAACCACTCCATCCTAAAGGAGATCAGTCCTGGATGTTCATTGGAAGGACTGATGTTGAAGCTGAAACTCCAATACTTTGGCCACCTGATGTGAAGCGCTGACTCACTTGAAAAGACCCTGCTGCTGGGTAAGATTGAGGACAAGAGGAGAAGGGGACGACAGAGGATGAGATGGCTGCATGGCATCACCAACTCAATGGACATGGGTTTGGGTGGACTCCGGGAGTTGGTGATGGATAGGGAGGCCTGGCATGCTGCAGTTCATGGGATCGCAAAGAGTCGGACACGACTAAGCTACTGAATTGAACTGAAGTTAAAGTCAGCTCCTCTGTCCATGGGATTCTCCAGGCAAGAATACTGGAGCGGGTTGCCATGCCCCTCTCCAGGGGATCTTCCTGATCCCAGGGATTGAACCCCAGGTCTCCCACATTGCAGGCAGATTCTTTTACCATCTGAGCCCCCAGGGAAGCGTAACAGGATGGTTTCAGAGCTAATTTCGAAGCTTTGGTCACTGTGCCCAGGGCCACAGGAAGACGCCAACATTAGAGGAAACTCGGTGAAGGGGATATAAGAACTCCCCCTGCATCTTGGCAACTTTTAGTGTAAATTTAAACACTGTGTCCAAATTAGAACAGTAATAGTAATACAGATACAGCGCCTGCCTCCAGGAACAGCAAGGCTCTCGGAAATGTTCACAAGCCATTACAGCAAAGCGAGCCGTGAGAGTCAGGCCCCAGGGAACGCCGGGGGCGGCAGGCAGGCGGCGGGTGTCTCCCACGGCCGGGGGTCGCGGGCCGGACCGCCGCGCCCCCCGGGCGTCTAGCGGGCCCTCGGCCGGTCCTGGATGACCGCGGCCTTTGGTCCCCCGAGGCCTCCCCGCAGTGACCTCGGCGGCACCGGGCGCCGCGGGGCCGTTCCGGGACCCACCTGGAACTCCAGGCCGTAGATCACGGGCGCGTCGTCCTCCATGCTGCGGCAGCGCCCTCGCTGAAGGCGGGTCCCCTGGGCCGGCGCGCCCCAGCTCCGCTCCCATTCACGCGCTCCAGCCCCGGCGGCGTCGCGCGGCGACTGTTTCTGAGCCACTGCGGCTCCCGTAGGTTTCACTTCCTGTGTTTTCCGGACACGTCATCAACGCGCTCCGCGGCGGCTGCGGCGGCGGCGGCGGCGGCGGCGGCGGCGGGCTCCTGCGCATGCGCACTTGGCTCCATCCGGGCTTTCCACGCCCGGTAGGACCTGACGTGGGGGGGCCTGCCCGGGGTCCCTGCCGGGCGGGCTGCAGGTCGGAACCTCCGCAGCTCTGCCGCTCTACGGTTCCCCTAGGGTTCTGACGCGGTCGTGGGATGGCCGGGCGCCGGGAAGCGCTCTGCAGGCGCTGTTAAGTTCTCCCCGGCCCACCAGCCAAGGCGGCAGCTCAGGCTTTGCAGACGACCGCTGCTCGTTTCGGGGACATTGAGGGTTACAGTGGCGGGCTCGGGGATGCGCTTGGGCTGGCATACTCGGGTGGGCTGGGCCCAGGAGCCTTAGGGTCAGAGGCCAGGCTAGCTCGTGTCTGCAGGCCACCGGCCTTGTGCGTGGCGCGGCCAAGGGTCGCACTGCCAGTGCTGGGGTGGTAAGTGACGCCTGACATTTATTTGCCTCTGAAGGGAGTCCGGTGGATAGACTGGCGTCTTTGAGTTTCCAAGGACTGTCAACGCTGCAGAGGTTTGCCTCCGTCCAGGACTCCGCCAGAGCGCATGCCTTGACGTTTGGCAGTGCTCTTGCAGACAGGAGTGACATTGCATGGAACCCCGGAAAGCCGCAGGCACATTCTTCAGTGTCCTGGCTTCCACAGAGTCTAGGGCCATGCAGTTTCTCCACCCGTGTGATCATTTAACTTTCCTCTCATCACCCCTTAATCTGTGTTTCAGGTAAGGAGGTCTGGGATAGGTTTATGAAAAGATGCTCAGGCTCACTAATCATCAGGGAAGTGCAGATCAACCACAGTGAGCCACCGCCTCACACGATTAAAGTGGCCATCACCAAAAAGGGAAAGGGCCAGCAGCACTGGCAGGATTGGAGAACAGGGAATCTGTACCCTGTTGGTGAGAATGTAAGCTGGTACATCAGCTACGGAAGACCGTACGGTAGGTCCTCGGAAAATTGAAATAGGATTGCCATATCATCCTGAAAGCCCACTTCTGTGATCCAGCCTAAATGAACTCACTGTCTTGAAGCGACACCTGCTCTCCACGTTCACTGCAGGATTAGTTGCAGTAGCCAAGATACGGAGACAACCAAAGTGTCCATCCACAGCTGGATGGAAAGTGTGTGTGCGTGTGTGTACACACACGCACACCTGCGTTACCAACCAAGGGAAAATGTGTGTGTGTGTGTACACACGCCCACACCTGCGCTACCAACCAAGGGATTACTACCCAGTGATCATAGAGGCCAATACTGTGACATCAGCTTTTGAGGAAAGAATGAGGCTTATTGTGAGGTTGACCAGCAAGGAAACGGGAAACAGGTCTCAGGTCTGTCTCCCCCATCCAACATTCAGGGTGAAATTTAAGGGGTTAGGGGAATTTCAAACTTGGGAACTGATTGTGTAGTCTCAAGTCAGTCTGCTGGAAGCCAGGTTTTCCTTATTGAAAGATTTCTTGCCTCGTAAAAGGGCTCCAGTGACATTTCTGTTAGTTTTCTGAAGGTTCTTCACTTGAAAGTCATTGTGGAGACATGGGGTTCCCCTTTTGTACCTGTGTAGTGGCATCACTGACTCGATGGACGTGAATCTGAGTGAACTCCGGGAGTTGGTGATGGACAGGGAGGCCTGGCAAGCTGCAGTTCATGGGGTCGCAAAGAGTCGGACACGACTGAGCGACTGAACTGAACTGAGTGCTGTCTGTAAAGTAACTCAAGATTTGGTTAATCAATTCTATTTAAGGAGGAAAACTATTTTAAGCTGGCCAGTTTTTTTTTTTAACATGCTTTTTCATATATGTGGAATATTACTCAACCTGTAAAAAGGAAGAAAAATTTTAAATTTTATATAAAATTTAGAAAAGAAGGGGGCCTTGTCATTTGTGACATAAATTACCCTAGAAGACACTGTGTTAATTGAAATAAGCCAGATACAGAAAAACGAATACAGCATGATTCTATTTACAGGTGGGATCTGAAAAAGAAAGTTGAAATCATTGTGAAGGAGAGTAGAATGGTGGTTACCAGAGGCCGAGGGTTGGGAGAAAGGGAAGCTATTGAGCAAATAATACAAACTTTCAATGATAAGATTAATAAGGTCTGCAGGCATAGTTAACAATAATGTATCCTATACTTGTGATTTGCAGAGAATAGATTTTAAATCTTTTCACCACAAACACAAGAAATGAGTGGGGTGGTGGATAAGGGCATTAGCTCCACTGTGGCCGTCTCACAATGTTTAGGTATATCAGCACGTCACGTTGTTCACCTTAAATACAAACGATTTTTATTTGTAAAAATAAATAAAACTATTTTAAATCATTAAAGAATCAGAAGGAAATGGCTGGGTGTGGCCTGGTTCAGCTGTGCTCCGGCTCCTGGCGCCGAGCCTGACACTTAGGCTGGTTGATGAACCGGGGTATCTCCAGGGTGGCAGCGGAAGGCAAGCAAGCAGGAAGCACAGACGCGGGCATCCTTTCGGCCGCTCCGCTTGCCTGAGACTGAGCTGCGGCGCTAAGGCATTCAGGATCTCCATACTGCTGGGTTAATTCCACCCAGCTATCACTGGTATTATTATTATTACCACTTTTATCCTTAATGTGACTACATAAGTAGTACAGATGGATGTATTCTCAACAAGAAAAGTTGAAAACACATATAGGCACAAGGACACATCCCTGAAAATAAGTACTTCAAGGATGCACTGGCCACGAACTTAAAAAAAGGTCGCTCCCAGCTCCCTCTGCCACAGGTTTAGCGACGTCCATCTGGTTCGCGGGGCGCTCTCCGCCCCGCCCCGCCCCGCCCCCAGGCCCCACCCACCACGGCCGGAACCGGAACTGCGCCGGCCTTCGGCTTCTGCACCGGGCAGGCGCGCGCAGGCGCAGACGCCGCGGGAGGCGCCGAGTCCGGTCCCGGCTTCCCGGCTTCCTCCAGCTTCTCCCGCACCCGGGTCACAGCCGCAGGTGACCCCCCAACCCCGGGGGGCGAGGGGGCGGGTGAGCACAGGTCCCCGGCTATGGAGAGGGGGTCATGCCGTCTCAAGCTTCAGCCCCTGGGGTGGGAGGCTCTCCTCCCGGGTCTCTCCTCCCCTGGGGTCTCCCCTCCCCCTTGGTCTCTTCTCCCGGGGGTCTCTCCTCCGCGGAGGTCTCTCCGGGGGTGTCCCCTCCCAGGGGGGTCTTTCCCCCCAGGTCTCCGCTGCTCCTCGGTCTCTCCTGCCTTGGGTCTCTCCTCCCGGGGGTCTCCCCTCCCGAGGGTCTCTCCGCCAGGTCTCCGCTCCCCCTTGGTCTCTCCTCTGCGGAGGTCTCTCCTCCGGGGGTCTCTGCCCCCACGTCTCCGCTCCCGAGGGTCTTTCCTCCCGGAGGTCTCTCCCCCAGGTCTCCCCTCCCCCTTGGTCTCTTCTCCCGGGGGTCTCTCCTCCGCGGAGGTCTCTCCTGGGGTCTCTCCCCCAGGTCTCCGCTGCTCCTCGGTCTCTCCTGGCTTGGGTCTCTCCTGCCCGGGGTTCTCTCCTCCCCGGGGACTCGTCTGTGACCCGCTTCCCTCGGGGCCCAGGATGGCCGGAGCGCGAGCCTTGGGTGCCTGCGCTTTGCAGGGGCGGCCGTTGGCTCCACATCCTTGGAGCGGCCCCCACACCCCTGGAGCGGCCCCCACACTGGGCGCCGAAAGCTCAGAAGGGTCTGCGTCCCGGGGCCCAGCTGTAGTACTCGGTGACTCGTTCCTCCTGGCCTCCTCTTCTGTAGATGGACGTTTACAGTAACCTGCCCAAGCGGACTCTGTCGTGAGGACAGGACGCGATGGTCCGTGTAAAGGCCTGTCAGTCTCTATGTAAAAGCTGGCTGACGCTTTCCAGAGCGTCTTGCAGGACAGAGCTGGCTGGTGGAGTATGTATGCTGAGAAGAATTGAAAACATGTAGAGCGTAAGGCTAAAAGAAGTGCTCTATGCCTGTCTTTCTCACCTAGTCCACAAGAGTTTAACCCCAATGAAGCATTTCCTTGGACTTGCAGTTCACACCTGCTTATGGCTACTGGGAAACATCATATTTAAATACCTGTTTCTTTTTGCAAATTCAGGAGGCTGTGCTGTATGGCAGTAAGCTCAGCTCTCTGTGTAATGGGCTGGGGGGAAGGACCGCTGCAAATAGAATAACACGGTCACCAGTGCTCACATTCTGTGAGCCCTAGCAGGATCTTCACTGTTCCAGGACAGCGTGTTACCACTCTGCTTCTTCATTAAAGTGATAGTTACTGATTCCTGTGCATCCGTTGCTATTTAATCTTTATGATCCCAATCTTCAGATGCGGAAGCAGAGACTAAAGGATTAAGTCATTTTCAGAGGTCAGTTTACTTGGTAGTGAGCCCAAGCCTCAAGCAGTCATTCCAGGCTCCCCCTGCCTCACCCTCTGCTCTCAATCTTGACCTGTCTCAGCAGCCGTACAAGAACAGCAGAGGAATTCCTGTGCAGGAATCCCGTCCGCATCCGTTGACAGCATCAGGCAAATCACTTGGCCTGTGCTTGTGATGGAGCTTATGCTTTGTAAGTTGGTCCTAAGGCTTAAATATGATAATACATGTAAAATGCTTGCTCTTTGGTGAGTGTGCTCCGCATGGGGGCTTTTCAGGTTGTAATTAGAGTCCTACCTCATGGCACAGTTTTTTCATGGAAATACGGTTTCCATTATTGCAGTGTGGTAACAGATTTGTAATTGCAGTCTTGTGTCCAGAAAGGGAGCCTAAAGAGCAGTAGTTTTCATTGTTCTTAGCGAATTTAAATCACTTAAAAAATATTTTAAGGCATTAATTAAGCTCATGTGCAAAGAAATCAACCAGACAAAGAGAAAGTCTGACTTCTTTGCTAGCGTTTGATGCTGGTGTGAGCTTAAAGCCACGCCTGTGGTTTTGAGTTTGCTGTGTGTTACTCGGTCCATCATGTCTGACTCTGCGGCCATGGACTGTAGCCCACTGGGCTCCTCTGTCCATGGGACTCTCCAGGCAACAACACTGAAGTGGGTTGCCATGCCCTTCCCCAGGGGATCTTCCCAACCCAGGGGTCAAGCCAGTGTCTCTTGAGTCTCCTGCACTGGAGGTGTGTTCTTTACCGCTACTGCCATGTGGGCATTTATTAAATCAATAGGAGAAGCGAAGATTTGTATCTCATGCAAATCAAGGACAGATACATGTGCTTTTCAGGTTTTAGAGTATGAGATGCAAAGGCTGCATGTAACAGACGTGGAAACACAAAGTCAAGTGCAGACTTGGCTCCTGGCACCAGCGTTGCCCACGGCTGAGACCCGTGCGCCGCCCCCCTCGAACCTTTCCTCGAGGCCTCTTCCAGCCCGCTCCCCAGTCCAGCGGTGCATTTTCATCACCTCGTTTTTCTGTTTGTATTCCCAAAATAATATACTGTTCGATATCCTTGTTTGAACTTCAGGTAGAAAGTCGTCGTACTGTTTATTTTTCTGCCCATTCTGTGTGTAGAATTAGATTTGTGAGGCCCAAGCACTGAAGCCTTTGCTGTAGGACAGCTCATTCATTTTCACTGCAGTTTGAGTGTACTACTCTCCCTTTCTTATGGTATCTACAGGCAGTTGTTTCCAGGGTTTAAATCTTCAGGAAGAGGGCGGCATTTTGTTTGGACTTCCTGTTTATAGCGTTCATGATCACAGCCTGTGGTGCCCACGTGCAGGACTTCCTCCATGACACACAAGTAATGGGACCATATTTGTCTCAGCCAGGCCTCTTGAGATTGAAGAGAGGTGCTTAATTTTACTGTAACAATTGGTACACCATGGAATCATCCTAATAAAATCAAATTGTACAGCTGTTTAGGTCACAGGACAAATGCTTGTGAGATGTGTATCTCTCTCACCCTGTTCAGATCTCTGTTCAGGATCCTTTTCTGTTGGATCATTTATAATCCTGTTGATTTGTAGGCATTTTTAATACCTAGATACTAAGAAGTGTAAAAATATCGAGCGTAGGTGACTGTGTGGAACAGGAAGATCACTTGCACTCACCACTGCCAGGTATGGAAATTGATACAT
Source organism: Capra hircus (assembly GCF_001704415.2). Taxonomy (NCBI): domain Eukaryota; kingdom Metazoa; phylum Chordata; class Mammalia; order Artiodactyla; family Bovidae; genus Capra; species Capra hircus. The sequence goes on along the minus strand of NC_030815.1, from coordinate 110,793,889 downwards.
GCACTTAGTAAAACAGTTCGGAGTTACCTGGCGAAGAATTGTACTCTCCACAACGCCCCCATGAGCTTTCACACGTACAGCAGGAGGCATGTACAGGAATGTTCATAGCAGCACTGTTTGAATTCAAAAACGTAACACCTCAAGAAGAATAGATATATCAAGACTTCCCCTGGCGGCCCAGTGGTTAAAACTCTGTGCTCCCAATACATGGGGCACAGGTTCGATCCCTGCTCAGGGAGCTAAGATTCCAGGTGCCGCATGACGTGGCCGAAAAAAAAAGAATGGATACGAGGTTGTGGAACCATCTCAGAGTAGAGCATTGTCAGCAAAACTGAGGCCTCACAGCTTCGTGCTGCTGCAGGAATGAGCCTCAAGGTTAAAAGCGGAGGAGAAATTGAGGTACAAAGCAAAGCTCTAACGTGGTTTGAGGAAATACACTTGGAAAATGAAAGAAGAACAAGAGTAGGACAGATCTCAGAACGTGAGGGCTGAAAAGAGAGTTAGGATGTATTGTATCAGCTACAGGTGATAAATATCGTATCACTCAGTGTTTGATAAAAATGGTTTATAGAAAATGTGCCTTCAGAAGAGTCAGAGTGACAAGCACCTTCTAAGGTTTTCTGGGGAAAGAAGTCGGAAGACTGAGGTGGGGCTCTCGCTACTGCCCACTTCCACCTAGATCCCTCTCTCGTGGCGGGGGCGAGAGGCGGTGGCACGTGTGTCGCGGTAACTTAGCTTCCTGTCTTTTCATGGAGTGCAGGGTAATGACTCAGACACAGTGGCTCAGCTGATAGCAATGACTGATTTACGAGACTTTTCGGCCCAACACTTCAACCTCTGGTAATGGTTTCTAACAAAGGTGTAGTTTTTATTTAGAAATTACGGTAAACAATTTAATTTTTACCCTGGGTTGGGCATCATCTGTGTAGACGGTATCACAAGGAAAGAGGTGGACTTGACTTTTCAGAGTCAGATTGGAATAGAAACAAAGATACTGAAGAGATTCAAAATACTGTTACAGACTGAGTGTTCCTTTCTACTTGGCTTGCTTTCTTTCAGATGGTGTTTTCTTTAAAAACATATTTTAAGTGAGTTGGTAAACATGGAATTGCTTGTCAGAGAGTTTTATTCTTTGCCGAACTATCCAGAAAGACTCAGTTCAGTTCAGTCACTCAGTCGTGTCCAACTCTTTGTGACCCCCATGGACTGCAGTATGCCATGCTTCCCTGTCCATCACCAACTTCCAGAGCTTGCTCAAACTCGTGTCCGTTGAGTTGGTGATGCCTTCCAACCATCTCATCCTCGCTCCCCTTCTCCTCCCACCTTCAATCTTTCCCAGCATCAGGGGCTTTTCAGTTGAGTCAGTCTTCGCATCAGGTGGCCAAAGTATGAAGTTTCAGCTTCAGCATCAGTCCTTCCAATGAACACTCAGGATTGATCTGATTTAGGATGGACTGGTTGGATCTCCTTGCTGTCCAAGGAACTCTCAAGAGTCTTATCCAACACCACAGTTCAAAAGCATCAATTCATCGGCACTCAGCTCGGCTTCCCTGGTGCCTCAGAGGTTAAAGCGTCTGCCTGCAATGCAGGAGACCTGGGTTCGATCCCTGGGTTGGGAAGATCCCCTGGAGAAGGAAATGGCAACCCACTCGAGTATTCTTGCCTGGAGAATCCCATGGACGGAGGAGCCTGGTGGGCTACAGTCCACGGGGTCGCAAAGAGTTGGACACGACTGAGTGACTTCACTTTCACTTTCAGCTTTCATTATAGTTCAACTCTCACATCCATACATGACTACTGGGAAAACCATAGCTTTGACTAGACTTAACGTTTGTTGGCAAAGTCACATCTCTGCTTTTTAATATGCTGTCTAGGTTGGTCATAGCTTTTCTTCCAAGGAGCTTGCATCTTTAAATTTCATGGCTGCAGTCACCATCTGCAGTGATTTTGGAGCCCAAAAAAATAGTCTCTCACTGTTTCCGTTGTTTCCCCATCAATTTTCCATGAAGTGATAGGACCAAATGCCATGATCTTAGTTTTCTGAATGTTGAGCTTTAAGCCAACTTTTTCACTCTCCTCTTTCACTTCATCAAGAGGCTCTTTAGCTCTTGACTTTCTGCCATAAGGGTGGTGTCATCTGCATATCTGAGGTTATTAATATTTCTCCCAGCAATCTTGATTCCAGCTTGTGCTTCATCCAGCCCAGCGTTTCGAATAATGTCCTCTGCATATAAGTTAAATAAGCAGGGTGACGATATACAGCCTTGATGTACCCCTTTTCCTATTTGGAACCAGTCTGTTGTTCCATGTCCCATTCTAACTGTTGCTTCTTGACCTGCAAAGAGATTTCTCAGGAGGCAGGTCAGGTGGTCTGGGATTCTCATCTCTTGAATTTTCCATAGTTTGTTGTAATCCACACAGTCAAAGCCTTTGGCATAGTCAGTAAAGCAGAAGTAGATGTTTTTCTAGAACTCTCTTGCTTTTTTGATGATATAATGGATGTTGGCAATTTGATCTCTGGCTTCTCTGCCTTTTCTAAATCCAGCTTGAACATCTGTAAATTTGTGGTTCACATACTGTTGAAGCCTGGCTTGGAGAATTTTGAGCATTACTTTGCTAGTGTGTGAGATGAGTGCAATCATGCGGTAGTTTGAGCATTCTTTGGTATTGCCTTTCTTTGGGATTGGAATGAAAACTGACCTTTTCCAGTCCTGTGGCCACTGCTGAGTTTTCCAGATTTGCTGACATATTGAGTGCAGCACTTTGACAGCATCATCTTTCAGGATTTGAAATAGCTCAACTGGAATTCCATCACTTCCACTAGCTTTGTTCGTAGTGATGCTTTCTAAGGCCCACTTGACTTCACATTCCAGGATGTCTGGCTCTAGGTGAGGGATCACACCATCGTGATTATCTTGATCGTGAAGATCTTTTCTGTACAGTTCTTCTGTGTATTCTTGCCACCTCTTCTTAATATCTTCTGTCTCTGTTAGGTCCTTACCATTTCTGTCCTTTATCAAGCCCATCTTTGCATGAAATGTTCACTTGGTAATTTTCTTGAAGAGATCTCTAGTCTTTCCCATTCTGTTCTTTTCCTCTATTTCTTTGCATTGATCGCTGAGGAAGGCTTTCTTATCTCTCCTTGCTATTCTTTGGAACTCTGCATTCAAATGGGTATATCTTTCCTTTTCTCCTTTGCCTTTCACTTCTCTTTTTCTCAGCTATTTGTAAGGCCTCCTCAGACAACCATTTTGCCTTTTGGCATTTCTTTTTCTTGGGGATGGTCTTGATCACTGCTTCCTGTACAGTGTCACGAACCTCTGTCCATAGTTCTTCAGGCACTCTGTGTATCAGATCAAGTCCCTTGAATCTATTTGTCACTTCCACTGTATAATAGTAAGGGATTTGATTCAGGTCATACCTGAACGGTCTAGTGGTTCTCCCTACTTTCTTCAATTTAAGTCTGAATTTGGCAATAGGGAGTCCATGATCTGAGCCACAGTCAGCTCCAGGTCTTGTTTTTGCTGACTGTATAGAGCTTCTGCACTTCTGGCTACAAAGAATGTAATCAGTCTGATTTTGGTGTTGACCATCTGGTAATGTCCATGTGTAGAGTCTTCTTTTGTGTTGTTGGAAGAGGGTGTTTGAGAAAGGTTGCATTCCCTTATCAATAAGTAAGTATCCCATAAATTCCCCAAAACTGTCCATTCTAAAAATCTATGCCAACTTCACAGGTCAGATTTTGAAGAATCGTAGCTTTAATATGGGGTTCTTTAATTGTTGCTGAAGTCGTTGCTTCTTGTCATAAGGATCCAGTCTATGTAATGATGGGTTAATGACGAGTTCTCTTACTGCATTGCCCTGTGGAATGTAGTTCAGGGCCATCTAGATTTCGGTAAGACGAAGGCATTCTAATAGTGACCGAGACGGAAGCTGTTAACGTTGACGTATGTCTGTCTGTTTCAGGTGGCCATGGAGAACACCGAAGGTGCCAGCCAGCACGTACCCGAGCAGAGCACGCCTGCCCAGGGGCCAGCCCAGAGCATCACTCCGCAGGGGCCTCAGGGAGACCAGGGGCAGCTTCTTTACCACGAGGAAACCATTGATCTCGGCGGAGACGAGTTCGAGTCCGAGGACTCGAATAATTTCGCAGATAAGCTTGATGAGCCCCTGATGGAGAGTGTGCTCATCTCCGACTCCCCAAACAACAGCGAGGACGACGCAGGTGACCTGGGGTGTCTGCAGGACATGGCGGACCCCGCCGAGGGCAGCGGTGATCACAGACTGGGGCCCGGCGCAGAAGAGCGCGAGCTGGGCTCACTCAGCGACGGCAGTGAGAGTGATGGCGGGACCATGCCCCAGGACGTCTCGGACATGACCCCTGACAGCAGAGCATCGCTGAGAGAGGGCCCCAAGCGCAGCGATGAGGGAGACCCGCCTGCTTCTGAACACAGGGGCGGAGCGGACCCGGGCTCGGGGGCTGCGCGGGAGCCCGCGGCAGGGCCACCGTCGGGCGCGCCCCCCCGGCAGCCCGCCCCCAAGGACGAGCAGGTGCGCATGTGCACCATCTTCAGCCAGCCGCCCCCCGGCGCCCAGCCCCCGTCCCTGCGTGACGGCTTCGAGTCCCAGATGGTGAAATCCCCCAGCTTCAGCAGCGCCGGCGAGGCTGCCCCCAGGACCCCACCCCAGGTGGTCCAGCCGAGCCCCAGCCTGAGCAAGTTCTTCGGCGACCCGACCGGCAGCAGCTCCTTGGCCTCGGACTTCTTTGATTCCTTCACAACCTCCACCTTCATCTCCGTCAGTAACCCCAACGCCAGCCCTTCCATTCCGGAAAGCCTGTCCCCACTGGCCGCTACCCCTGTGGGAGGAAGCTCGCCGGGCCCCGCGGAAGCTGCCTCCTCCCCAGGGCTGCAGAGGTCAGGGTCGGGTGTCCCCACGGTTCCTCTGGAGATCTCGCAGTCCCCAAAGCCGTTCTCACAGATCCAGGCGGTGTTTGCTGGCAGCGAGGACCCCTTTGCCACCGCCCTGAGCATGAGCGAGATGGACCGGAGAAGCGACGCCTGGATCCCTGGGGATGCGACCAGGAGCGTGCTGACCTCGGTCGCCACGCAGCAGTACGGCACGGTGTTCGTGGACAAGGAGGACCTCACCATGCCTGGCCTAAAGTTCGACAACATCCAGGTGAGGGCGGAGGGTCTTCAGCGAGCAGGTGGGCTGGTAGGCGCTCTCGGCACACAGGTGGGCCGGTGGGCGCACTCTGCGAGCCGGGAAAGCCCCGGCCAATCTCCTTGCTTCTCATCTGATTCTGTTTCATGTATGTTCATACGGAAAAGGCCTGTTGAGCTTTGAAAAATGCTGATTGTTTTCAGCAGTTCCCGAGATTCTTAATCTTGAGAGTGTTTGCTGTGATGCCACTAGGTAATTTGGAACCCTGTTGATTTCTCTGATTGAAGGTCTTTAAAGTGCTAATCCGAGTCTTAGAAATAGTTTCCAGCAAGGCAGCTGCACGACAGGTCTCTGGAGAAATTGTAAACTGTGTGATCAGTTTATTGTAGGTGCTGAGCTCCCGTGGATAATAAATCCCCTTTCCTCTCCTTTTAGATACGGAAAAATGTGTTTGCATTACACGCAAGGTGCTTTATATTGGAAGAGTTCTTACCGATTTGGTTAAAAAAAATACAGACGGTCTCTCGATAAATCACAAGATTATAAATATGTAGTCATAAAATAAATACTATATATTGTAAATAACAACATTAAAAAGTTCAATCTTACCAGTCATCAAAGAAGATGAAGTTATTTTCCCTTTCTGTTGTCCGAGTTATTTATTGTTCTGTGTCGATTAGAATGTGAGGAAATAGCCAGCTTAGGCAGCCCTGAGGGGGCTGAAAATTTGCACAAACTTTCTTAAATTTTAAAATGCACGCACTCTGACCCAGAAACCCCACCCCGAGTCATTATTTATGAGGAAAGAATCTCACTGGTGTATGAAGAGCCAGCTTTCAGGATGCCCATCAGAGTGAGGTTTAAAATTAGAAAGAATCTGAAAGCATCTCAGAGTCCATTGCCGGGAGGCTAGTTGAATGTGTTCACCACTTCTCGTCTCTTCAGTGGAATATTTACATATCCAACTGAAAAAACGATGCTACGGTCTCGTTGGGGGCACTAGTGGCGAAGAACCCGCCTGCCCGTGCAGGACACCTAGGGGTAAGGTTCCGTCCCCGGGCCCGGAAGGTCCCCTGGAGGAGGGCGTGGCAGCCCACTCCAGTGTTCCTGCCTGAGAAACCCATGGACAGAGGAGCCCGACGGGCTACAATCCGCGGGGCCACAAAGAGTCGGACACGACTAAAGCGACTTGGCACGCATGCGCGCACAAAAATGATGTTATATTCAAATAAGTCTTTTTATTTATTGTGAAAAATGCAGATGATGTTGTAATAAAAAGCTTAGTGAGATCCTTGATTTGTTAGATTTGAGAGCCCAGGTACAGGGAGGCGCACAGCATGCCTTACATGGGAGCATTTTCATGGTTGTGTGCACATCCCCCTGAGGTGAGCTCGGCTGCGTGTCTGCTGGGTTCTGCAGGGTCTGTGCCTCCTGTCCTGAGCTGTCCACTCCGGGAACTGAAGGGGCCCCTCCCAGGGCAGGCGTTCCCCTTCCCCCACTGTGGCCTGGTCGGAAAGCCACGCTGGGTGGGGCCCCGGCCCCTCGAGGCCAATCCTGTGGAGAAGCAACACGGCTGCTGGAGAGGTGAGCTTGGCCGGCTGTCTCTCTGGGGAGTGTGAGTGAAAGTCTCTGAGTCTCTTTGCAACCCCATGGACTACACACTCCATGGAATTCTCCAGGCCAGACTGCTGGAGTGGGTAGCCTTTCCCTTCTCCAGGGGATATTCCCATCTCAGGAATCGAACCAGGGTCTCCTACATTGCAGGCGGATTCTTTACCAGCTGAGCTGCAAGGGAAACCCAAGAATACTGGAGCGGGCAGCCTATCCCTTAGCCAGCAGACCTTCCCGACCCAGGTCTCTGTGGGGAGCTGATGTGAGAGCCCGCAGATGTGGGCGTCCTTGCGTGCTCTCTTCGGGTACTTGCTGACAAGACGCGTCTTCCTTGGGGGCTCGCCGGGCACCCTCCCTGCCCTCTCCAGCAGAATGCATTGGGCGTAAATTTGCCTTCCCGGGCCTCCTCAGTGAATCCCAGTTATGGGCTCAGATGTCAGGGGCGTTGGTGGGTCAGCGTTGATGCCTTGACCCTGTGGTCTGTGGAGCGGTCCCGGGGCCCAGGGCTCCTTGGGTGTGTTTGGTGCCGCACAGAGCTGCTTCACTCTGGCCACCCGAAGGGCTGGGCTGACCGTGGTGCTCTCGTGGGCCAGAGGCGCTGAACGCCGCGTGACACCCTTCAGGGAAGCAGGTCGGTGACTCCTGAGCCGAGAAACAAAGTGCTGATGCTTGCTGCCGGGTGAACCCAGGCGACTCGAGCTTGGAGGCCGCTCCTGCCAGTGGGAAGCCTGGGGTCTGTGACAGCCCCTTGGAGCTCTGATGCCTCCACGTGGCTGATCGTGGAATAAGCAGGACATTCGGCGGTCAGCCAGGGTCAGGCGCCCGCTGCTGGGCTAGGACCCACCCCGCGGCCGCTGGGAGACGCTGCGTGTCCTTTCTGCTCCCTTAACATCCTTGAGCGGTGTCTTCCGTGCCTCTTGTAGTCCACAGTGATTGTTTTGGAAGCTTCATGGTAGACTGAAATACGAATTCAGAAAAGCTCCCGAAAGGCCTTGGACTTTCCCATGGAACCACTGTGCCGGTCAGTTCTTCACCTGTGTCTCTTCAGTCGTGTATTGTCTTTCAGAGAACTTTTCATAGAAAAGAAAAAGTGTGTGGTTTACGCCAGAAATGCTGTGTTTATATTCCAGAGGAGTTAGATCGGCCCAACAGGTGTGGTAACTCACGGCACACCAGGCTTTTAAGATGCCAGCCAAGTGTTTGTTGGGTTTACCTGTTCACACGTCCCTCTCCACGCGACTGTTACTGGCGCAGCACTACAGCAGCTTTCTGAAATACTTCGCAGTTTTTCCAGATCGCTCACCCGTTGGTACCAAATGAGCTCCCTGGTGGCTCAGACGGTAAAGAGCTTACCTGCAGTGCGGGAGACCCGGGTTCAATCCCTGGGTTGGGAAGATCCCCTGGAGAAGGAAATGGCAACCCACTCCAGTATTCTTGCCTGGAAAAATCCCATGAACAGAGGAGCCTAGCGGGCTACAGTCCATGGGGTTGCAAAAGAGTCGGACACGACTGAGCGACTTCTCTGTCACTTTCACTTCTTAAGGGATGGAATGTGGGCAGCGGCGAAGTGTTATCTTGTTTCTTTGTGAAGTGGCTTCTTAGAGCAGTCTGAGTTAAGGTTGAGGCCATGCAGGTGAGCATCTAACTGCATCCAACCACAGAAGCTTCAAAAGAGGAGTGCCGGCATTTCTAACTAGTCAGAGTCTTGGTGGCCTGTATTCTTGAAGAACTGGATGCAAAGTTGGTGGGGAGATGACTATTCAGAAATGTTCAGACCAGGAAAGGATGGAAGTTGGAAAGTATTTCTGTGAAGGTCATTCAGTGGTGGGGGGGTGGCGGGAATTCCACAGACCAGAGTTGGCAGCGAGTTGGTGCCAATTGTGAGGGGGTGACGGGGACAGTGGGGGACCTTGGGGTGCTCTGGCCTCGCAGGGGGCTCTGTGAACCCGACATCTGGACCTAAGGCCGGGCCTCTCCTCCACCCGGCTCTGATTCTGCTCCCGGATCCTACCCCCAGCCCCCACAATGTGGATGTGATGGGAGTCCCACCCGGCAGGCAGGCAGACGCCGTCACCGCTTTCCTGCTCATGGCCGGGCGCTGTCCTTCCAGCACCGCTGCCCGTGACCGGGCATCCCCGACGGTAGAGCTTAGAGGCCATGCCCCGTGAGTCAGCCGCTCTGTGTTCCACATGGACGTCATCCACTAAAACCTCCAAGGCACCGCTGAAGCCGTCTGCACACAGCAGGAGGGTAGCGGCCCATCCTCTGCACGCGGAGGGCCAGCCACAGACTCCCGTTCGCACGGTCTGCCACTGCCCTGCCCTGGGCGCACCCGAGGGAGTGCTGAGTGGAAGGGGTCCGTGGGGTTCTAGGTGGGTCCTCCCCAGGTGCAGGGAGATAGCTCTCCAGACATCACGGGAGGAAGCCGCTCGCCTCACTCCAGTGACCGTGGAGGGTCTACAGCCAAGGCGCCAGGACCCCTGTGTCAGAACCGCCCCAGCCGAGCAACGCGGTGGGAGCCGATCTGTGTCGGGAGGTTTTGTTGTCTGTGGGCTTTCAGGGTGAGTGCTGGTCAGCCCCACGGTGCCCCTGTCTTGAGCGTCCTGTGCTAACTGACTGGCAGAACCGAAAGGGCAGGTGGCATCTGCAGTGTGGGCTCGCTACTGAGGGCGCTGCGAGGTCGGAGGACTCAGACTGCTCCTCCAAGCTCCGCAGCTTTAAGGTGAGTCTGCCCTTCCCTGGTTCTCAGGCCCTCTGCACAGATGCAGCTCTTGGTCTGCTCGGAGGCGCCTGTGTGCAGAGCTCTGTGCAGCCGTGTGCCTGCCTCCTTGCTCCGCCCTCTGATTACCCTCTGGGATCAGTTAGCCCCTGCCGGGGCCTGGCATTTAAAATATTTCACCTTATTCTCTGGAGGCAGAAGCCGTAACCCTGCTGCTTCCAGGCCTCTGCCCCGTGTGAGGAGGAGGTGCAGCTTGGCCTCTGAACTCCAGGGTCAGGGCCCGGGACCCCCACTGCCCTCCTCCAGCAGCAGGAGGCAGCTGAGCCTGCTGCAGCCTTCCTGCGTGCCCGGCCCGCACCGGCCATGCAGGCAATCATGGGAGAGGAGCCTTGCCTCTGAGCAGAGCTGCTTCAACTCGTTTCCGCAGCCTGATGGGAAGGAGTCGGGGGCCCTGGGCAGGCACAGGCTGCCTGGAGCTGCAGGCTCTCCCCTGTCAGCCTCTGTATCAGTGGCATGTCCCCGCCCCTCCCAGTCTCTCCCTGGGCACCATGCTCCCCCTACAGTCGCTCAGCCCGGGCGCAGGTGGGGCTGACCCGAGGCCGGGCCAGGCCCCCCTGTGCAGAGTCCTGTGCAGCTGCCCTCTGGCAGAGGGCCCTCCTTGGGCTGGGGGTCATGGCCCTAGGGGAAGGCGATGCCCCAGGCCACCACTCACTGCTCTGGCTGAGCCCTGGGGACCCCCAGAGGCCCAGGCCAGGGGGCTGTGGTGTGGGCTGTGGGCAGAAGGCTCAGGCCTGCCCGCCCAGCCTGGGCCCCGCCGGGCACCGTACTCCTCCCAGGGGCAGTGTCCCCTCTCACACCACGAACCCCGGCCAGCGCGGCACAGCCACTCCTGACTTACCACCTCCTCTCCAGGAGAAAGCAACTCTAAACAACACGTCTTACCAGCGATCGGGGCGCTATAGTGTCTGGTTAGTTGCAGCTCAGCTGTACCATAACTGCATTTTAGCCTCCATACGCCAGTGGGGGAAAAAAATATTTGGTTAGCTGTGAGTATCACTTAGCTGAGTTTAATTAGCGTTCTGTTGTCCTGACGTATTTCTCTTATAATCTTTCCAGGGAGATGCAGTTAAAGACTTAATGTTGCGCTTCCTGGGTGAAAAAGCTGCGGCAAAGAGACAGGTCCTGACCGCCAGCTCGGTGGAGCAGTCTTTCGTTGGACTGAAGCAGCTCATTGTAAGTAACAGTGTATCTGATTTTCCCTGTAAGTTCTTCCTCCCTTCATAATGTTTTTCCAAGGGCCGGTCACTTTCAGTGTCTCATCCTGAGCCCTTGCACAGAAATGGAGTTTTGTTGGATCAGATAACCAGTCCTGAGCACTAGAGAGCATCATAGAACATGTGAATTCTGTGAGGCAGTATATGCTGTGACTAAATCTGCTCCATCAAAGTAACTAGAGCGAAGCCACCGTGCGTTGATTTTCTGAAAGAACTCTACACTTGGTGTGGAAGGTTTAGTACTAAATTAGCAGACTCCCCGGAAGCGCACAAAAAGCCTTTCTTTACTCATTAACAAGAGTGAGTGCATTCGCCCTGGCTGAGCAGACGGGGAGACTGAGCGTAGGCACCCCGACCTGGGCAGGCGGTGCTGCCAGCGGCCTGTGACCGCTGGAAACCGTCTGCCCCACAGCATCTTTCATGCTGTTACAGAAGGGCAAAGAAACACTCGCCGAGGTGGTTTGCTGACATTTTCACAGTAAAGTTTAGGTGGTGGTTTTTTTTTTTTTTTAAGTAAATGTAGATCACACGTTTCATTGAGTTTCTTCCATTGAAGTGATTCTGGAATTCTTCCCATGAATGAGAAGCTGTGGGAAGGAGAGCTGAGGAGATACTCAGTTTCTAAAAGGGAGAGAGGGGGGCTCATCTGCAGGTGTCTGTGAGTCCACGTGCACTGGCCCTTGCTCATGGAGCCGCAGGTGTGGGAGGTGGCGGTGCGCACGGCCGCGTGCGTCAGTGGAACGGCCCTCCTGCCTTGGGGGCGGCCGCTGTCACTCCTTTCCATGGCCTTGAACTCCTGCTGTGCGGCAGCGTCACGAGCCAGCGGCTGCATTTGAAGCGTGGCTTGTAACTGTGAGCTTGGACGGGGCACGGGACACGCAAAGCCTCACACAGACGTTGTCATTAGTCCTCAGGCGATCTTTTTACATCTTTTCATCATTCTTGGTGTCAAGTATATGTGGTTTGGTTTGATTTTTTTCATACTTTGAAAATACTTGAGGCCGGTAGCAATTACAGTAACAATGCTGGCACGGAGGCCTGTTCAAGGCGGGAAATGTCTTCGAGGAAAGACCATTCCCTTGCCCTGGTATTTTAATTGCATCCTAAAATAATTGCATTCGTCTTTAAGACTAGGAAAGTTTCTCAACACGTTTTCCTGAGTAATGTCAGAGTGTTCCAAGACTGCCGTTTATGGGGAAATGATGTCGCGGCCCGTGGAGAGGGACATTTTAATCGCGTCCGTGGTGTCACCTGTGACATTGATGACTGCCTTTGAGTCACAGGTGGGAAAAGTTGGGTGCCTACTGTTAGTTACTTGAGTGATTTTTATTGGACTGTTTTTCTCCTCTTCTGGAAGTTCTGGAATATGTTCAGTTTCTCAAACAGAGTCTATATCTTATTTCCTAGTTTTAAAAACCAATATTTTGAAATTTAGATCTTTTTTCTCATATATAACTACCTTTAATATCAGAGCTCTGCATGTCGTATACAGTAATGAAGAGATTTTCATAAGATTTTCTCCATAGTGCTTAAAGATTAGAACAGTATATTTAAATTCTAGCTTTAAAAAACAGGTTTTTCACCAAACATGGAAAAGACCCTGATGCTGGGAAAGATTGAAAGTAGGAGGAGAAGGGGACAACAGAGAATGAGATGGCTGGATGGCATCGTTGACTCGATGGACGTGAGTCTGAGTGAGCTCCGGGAGTTGGTGACGGACAGGGAGGCCTGGCATGCTGCAGTCCATGGGGTTGCAAAGAGTCGGACCCGACCGAGCGCCTGAGCCGAATGAATGATTAAAAATAGTAAAACGTACCTTGTGAAAAGCCTTATGGTCCTGCCATAAATTTTAGTTAATGTGTTTTAAAAAGTGGCTTCTTCCCTAACTGAAGATAATAAGCAAACGTGTTAATATTCCTGTTAGTTTCTTCTTACGGACGACTGAATCAGTCACCACCACCCCCCGCCTCGGCCCTGTACTCACAGGTTCCACACACATCTTCACAGCAGCCCGATTCGCCTTGGCCAAAAATCGGAAGCCATCAAGGTGCCTTTCAGCGGCACTAGTGGTAGAGAGCCACCTGCCAGCACGGGAGACACGAGAAACACAGGGTCAATCCCTGGGTGGGGAAGATCCCCTGGAGGAGGGAATGGCAGCCCCCTCCAGCCTTGTTGCCTGGAGAATCCCATGGACAGAGGAGCCTGGCGGGCTACAGTCAGTCGCTGGGGTTGCAGAGTCAGACACGACTGAAGCAACCTAGCAGTCAGGCACGCAAGCTGCCTTTCAGCAGGTGAATTGGTGGTGGTGAGTCCCATGATGGTGGACTGTCATTCAGCGCTAACAAGCCTGACTGCTGAGTCAGGAGGAGCCCTGAGGAGCCTGGGGCCGGGGGCTCAGGTGGGGTGTGTTAGGGCATACGGCCAGATGACCACGGAGCCGGGAGTAAGGCCGCCCAGCACGCTTCCCAATCCAGCTGCGCTAGCTATGCTGGGTGTGTGTGCGTGCACACACAGAAACACACCCTGACACACTCACAGAGACCCAGACACAAAAGACATACACACACATAGACACGGAGACAGAGACACACACTAATACACAACACTCACAGGAAGACGAGGAAAGGGGCTTCCTCCTCAAGGAGCTGGTGCTGACTGCATCATGAGAAGAAACGTGAGTTCTCGCTGAGGACACCGGAGGCCTGACTCGGTCTGCAGGTGCCCTCAGCTTCTTGTTCTAGAAGCACTTTGCAAGCACAGAGTGCCCAGAGCATCCTTTAAAAGGGGCACAGCAGGCTAACGTCCGGCTCCCTCTCTGGCCTGAGGTTAACAGGGCCCAGGGTGAGTGTCCACCCGCTCCGGCACGCAGGCGGCCCCGAGGCCCGGCCTGTGCGCTGAAGGCAGTGGGCATTGCCTGTCCTTGGGGACTGCACACCAGGCGTCCACTTCCAGTGTCTTCAGGGGTTGGACAGTCCCTCTGATGGCGTTCCTCCTCCCGTCGGCCTGGTGGCCCTCCTTCCTGCGTCCCTCGGGCAGCAACGAGCAGCTGAGACCAAGTCCCTGAACCCCGTGCCGCCTCAGCTGGGCTCCCATGGGTCCAGTCCCGACAGGGAGCTGCGTGTGGACACGCAGCCTGGATCGCGATGTGTCCGCACGACTCACTGGTCGTTTTTCATGTTGACGGCACAGAGTCCTGTTAAACGTTTAGAACCACTTAGGGCCACATGCAGACCTTAGGTACAAATAAACGTGTCCAGGGCAGGTTAGCGTGAAACATTGACTGTGGTTTAATTTAAGAAGAATCACAAGGTGGAGTTACCTTGCTAAACAGGAAACAGCCTGATGGGTTTGGGGGCAGAGCGGGGCTTTCCAACAAGAGTTTTGCCCCTGGGGTTCTATCAGTGGTTACGTTTTAAGGGTTTATCTTTGGCTTGTCTTGAAGGGCGTCTGCAGTTGGTGCCTGTGTGGCCTGCACGTCTGAGCACCAAGCCCGTGGTGGCCGTCCCCATGACCCCTGGGTGACCATCCCCGTGGTGGCTGTCCCCGGGGTGACCATCCCCATGGTGGCCGGCCCTGTGGTGGCTGTCCCCATGACTGACCCCATGGTGGCCATCCCCGTGACCCTGTGGTGGCCATTCCCAGGGTGACCATCCCCGTGGTGACCGTCCCGTGACCCCTGGGTGACCGGCCCCGGCGTGGCCCCCATGGTGACTCTCCGTGTCGTACAGAGCTGCAAGAACTGGCGGGCGGCGGTGGACCTGTGCGGGCGGCTACTCACGGCCCACGGCCAAGGCTACGGCAAGAGCGGGCTGCCGACCAGCCACACGGCGGACTCCCTGCAGGTACGGCCGCATCCTCCCCAGGCCACCGTCACCTGGAAACAGCGAAGGCTCCAGTGGTTCATGTGCAGAGAGTGGGCTTCTGAACGGCAGGAAAGCCCTCCAAGGAGAGGGGGCGGCTGCCTGAGTCCTCGAGCCCGCCGCCCCGGCCGTGGTCTCTCATGCTGGCGTCCCCGGAAGCCCCCTCCCCAGCCAGACCGTCCCCCAGGCTGTCCCTCGACAGCCGGGGAGGGGAGGGGCTGGGCTCCAAGGCCCCGGGCGCAGCGGCTGGGCCATGCTCCCGGACCGTGCCCGCGGCCAGGGCAGTCCTCAGCGGACGCGGCTTCAGCTGCCATGGGCCCAGCCCAACTCTCTCCACGGCTGCTCCGAAAGCACCGCTGAGTCCTGCCGCCTGGCACCCCCCACCCCCACCCCGCCCCACCCCCGCCCCCGGCCCCCTTGCCCCAGGCAGACCCCGCCCCTGCTCCCAGGCAGGCCCCTGCCCCCGGCAGCCCCCCACCCCTGCTCCCAGGCAGTCCCCTGCCCCAGGCAGCCCCTTGCCCCTGCTCCCAGGCAGCCCCCTGCTCCCAGGCAGCCCCCTGCTCCCAGGCAGCCCCCTGCCCCAGGCAGCCTCTCGCCCCTGCCCCCTGCACCAGGCAGCCCACGGGCCCAGCCTCTCTGTCTGTCCCTTGCCACGTGGTCTCTTTGAACCTCGTTTCTCTCATTAGTGGGACGAGGCTGACTCGGGTCACCCCCGCAGCCCCCGCAGCTGCCAGGGTCTCCAGTCCTGCCCTCTCACTTGGCGGCCATCGTTTTCCAGAAGGGACCCGGTGTTCCAGCCACTTGGAGCTGGCTGTGCACCCCCCCTGCTCCCATCGTGTGCCTGTGCACCCCCCCTGCTCCCATCGTGTGCCCATGGGTCTCCCCACTTCCCATGGACAGTCCAGGTCCCTGAGCAGTGCCCTCGCCTCCCTCCCCCGCTCAGCCCAGCTGCCCCCCTCCACCCCCCTCCCCAACCCCCGCTGGACTCTGCCCTCCCTCAGGCAGGGAGCATCTCTTTCCACATCCATGTATATAAACTTGGAGTTATGCAAACTTCTAAGAAAGAGCGTTAGTTTGTGAAGTGAGTGAAAGTCATTCAGTCACGTCGGACTCTTTGTGACCCCATGGACTGTACAATCCATGGAATTCTCCAGGCCAGAATCCTGGAGTGGGTGGCCTTTCCCTTCCCCAGGGGATCTTCCCCACCCAGGGATCAAGCCCAGGTCTCCGTTGCAGGGGTATTCCCTACCAGCTCAGCCCCCAGGGATTGTTAGTTTAGCCCTTGTTTAAACCTATTTGAAATCAAGCTCTGACATCAGATTAAGGGCCTTGGGGACTTCGCCGGTCCGGTGGTCCCACAGGCCTTGCAGCACAGCCTAAGTGAAAGTAAACTGAAGGTTTAAAGAGGCCCCTGCGTTTTTAAAGCACTCAGTGGGGAATAGGAACCGCTGGGCCTGCTCTGCGTAGGTAACCGTCGCGTGCCTCATGTTCTGTGCTTTCAGCTCTGGTTTGTGAGGCTGGCGCTGCTGGTGAAGCTGGGCCTGTTCCAGAACGCCGAGATGGAGTTCGAGCCCTTCGGCAACCTGGACCAGCCGGACCTCTACTACGAGTACTACCCACACGTGTACCCGGGGCGCAGGGGTAAGGGGCGGCAGCGGGTGGCGTGGGCTCCCCTCGGCCCGTGGCTCGGCTGCTTCTCTGCACTGTGTCTCCTTAAAGCTCAGCCCCGCCTCTGTGCAGATGTGGGGTTAAGGGGGCAGGTGGCTTGGGCTCCCCTCGGCCTGTGGCTCGACTGCTTCTCTGCGCTGTGTCTCCTTGAAGCTCAGCCTCGTCTCTGCAGACGCAGGGGAGGCTGGTGCTGCGCTGTCTTAGTTCCTGGCGCTTTCTCCATCGTCACCGTCTCACTCACGTAACAGGCTGACGGGAGCTGGTCTGTGTTGCCCCGAGTTTCCCCAGACTTGAAGGAGGATTTTCAGCGTGGGGGACTTTGAGACCTTTAACCTCCCTGGCATTAAAGTTCTGTCTCTTCCTTCTGACTGCGGGAACTTCGCCCTCATGGAGGAGGCGGTGAGGCAGGCTTTCAAGCCCGGAACAGGGCAGGCGTCCGGTGGTCGCCCTGACGAAGCTGGCTCATGGTGGTGGTGAGGCAGCCGGGCGGTGTGGACACAGGAGGGGCAGCAGGCCCCATCCCACGTTAGTGAAACGTCCAGCCCCCAGTGGGCCCCCAGGTCCAGAAGGTCTCCAGAAGACCAAGAGGGAAGGGATGAAAGCCAGGAGCCCCATAAGCAACATTCAGGGGTGCAGCCCCGGGCGGAGCGGACGGTCCTGGTCATTAAGCAATGGGTGGGAGCCATGCCCACCTGGCTTTGTCCCACCCAGCATGACCCCTGCGGTGGATCTGACGGTGTCTCCACGGGGCAGGCAGGGCACCACCCCGCCCATCAGTGTCCCCCCTACACTCACCCCAGGAGCCCCCACCTCCTCTCAGAGTCCCCCACACACTCACCCCAGGGAGCCCCCACCTCCTCTCAGAGTCCCCACACACTCACCCCAGGAGCCCCCACCTCCTCTCAGAGTCCCCCACACACTCACCCCAGGGAGCCCCCACCTTCTCTCAGAGTCCCCCCCACACTTTCCCAGGGAGCCCCCACCTCCTCTCAGAGTCCCCCCCATGCTCACCCCAGGGAGCCCCCACCTCCTCTCAGAGTCCCCCCCCACGCTCACCCCAGGAGCCCCCACCTCGTCCCTCAGTGTCCCCCCCATACTCACCCCAGGACCCCCCGACCTGGTCTCTCTGTGACCCCCCTCACACTCACCGGGACGCCCCTCAGCCCAGGGACCAGGCCGCAGCCCCTCTGTTCCGTAAGGTGCATCACAGGGGCCCAGCGTCCCCTTGCGGTCGGGGGCCGCGTCCCCACTGGGGAGTGAGTGCCAGAACTTTCTCGTCCATATTTCCAAGCCTTCGCGATCCGTCCCTCCCAGAGAAGACAGTGTGCAGCCTCCTGCCCCCTCAGCGTCAGGCTCTGTCACCTCTTCTTACAGGGAGAGGCGAGGGGCACCTTACAGGGGAGGTTTGGGATGTTTCTCTTCAAAAGATTCTGCCTGAAAGCTTTGATGATCGAGAGACGGCTCTCCGTGCTTCTGACGAGGAGCAGCCATGTTTCCCTCCAGCCTGGGAAAAGGAAAAACAGTTTCTTGGCACCGTGTCCCAGCTCTGGGCAGGTCAGCCTTGCCTGGCCTGCACACCCCCTGCGCCCAGCCTCACTGCCCCTGGGTGCCCCAGCCATACCGTGAGTGGGACCCTGTGCTGGGCCCAGGGGTGGGCAGAGAGTCAGACTTCCAAGCACAGAGGCAGGCGCCCGAACGCTCACAGCTGCGTAAAGACGCGGATTTTCTTTTCCTGCTGAGGCCCACGTAAATTGTAAGTTCAAACAACTGTTCATACATCAGCTACTTTGAATTTACTGCAGGCTAAGAATGAGACGAGCTGGGGCTTCCCGTACAGCCAGTGTCTAAGACCCCGAGCTCCCAGGACAGGGGACATGGGTTCAGTCCCTGTAGCCCATGTGCCACAGCTAAGACTTGGCACAGGTCAATAAACAAACATGTTTTCTAACAAAGAATGACAGGCGGAGAAGGAGGTATTTCCAGGGTGGCCAGCGGACACGTCCAGCCCTGACCATGCCGAGCACTCCGCAGCCCCGGGGTCCTGGTCGATGATACCAGGCAGGGCGCTGGACCAGGTCCTGTGGGCGCCGTGGTCCTGCTCCCTCTCCTCGGGGACAGAGGTTCGCAGAGATGACACCCAGCTTCCTGTGAAGTGAGAACCCAGGCCCTCGGGCCCAGGCATGGGACAGTGCATCACCCACCCACCCCCAGCTCTCGGGACATCAGTACACAGACTGAGCAGGCTTCCCATCCCGGCTGGAATTGCAGCCTGTTGTCTTAGGGATAAAGAGGAGCTGGTCGCCCTGCACCATTAAGCAGCTAATTTAAGTTATGAAATAGACATAAATCATACATACATTTTAGCTAAAGTGTGTTAACGTTCCTCCATAGTGGTATGCTCAACGTTTACCAATTTTTCTTTCCATTTTGTGGTATAACAAGCGTAAATGTGATATTTTGATTCATTTGTTTCATTTTAGGTTGCAGTACATAAGCAAAGCAGGTCATTAAACTGTGCTGTAAAAAAGAAGCTACAACGATGTAAACAAATAACCTTTATGAATGAGCTTTAATATGTTTTATTTAAATACTGGGCATAGCTTTTTCCCATTCAGAGTATTCATAACAAGTCATAACCAATCACGAGCTAATATCATGAAATTTCCGTTTTTCATTGGTCTTCTGTCTTTCTCTGATATTTGCAGCGATTTCATGGAGTTCCTTGCAGGGGAGTGTGGTTTCCACACACTGAGGCTGCCTTTTAATTGATTGTTTGGAATCTCTCCTTGTTCTCATGAAACAGTGATGACAGGTCACTGAACAGACCCAGGCCTGAGCGGGCTGGGGCAGGGCCTGGGGAGCCCTTCCTGTGGCCCTCTCCCCGCGCGGCCCTGGTCCGCGTCCTCCCCCTCCGCCCTCCCCCTGGATCGCCACTTCTCCTCCTTGCTGTCGGTGCGTCCCTGTACGTCGGGGCCTACAGGTTGGGTCGGAGGCTGCTCACATCTGTGCGGTGCTCGGCCGCGGTGTGTACAAGCCCCGACTGGGGCCCGTGAGCAGACAGCTCGCGCCTCCCCTGGGCCCGCGTGTCCCCACACCCGGCTCTGCCGGCCCCATGGCCCCCGTCAGCCCCCTCCCGCCCGCGTCCACAAGGGTGAGCCGCCACTGCTCTCTAGGCCCTGCCTGCCCTCCCTCCAGAATCATGCAACGCACATGTCTGGTTCCCAGGCCGGATGCAGACACTTGATCAGTAGGTGAGCTCACGCGGTGGCCGAGAATTAACCGCTCAGCACGTTCCAGGTGTCCCCCTCTGTTTCCCGTGAGGCGACGGAACCACCCCCGGGAGTGAACGTCCCCTGTGCAGGTCAGGTTTCCGCTCACCTCCCTAACCCCACCCCAGGGTGAACGTCTGTGCAGGTCGGGTTTCCACTCACCTCCCTCACCCCACCCCGGGGTGAACATCCTCTGTACAGGTCAGGTTTCCGGCTCACCTCTGTCTGCCAGCACTCTGCCAAGGGGTGCGAGTCAGGCGTGTCTTCCTCAGTCTGAGGAGGCTGGTCCGGGGTCCTGCCGCCTTTCACACGGCTCACCCTTTCTGCGGACTCTGGTGTCTGCAGTCTTTTCCTGGAACAGGCGGTCAGAGACACGGCCTCCGGTCGGGCTCCGTCTCCATCAGGACAGCGGGGCGAAGCCGCCTCTGCCCTCCTCCACATGCAGTAAACAGGGAGATATGTACGTGCCCACGGCCTGCATCAGATCCAGCACTCGAGATGCTACCGGGGCGCCTGGCCCGTCCTGAACTCCCCGTCTGCCGCGGGGCTTGGGGCAGCACTGAATAACCCCTTGCTGCTGCTAGGTCACTTCAGTCGTGTCCGACTCTGTGCGACCCATAGACGGCAGCCCACCAGGCTCCCCGTCCCTGGGGCCTTAGTAATGAGTTATCTGGGACTCTCTCAGGCTGGCTCTTTGTTTCCAGCATAGGCATGGGTGAGAGATACTATGCCATCAGCCCGGCACAGATGTCCCCGACCTGTGTCCCCACGTCGGAGCACAGAAAGCTGGGGTGCCAGGGGTCAGGGAGACCAGGAAGGGTGCAGGGAAGCGAGCCCAGAGCAGCGGTCAGGCAGCGGGCCCTGCCGCCTGGACAGCGAGAGGCCCTGCCCAGCTTTGCAGGGGCGAGCTGGGCCTGCTGACCGCGAAGTCTGTGCTCTGCTGGGTGTCCGGCAGGCACCGTGCCGTCGCGTCTGCCCGTTGGGCCCCACAGCAGCCTGGCCATGTCCAGCTCCCTGTCCCATGTGGGTGGCCGGAGCGCTGGAGGGAAGGCACTGCGTGCCCAGCACATGGGCCAGTGGGTGGCCAGAGGCTCAGCCCATCCACACCGGGAAGTCTTGCGCCTGCTGAGGGAGGCAGGCCCCTGGGGTCAGGCTGGCATCCCTCCTCTTGCTTTGCCTTCCAGGCCCGCTGCCCAGCGGGCTGTGATTCCTCGGGCACCTGCTGCGGCACTGGCGGCCGAGCGGGCCTGCAGTCCTGCAGGGGACTCCAGACCGTGAACAGCGTAGGGGCAGTTGCACTTAGCGTTTCCTAAATGATTCATGGAAGCACTCCTACAGTGTTTATACTAACCTAGAAGTCGGCAGGTCATGACCACACACGGGACCTTCCAGGATGTCAGTTTCCTTCCAGATTCTGACGCGTGCTTTGTTTCAAGGTGCGTGCTCCGTGCTGGGGAGACGGGCCCCTGGCTGGCACGGTGCCGTGCAGGTCGTGTTGCTGGACTCCGCTGGCGTGAAGGGTTTCACCGATTCCCGGTGTCTCTTCACACACAGCGAGGCCGGGTTTGCGGAACCGAGAGCCAGTTTAAAGGTACTTTTGTTTGTACTTCTTTAAGACAAACAAACAAAAGTAGGAAAGGCCTGACTTATGTCAAAGCAGTGTCTGCTGTTTCATCGACGGGCCTGCAGGGCTTGCTTGGGGACAGTGGCCACGTCCCGTCATCTGTGCGTCCGGCGCCTGCACTTGTGCTTGGCACCAAAACCTGCTGAGTGAGTGGCTCTCCCGCTGCGCTGTTCAAGCTGGAAGCAGCAGGCGGCGTTTCTCCTGCCGCCCCTTTTCTTGTCCTGACTCTGAGCCGTGTTTTTCTCTAGGGAGGGGCACTTTTCTCTGTGTGTGTCATGAACTGTGTGTGCTTCCTGTGTGGGTTCTGTCCTTTGAGATGTGTGAGCTGCACCAGCCCAGTGGCACCAAGAGAGAGAGGGGGGAAGCCGACTCCCACCTGAGCCTGGCCGTCTCGGGCCCCCCAGGTAGGGGGAAGCCGACTCCCACCTGAGCCCGGCCGTCTCGGGCCCCCCAGGTAGGGGGAAGCCGACTCCCACCTGAGCCCGGCCGTCTCGGGCCCCCCAGGAAGGGGGAAGCCAACTCCCACCTGAGCCCAGCATCTCGGAGCCCCCCAGGAAGGGGGAAGCCAACTCCCACCTGAGCCCGGCATCTCGGGGCCCCCCAGGTAGGGGGAAGCTGACTCCCACCTGAGCCCGGCCGTCTTGGGCCCCCCAGGAAGGGGGAAGCCGACTCCCACCTGAGCCCAGCCGTCTCAGGGCCCCCCAGGAAGGGGGAAGCCAACTCCCACCTGAGCCTGGCGTCTCGGAGCCCCCCAGGAAGGGGGAAGCCAACTCCCACCTGAGCCCGGCATCTCGGGGCCCCCCAGGTAGGGGGAAGCCGACTCCCACCTGAGCCCGGCTGTCTCGGGCCCCCCAGGAAGGGGGAAGCCGACTCCCACCTGAGCCCGGCTGTCTCGGGCCCTCCAGGAAGGGGGAAGCCAACTCCCACCTGAGCCCGGCCGTCTCGGGCCCCCCAGGAAGGTCACGGGCAAGGGTGACGTGTTTACAGGACACCGGTGCTGGCTATTCCTTGCCCACCTTTCCTACTCTGGTCTGAGTAGAGTCCCAACTCCAGATGCAAGTCACGGGGGCACATGGAGGGCCACCGCTGTCCACCTCCTGGGCTGTGGGAGCCTGGTCCAGGGCGGGTGTCCTGGTGGGGGCTCGAGGCCATGGAGGACGCTGCGTGGAGAGACGGTGGCGTGAGGGCCCAGAGCAGACAGCGTGCAGGCACGATCTCTTGGCTCTCTGCTCTGTGTTAGTGAGGACTTCCGGTGCCACGTTCAGTACGAGCAGTAAAAAGGGGACGTCCCTGCGTTATTCAGGAGCTTAGAGGAAAAGCGTGTAGTTTCTCACCATTAATTAGGTCACTTACCAGTAGTCACGTATGGATGTGAGAATTGGACTGTGAAGAAAGCTGAGCACCGAAGAATTGATGCTTTTGAACTGTGGTGTTGGAGAAGACACTTGAGAGTCCCTTTGACTGCAAGGAGATCCAACCAGTCCATTCTAAAGGAGATCAGTCCTGGGTGTTGTTCTTTGGAAGGAATGATGCTAAAGCTGAAACTCCAATACTTTGGCCACCTCATGCAAAGAGTTGAGTCACTGGAAAAGACTCTGATGCTGGGAGGGATTGGGGGCAGGAGGAGAGGGGACGACAGAGGATGAGATGTCTGGATGGCATCACGGACTCCATGGACGTGAGTCTGAGTGAACTCCGGAATTTGGTGATGGACAGGGAGTCCTGGCGTGCTGCGATTCATGGGGTCGCAAAGAGTCGGACACGACTGAGCGACTGAACTGAACTGAGCTGAGCTGTAAGTTTTCGTAGACGTTCTTTATCAAACTGGGGCCGTTTTCCTCTACTGTTCATTTGCTGAGAGTTTTAATCATGAATGGATGTTACATTTTGACAAATGCTTTTTCTGTTCCTCTGGATTTATCGTGTGATTCTTCTCGTTTAGCTTGTTTGACATGATGCGTTACATGGATTTTTGAACGCTGAACCAGCCTTGCACACCCGGAATGAGTCCCACTCGGTCATGGTGGACAATTTCTCTTATACACTGTTAGATCTGACTTCTGATTTTTTGGTATATTCGATTTAGTCGGATCTGACTTGCTAATTTTGCCGAGGATTTTTGTATCTGTGTTCATCAGCCATGTTGATCTGTAGTTCTTGTTTCTTATGATAGTGTCTGGTTTGGATACATGGGCAGTGCTGGCCTCATAGAATAAATTAGGAAGCATCTTCTCCACTTCTATTTTCCGGAAGAAACTGTAGAGAATTGGTACCTCTTCTTCCTCAATGTTCTATAGAACTCACCAGTGCCACCGTCTGAGCCTGGTGCCTTCTGTTTTGGAAAGTTATTACTTATTAATTTAACTTCTTAAATAGATGTTGGCCTATTCACAGAGGGTCCACGAGTGTCCTGTTCTGGAGCAGGGTGGTGGCCTCTGCTATTTTTCTCACTGTGAGAGCCTCCACACGTTTGGGGCGTAGCTGTGGGCAGGAGGTGACGGCCAGCCCTCCTGTGGTCGTCGTCTGTGACACACGCTTTACCGAGGGAGCTGGGACCCATTCGAGAACCGGCATCACTGTGCGCTTCGCCAGGAAATGAAGGGGCTGTCCTCCCTGCTTCGGGAACACCCGCAGGTTCCCGGCTGTGCTCGGGGCGGGTTCCCGGCTGCGCTCGGCGGCGGCCGACAGACTGACTCCGCGTTGGCTCTGCTTCCAGGCTCCATGGTCCCCTTTTCCATGCGGATCCTGCACGCGGAGCTCCAGCAGTACCTGGGGAACCCCCAGGAGTCCCTGGACCGGCTCCACAGGGTGAAGGCCGTCTGCAGCAAGGTAAGCCCCGCTCCGGCTGGGCCGCCCCCGCCCGCCTGGTGGAGCGCTCACCCCGATGCCCGCCCTCACAGCACACTGCCCCCAGCCCCACCCCCGCGTCCCCCTCCAGGAAGGCAGGTGGCCGAGCTCCTTGTGGCCCTGCTGCTTGCTCTTCCTGCTGAAGCTGTTCTGGGGGATGGTGGGTGGGTTCTGGCAAAGCTCGAGGCTTCAAACCCTGCTTCCTGGTGCCCTCAGTAAATGAAAAGCAGAAGTGTTTCCTCTCGTGTAAAGTCACACCCGTGAACATGTGCCGCAGAAGCGTTTCCTCTGGTGTAGAAACGACACCCGTGAGCGTGTGCCCGGGCTGCCGGCCGCCCGCACGCCTGCGGAGGCTCCGGGCGCCTGCTCCATGTCCCGCAGGCGCTGCAGCTGGATTTAAGGAGATAAGGCTGGAAGCGCTGCAGAGTGAACGCAAATCACACTCATGACGACTCCGTCATGACGACGTGGCAGCTGCCGCTCGTATTTCTGGCTCCGAAGGCAGCTGAGGTTCAACGCTGCATCCCGGGTTGTTCTTGGCTGTAAAGCAACAGTCACGTGGCAGGCGTCGAGCGGCGTCAGCAGATCAGGCTGCTCCCCTGAGCGCTGGGGCGGAGATGTCTGGCTTGGGGTCTCCCCGGCTCCAGCCCCCTGCCCGCCCCCTGCCAGCTGGCCCAGGTGCAGTGCTCTTGGAGGGTGGGGGCTTTCGGAGCTGTGACTGTGAGCAGTTAGGAGTGGCGACGTTTGACAGATTCATAAAATGGGGTTATTTGTACCTGCTGAACTCCTCCGGTCCCCAGTTGCTCTTGGTGGACACTTCTGGAGCTCCTGGGTGGTCCTCTGGGTTCCCAGAAGGAAGTGAGGGCTGGTTTACCTTGTCATTGAAGTTTCTCACTCTGAGCTGACTGGGAAGAGTGTTGTTGCAAAGTATAATGCTCGCCGGGCACATCAACAGGCCGTGGTTGGAGGGACTTCGGAGCCAGGCAGACTCTTCCTAGCGGGATGACTGGCCCTTGGAAGCCTTGAGTGCCTCGTGTCGGGAGGAGGAATGTCCCCAGTCTCCTCTAGGCTGCCATGGAGTCAGATGATGGATGCAGACCAGCACTTGGCTCCTGGGAGTGCTTAATGCTCCTTCAGTGGCCTGGGGCGGCTCCAAGAAGCCTCTTCTCACTTTGAAAAGCCTCTTTTCCAGAAGTCTGGAAGAGACTGGTAGGTCTGGGAAGGTCCCAGAATGCTCCAGGGGAATCTAAGCCCCTCTGTGGACTCAGTGGGTCATTAGTGAGTCGTCAGGGCCAGCGCCCAGGGGTCTGAGGACTGGACACTTCATACATAAACCCAGTCCTTAGACCATCCCCACCCGCAGCCCAGGAGAGGCTGACCTTTTTCTCCTGGACAGAACCGACAAGCGCCAGCCTCCTGGGCCCTGGGCTTCCCTCCGCTGCTGTCCGTGGTGCTGAGGGTGCCTGTCCCACCCAGGACCAGCCCAGGATGAGCTGGACCCAGGGCGGGGGCGAGGTGGTCAGGTGCAGCCTCTCAGCTCTGGTCACGCCAGCCCCGCCCGCAGGGTGGAGGACCATCTCCCAGACCCACATGTTCTCCTGAGTCCTCCCGCCTCACCTCCAGGCAGCATCTTCACTTTTCAGAGCCACTGTTACTTCGGCACTGCAGCTGCTTTGGGAGCTGTGTGCTCTGGCCTGGAGCTGGGGTGGGGCTGACCTGCCCCCCACCAGCACCTCCCAGGCTGAGCGCACTGGGTGCCGCCCGCCTGGGTGGTTCTGGGAGGCAGAGGCTCACGGCCTCCGACCCACACCCGTTACTGCGCCTTGCGGGCCCACCGGAGCCTGCCCGGCCCTTGGGCTGGGAGAGCCAGGCCCCTGCTCCCCTTCCTCGGCGCCTCCAGCCTTGCTTTGTAACTGTCCCCTGCCAGGGTCCAGCCCCAGTGGATCCAGGGAATTTGAAGCGGGGACGGCGTCGGCGATTTGATAATTATTCAGAGATATAAAGAGAGATTAGGGAAGAATAATGTAGTGGAGAAAATAATAGGGAAAAGAGGATGTATTCCTTGGTTTACACGAGAAGCCAATAAAGTCTCAAGACAAGAGACTTGCACCGTCTATGTGAGGCCGCAGGCGCCTTCCCGGTCTCCCGAAGGAGTGGAGACGCAAAGCGCCTCCCCGTTCAGGTCTTAGAAGCCCAGGCAAAATTAGTAGACACAGCAAGCCTCTGTGTTCCGGATGGGAATTCAGCCTGAAAAGGAGAGGGAGAGAAGAGACAACACGGGGAAACCAGTCTTTCCAGGAACTGGTCCAACTCTTTATTTTTCAGGAAAGCTTTTTATACATAGAGATCAATGGATAATACAAAGTCACGCGGGGTCAACAGGCCTGACCTTTATCAAGACCAGGCACTCTTTATGCATGCATACAAAGGTCTTAGGTGGTTTTACATCATCTTCTGGCCAGGGGCCTGCTAACATTTTATGGCCTTTTCTTTCTGATAACAGTCAGTCAACCAGAAAACTTATTTTTTCCAAGGGTGATTTTTCTTAAACCAGGTGCCACCCTCCAAAGGCACCAGATAAAGTTGCATTCCTGACAGGGCAAAGGTGCGGTGGGTTATAATCAAGAAAAGAATTTACTAGCTTAAGGTCTAACATGATTAATATCAAAGGTCACTACTTATTTTTCCATATGCCAGTTATATCAATTAATGTATTTAAGGGGCAAGGGATCTGGAGACTTAGCAGCAAATATTGGCTCAACAATGAAACCCTCCACCGGTATATTTCTAACAACCCACTGATACTACACTAATAATTTATAACTTCTCAAAAGACTCTGTATTTGGAAAGTTCAAAACATCTCGTGCCTCTCACGGTTGGGAGGCTGTGAACAATTACGTGTGATTGTAAGAGGCCGGACAAACTTGTCACGCAGGCTAGAGAGCCGTCAGAGAGGTTTTGGACTGAAACACGCTTGTTCCGCCCAGGAGACTTATTACCTGGAGCTCCAAGTTAACTCCTTTCAGAGGAAGGCGGTGGGGGACAGCCCCCTTAAATGTCAGAAGAGTAGGTGGAAAGCAGAACGCAGGAAAGCAGGCAGACTCTGGTTTTGGGGGTAGATGCTCGAGAAAGTCAGGGGGAACCCCTGAGGCCTGATCCCGCCTTTACGTTTGTCAGGCCCCCTTCCTCATGACCTTTGCCATGGGCGGGATTC
This sequence comes from Capra hircus, assembly GCF_001704415.2. NCBI lineage: Eukaryota > Metazoa > Chordata > Mammalia > Artiodactyla > Bovidae > Capra > Capra hircus. The sequence goes on along the minus strand of NC_030815.1, from coordinate 110,766,636 downwards.
CCCATGCTGGCTCCCGGCAGTCCCCTCTCAGTGGGCCATCAAGACTGCTGTTCCTGGTCAGGAGTCAGCTGATAAGTAGCTGGAAAATGTGGCCTGGTTTGGACCAACTAGCTCGTCTTTGCAGCTGTTACACTTGTAACACAGGTGTGTCCCGAGCAGTCACGGTAGGACAGGCCTTTGTGTTCACGGCACGTCGTCCTCCTCCTGGTGTGAAGCGCAGCCCCTTGAGGGCGAGGAGGCCCAGTGGCCCATCCTGGGCACAGGGACGAGGCCAGGGAGAGCCTGGAGCAGCTGCTTTGCTGGCGGCGAGCTTCCCCTCTGGGGTGAGCCGCGGAGGGCAGGGTGAGCCGCAGAGCGAGGGTGTCTCTGCAGAGCACGTGCCTGAAGCGCGTCGTCACAGAGCCAGGAGCCCTCCGCCCGTCTCCTGTTAACATGGGTTCACTTTCCTCCCCAGCAGACAGCGTTCACTGCTGGCAGCTTTGTCCTCCTCTTTCTGCCGCCGTGAGGATCCACCCTTTGCCCAGATCCCCAGGGCAGCAGCTTCCTTTCTTCCAGGGGAACAGTCACAAAAGAAGTGACTCAGGGCCATGAGCCAAACAGGAAAAGCGGTGCAAAGTAACAGATGCTCAGAACTTAAGCGATAGATTGACACAGGGCCGCGCGGCCCAGACGCCCTGGAGGAGCGAGACTGATGCTTCACAGGAGTGAGAAATCGTCCTCTTGGGTCCCGTACCTGGAGCTTCCCAGACAGAGCGGGCGCACGCTCCGCGTGTTGGGCTCCTCGGGCGCTCTGCGGGCATCATCAGCCCTAACCCTCCTCGAGCCAGAGGGCCACCGCTCTCTCTGCCGTCCGCCCCGTGCGTGCCGAGCGGCGATGCTTGACTCGTGTCCCCGGGAAACCCTCCTCGACAGAGAAACCTGCTGCTCCTGGAGCATCTCAGCAGAGCGCCCAGAGGCAGACTTACTCCTGTCCTTGCGTGTCCCGCAGATCCTGGCCAACCTGGAGCAGGGCCTGGCGGAGGACGGGGCCACGCGCAGCATCGCGCAGGAGAACAGGCAAGGTCAGTGCTGCCCGCGTCCCCGGCGGGCTGGCCCCGCCTGCTCCGGGTCGCAGCCTCCATCCGCGTCACTCACCCTCTCCCGCGCGCGTCTCCTCGCTGCTTTCCTCCTGGAACGAGCATCCTTTCTAGGAGGTTCTTACCTCAGAGTTGCTCCTTGGTCCCGGCAGCAGGAGGAGGGTCCTCCCGGGGCCTGGCCTGCCCCAGCCTCTCCGCCCTCCCACCCCACGTCTCCTCCCCCGCCAGCCCTCAGAGCCCGGCGAGGCAGCTGGTTTAGTAACCGATGCTTCCACGTAAGCGGGTGGGACACCCAGGCCTCGGGCAGGCAGGCTGCTGTCACCAGAGCTGCGGTGCTGACACCCACGTGTAACTGCCCACAGCCCCATAGTGGGGAGCCCCTCCTGTCCACAACCCTCCGGGGCGGCCCTGCTACACGACGGGCTCGTCTCCTGGTCCAGTCAGGCTCTGTCCCCCTGAAGCTGGGCGGCCGTCGAGAGCACAGCCCGAGGAGTGTGCCAGGCCGCACAGGAAGCCGTGGCCAGGGCAGGGCCACAGACGTGGGGGCTCCATACGTCGGTGGCTGGGCTGCTGGCCGCGTCCCCGGGCGCTCACCCCTCCTCTCTTGCAGCCTCCGTGCAGCTGTGGCGGTCCCGCCTGGGCCGGGTGACGTGCTCCATGGCCAACTGCCTGCTGCTCATGAAGGTACCATTTCCCAGAGGTGGGGAGCCCCAGGCCCTCGGAGGGGGAGGGCCCCCATGCGGCCTGCAAGCAGAGGGGCCAGCGGCACGCCTGGGGTCCACGTGCTTCAGTTTCTACTAAGCCCCGCAGACTCGGGTCTGAATGGGGCTCCTGAAGTCCTCGCGCTCTGTGCTCCCCGGGTTCCCAACCCTGTGCTCGCCAAGGGGGTCCCCTTGCTCTGACTCCGCCTGCTATCTGTGCTCTTGGAACCCAGCACAGAACCAACACGGTGCTTCAGAAGTGCCTGTACTACAAATGCGGTTTAATGTGAAATTTTAGATGATTCTTTCGTGTTCTTGAGTTAAAAAGGAGTGAAGCATCTTGCGGTCACAGCCTTGGCACACGTGCATCCGGCTGCCACCTCGGGCAAGCCCGTTTAGACAGCAGCGTGAGGCCGTGGTGCCGAGCCAGCCTCGCAGGTGGGGGGCAGTGGGCTCTGGCATCAGTTCTGCCGGGTGACCTGACAGTCGCTTACCTTTTTGATGATGAGCTGTCCATCCGTATGCCTCAGCCTCGAACGTCCGCCCGGAACGCTGTCAGGCAGAGCGGCCCGAGTCACGGCCTAGACGTCCCCCAGCCCCGAGACGGGTCACCCTGCCCTCCCCAGCCCTGTGCGCTGGCCGCTCACGGCACCATCAGGCCGCGGCTGCCCGACCAGAGTGGACGGCACTCTCCCTGGAGAGCTCAGTGCAGCTAATGTCCCTGAAGGGGCAGCGTATCCTCACCCAGCAGGGGGCTGTCTCTAGGAACGGCCTCCGGCCGACAGCAGCTCTGGGCAGGGCTCTGGGTCACGGGCGGCTGGTCTCCTGGGAGCACACCTGAGCCCAGCGCTGCAGCCGCCCCAGGGTTCCCGTCCAAGACTGAGGGGCCCGGGGCCACCGCACCCCCAGGATAAGGCCCTCGCCCACTGCACGCTCTCATGGACACGGGCACTTACACGCGTGGGGCATGGGCAGCGGGTGTGGCCGGCTCCCCACAGGCACCAGGGGTCCAGTTCATTCCAGTGAGCTTCACTCAAAGGTGCCAGGCTGGCGGGTCTGCGCCTGGTTTTCCTGTGGAGCGTCCCCGGTCATCTAACACCCCAGTCAGCAAACTAGCGACTGCAGTCCCCATCTGCGTGAGGACGAAGGTGGAGGCAAGTAAAGAGAGAGAAGTACCTTCAGGGGTTTGACAGACCGTGGAGGCCTGTGGTCTGCGACCGCACCCGTCAAGAGACAGCGAGCTGTTGGCACGAGCCCCGGACGGCGTCCACAGACAGGACAGGCCGCCTGCCGTCCGAGCTTGGGCCCCAGAGCCTGACAGAAGCAGGAAAAAGTTGGTCCGGGTGAAATGCTAGTTGCTGCTCGGTGGATGGAAGGAGAAAGACCCCCAGGCCGAGCGCACAGCCAGACCCCGGGAGAGGAGGGCTCTGGGGACCGGGGCCATGCCCAGACCCCGGAGCCGGGCCCGCTGGGCTGTCCACCCCCCTCCTGGTGGGTGCTGTGTCCCCTCTCACGAGGTCTGTGTGTTCCATGTGCGCGGAGCGGGATCTCCTGACTCTCAAGTGTTCCCGCAGGACTACGTGCTGGCCGTGGACGCGTACCGCGCGGTCGTCCAGTTCCACCCAGAGCAGGAGCCGCAGGTGCTGAGCTGCATCGGCCGCATCTTCCTGCAGGTGCGAGGGACTAGGGGGTCAGGGGGCTGCACCTCAGCGCGAGTCCTGTAGGTACTGAGTATCAAGCCTCCAGCTTCGATGTGATGGGGAGGCCACTTGCTACATGTGAATGTACGTAGATTTCCATCAGGCAGCGCAGAGACGGGTGACTGAGGCATTGCCCTGTTGCAGTAGAAACGTGTTGACGCGAGGACCTGGCCACCGTGGGCTCCTCTCCCTCCCCAGACCCCCCAGGGCCCCTCGCGCCCTCCTCCCCGCGAAGGAGGGAGAAGCAGGTGTGGGAGCATCTTCAGTTCCCACCACCGAAACACGCAGGGCTGCGCTCCGGGGGCGGGCCCAGCTCTTTGCAGCTGCCGTTGGTCTGGGTTTGTGCATGCATGTGTGTGTGCGTACATGTGTGTGCATGCGTGTGTGCGTACATGTGTGTACACGTGTGTGCGCGTGCGTGTGTGTACACGTGCGTGTGCGTGCGTGTGTGCGCGTACGTGTGTGCACGTGTGTGCGCGTGCATGTGTGCGCGTGTGCGCGTACATGTGTGTACACGTGTGCGTGTGTGCACGTGTGTGGGCGTGCGTGTGTGCGTGTACACGTGTGTGTGCACGTACGCGTGTGTGTGTGCGTGCGTGTGTGTACCCACTGTTCTCAGCAGCACTTAGTATCTGTTTTCTGTCTTCATAGAAGTAGCTTGCTCTTTCTCTCTCTGTTCTCAGATAATTGTAGAATTATCTGTTGCTGGAAGATGTGAATACCTGACTCAAAGAGGCCTGAGCCACACTCCTGGGGTTTGTGGGACAACTTATTAACAGCTTTAGTGTTCCATGTGTGGGGGAGGTTTCTTCTCTGTTTCCGGGATCAATTTTGGCAATTTCAGTTCAGTTCAGTCACTCAGTCATGTCCAACTCTTTGCGACCCCATGAATCACAGCACGCCAGGCCTCCCTGTCCATCACCAACTCCCGGAGTTCACTCAGACTCACAGCCATCGAGTCGGTGATGCCATCCAGCCATCTCATCCTCTGTCGTCCCCTTCTCCTCCTGCCCCCAATCCCTCCCAGCATCAGAGTCTTTTCCAATGAGTCAACTCTTCGCATCAGGTGGCCAAAGTACTGGAGCTTCAGCTTTAGCATCATTCCCTCCAAAGAAATCCCAGGGTTGATCTCCTTCAGAATGGACTGGTTGGATCTCCTTGCAGTCCAAGGGACTCTCAAGAGTCTTCTCCAACACCACAATTCAAAAGCATCAATTCTGCGGCGCTCAGCTTTCTTCACTTAGAGTGTCAAAATAAAGATCGCATGTCTGCTCCATGTGCTCACATGCATCTGCTTAGAGTTCTGTGAAGCAGTCCTCTTTCATAATCACTTTGGCTTCATCTTACCTGAGGTCATTTCTGTTATATCTGTAATTCTATTTTACTTACGGTTTCTTTTCCTTGATTAGTTCTTCCACTTACTATCTCATGTTTTTTCTTCAAATAACTAGTTTGGGTTTGTTTATTTGCTTACTAGACATATCACAGTACTTTTTATTATATTGCCTTTTTAATTGCCTTTTTATATAATTTAATCACTCACTTTCTGACACGTGGACAGATGTTGACATCCTGCTCCGTCCTAAATGGCTTTTTCTTTTTGTTTTTTAATGGAAAATGACAGTTAGTAAGTGGCTCCAGAGTTCCGCCGTGCCTGCTGTCTAATCATGTCTGCAGCATCCTCACCTGGCGTTGGGGAGCTGTCTGTGTGGGTGTGGATTTAGCGTTTGTCACCTGAATTGACTGCTTCATTTTTTCAAAGCAGATTGGAGACATAAAAACAGCTGAAAAGTACTTTCAAGACGTAGAGAAAGTAACACAGAAACTGGATGGACCACAGGGCACAGTCACGGTCTTGATGAACAGGTGTGTATTGCTGCTCTGTGCTTCGCAGCTTCACTGAGATGTAGGTAAGAGCGCAGTGCAGGTTTACGGTGTGGACAGGAACGACCTGGTTTCCATGCATTGTGAGATGATGCCCACAGAACAGAGAGCACTCATCATCTCACACAGACACAAAGTTAAAGACGGGGCGCACCCAACGTCACACGCAACACGCAGCGGTGTTGATGGCATTCGCGGTGCTGAGCGCCTGTTCACGCGGAGCTTTGTACCTTCGGCCCGCCTTCATCCAGCCCCTGCCCTCCTCCCCTGGTAGCCACAGATGGAACCTTTCTCTGTGAGTTTGTTTCGAGTGTCGCTGACCTGAAACACCATCCGTTCCTGTTACACAGCATAGTGACCTGATGTTTCTCTCTCTTTCGCACTGATCAGGATGACTGGTCTAGTCATGGTCTGTCTGCCCACAAAGATAAGGCGTTATTACAGACTGCATTCCCCGCGCCCTCCCCACAAGGTTGCACTTCATGGAGCTGCCCCCTCAGTGTCCCCGCCACACACCCGCCTGCATCTGACTTCTGGATCATCCTTCCTGTGTTGCTTATTTGCAGAGCTTTCCTTTACCTCGGTCAGAATAACTTCGCCGAAGCGCACAGGTTCTTCACGGAGATCCTGAGGGTGGACCCGTCGAATGCAGTGGTAAGATGCCCCGGGCAGAGGTGGCGCATCTGCTGGTGTCAGGCACCCTCCAGGGCTGGGGGGCCCTGGGCCACCCGCACACACCCACCCAGCCCTGCCCCGCCCCCCAGGCCAGCAACAACGCAGCTGTGTGCCTGCTGTACCTGGGCCGCCTCAAGGACTCGCTGCGGCAGCTGGAGGCCATGGCCCGGCGGGACCCGCGGCAGCACCTGCACGAGAGCGTGCTCTTCAACCTGACCACCATGTACGAGCTGGAGTCGTCGCGCAGCCTACAGAAGAAGCAGGCTCTGCTGGAGGCCGTGGCCGGCACGGAGGGCGACTGCTTCAACACGCAGTGCCTCAAGCTGGCCTAGCGCCCCCGCGCACACCCCGGCCCTCCCGCCCGGTGTCTGCCCACCGCCTCCTCCATCAGGCAGGCTGCAGACACGGGGTGCGCACGCACAGGGGCCGGGGGCACCCGGGGCCACTCCTAGCAGCCTCAGGGGAGAGCTGACCGCGTAACACACACAGTTCTCGCCCGAGCCAGAGCGTTCTAGAGATTCGTAGATCAGGGAGAGGGCCCGTTCCCCTGCCCCAGAGCTGCAGCTCCACGCTGCTCCCTTGGGGCCTTTTCCAGCCTCTGCGGAGCCCCTCGGAGAAGTCTGGTGCCGGGGGAGCGGATCCATTCTTCGTCCTGCGTGTTTCCAGCACAGGGGCGGGGGCGAGGACAGGGGTCTGCATGTGCAGTGGGGCCAGGACAGGGGTCACTGCTCTCAGCTCTGGGGGTCGCTGTCTGCTTCCGTACTTACACCGTCACTCCTGCCATTAAAGTGTCTAACGCACCTGATTCAAGAACCCTGGCAGGGGCCCTTTAAGTTACCGAGCTCTGCTAGTACGTTTTAAAACAGAGTTCACTCAAGATTCTGATATAAACGTGTATTGCATAAAGCAGAGCCAAGCTGTATTTCTAGTTATTTCCATGGTAAACACACAAATGCGGCATCTCCTGGGCAGACGGTCTCAGCAGTCGTTGAAACAGACTAGTTACCCTGTGAAATGGGAGAGACAGGAGAGGCCGCCACAAGGACCGGGCCTACACCTCCAGAGAGAGTGAGGGGCGCCTCCGGCTCAGGCAGGGAGGGGACCCCCACCCCCACCCCCACCCCGAGCGTCCGCAGCCTCTGGGCTCACCCTTGGGGTCTGCCTGCTTCACGCCGTTTTCCTGTAAGTTTCTATACCAAATGCATCAAGTACTGTTAGCCTGCCTTCCGGGAGGGGGGGTCCCAGCCCAGGGGAGACCCACACCCCGTGCTCCCCGATCCCAGATCCAGGCCTCAACTGCACATCACACACCCAGGAGGCACCCCAAAAGCTGCTCCCCCGGAACCTCCCCAAACCCCAGCATGGCTCTCTGCAGAGATGGGCCTCCAAGGGGGTGTCCAGGTGGGATGGAGTCCCAAGGGTCGGCGCACAGGGACGCACAGGAGAGGACCTGGCAAGGAGCGAGGCCCAGGGACCACCCTGCAGCCCCAGCCCCCAGGCCACGACAGGTCAGCATCTGTTGCTGAAGCTGTTGTCTGCGGGGCTCATCACCCGAGCTGAGACACCCACACCCCTGGGGGCTGTGCTGCTCACCCCCCGCAGCTGTCGGGGAGCCTTGTGGGAACACACGCTCACACGTGTGTGAGCAGAAAAACCATGGAGCATTTATGGAAAATAAACTGGCAACGGAGTCAGAAATTGTGATAATAGGGTGTTTCCATTCATCACCACGCATTCCTGGGGGGCGTTCACACAAGACCATGTCGTTTAAAAAGTTAATGACCTGGAAAAGTCCTCAAATGTGTGTTTACACGACACATATGTTAATAGAAAAGGCTGCAGACCAATACTTGATGTTAAACTACAGTCATAGGAAGGATGGGCTGAAACGCATTTCTATTTTCCCTTTTATGCTTATGTTTCTACATAATGTGTGTGTGTGTTATAACCAGTGGGAAAAAGTCACCGAAACTGGTAAATGTTTTGCCTTTAAAAAATAAGCAGTGATTTAGAGAAGGTAGTGAAAGTGTGCCATGCCCATAGCTGAGGAGTGCACACAGTGGCTACCAGGGAGACCCAAGTATGCATGAGTGTGGGCGTGCCCGCGCCTCCAGGTGTCAGGGTTAGGGATGTGTGTACTCTGAAATGCCGTTCATGTTTAAAATGAAATAGATATGTTGCTGACTGCGAATCTTTAATGGGAAAGATTAGCGATCTCTTCAAGAAACTTAGAGATACCAAGGGAACATTTCATGCAAAGATGGGCACAATAAAGGACAGAATTGGGATGGACCTAACAGAAGCAGAAGATATTAAGAAGAGGTGGCAAGAAAACACAGAAGAACTGTGCAAAAAAAATCTTCATGACCCAGATAATCACAATGGTGTGATCACTCACCTAGAGCCAGACATCCTGGAATGCGAAGTCAAGTGGGACTTAGGAAGCATCACTACGAACAAAGCTAGTGGAGGTAATGGAATTCCAGTGGAGCTATTTCAAATCCTAAAAGATGATGCTGTGAAAGTGCTGCACTCAATAGCCAGCAAATTTGGAAAACTCAGCAGTGGCCACAGGACTGGAAACAGTCCCAAAGAAAGGCAGTGCCAAAGAATGCTCAAACTACCGCACGATTGCACTCATCTCACATGCTAGTAAAGTAATGCTCAAAATTCTCCAAGCCAGGCTTCAACAGTCCAGATGTTCAAGCTGGATTTAGAAAAGGCAGAGGAACTAGAGATCAAATTGCCAACATCCGCTGGATCATCAAAACAAGAGAGTTCCAGAAAAACATCTGCTTCATCGACCACACTAAAGCCTTTGTGTGGATCACAACAAACTGTGGGAAATTCTTCAAGAGACAGGAATACCAAACCACCTGACCTGCCTCTTGAGAAACCTGTATACAGGTCAAGAAGCAACAGTCAGAACCGGACACGGAACAACAGACTGGTTCCAAATTAGGAAAGGAGTACATCAAGGCTATATATTTTCACCTTGCTTATATAAGTTATATGCAGAGGACATCATGTGAAATTCCAGGGTGGATGGAGCACAGCTGGAATCAAGATTGCCGGGAGAAATGTCAATAACCTCAGATATGCAGGTGACACCACCCTTATGGCAGAAAGTGAAGAGGAACTAAAGAGCCTTTTGATGAAAGTGAAAGAGGAGAGTGAAAAGCTGGCTTAAAACAACATTCAGAAAACTAATATCATGGCATCCGGTCCCATCACGTCATGGCAAATAGATGGAAAACAGTGAGACTTTATTGTGGGGGCTCCAAAATCACTGCAGTTGGTGACTACAGCCATGAAATTAAAAGACACTTGCTCCTTGGAAGAAAAGCTATGACCAACCTGGATAGCATATTAAAAAGCAGAGACGTTACTTTGCCAACAAAATGTCCCTATAGTCAAAGCTATGGTTTTTCCAGTAGTCATGTATGGATGTGAGAGCTGGACTATAGAGAAAGCTGATTACCAAAGAATTGATGCTTTTGAACTGTGGTGTTGGAGGAGACTCTTGAGAGTCCCTTGGACTGCAAGGAGATCCAACCTGTCCATCCTAAAGGAGATCAGTCCTGAATATTCATTGGAACGACTGACGCTGAAGCTTAAGCTCCAATACTTAGGCCACCTGATGTGAAGAACTGAGTCATTGGAAACGACCCTGATGCTGGGAAAGATTGAAGGCGGGAGGAGAAGGGGGCGACAGAGGATGAGATGGTTGGATGGCGTCACCGACTCAATGGACACGAGTTTGAGCAAGCTCCAGGAGTTGGTGACGGACAGGGAGGCCTGGTGTGCTGCAGCCCGTGGGGTCCTAGAGTCAGACAGGACTGAGCGACTGAACAGCAACACGAACACTGCAGATACACGTGATCTTTTCGTGGGTGGTGGTGGTGGTGGTTTCTTGGCTGCACTGGGTCTCCCTTGCCACGCGTGGTCTTTCTCTAGTTGCAGCCGTGGGGGCTTCTCGTGGTTGTGGCCTCTTCCTTGCCCAGCACCGGCTCTAGGCTCGCAGGTCTCAGCAGTCGTGGCAGCCGTGGTTAGCTGCCCTGCTGCGTGTGGAGTCTTCCCTGAGCAGAGACTGGAGCCTCGCTGCCGGCATTGGCAGGCAGATTCTTAGCCAGCAGACCAGCGGGGAAGCCATCTGTAGATGCACGTTTGCAGAACTGGAGACAAACACATGCGGAGCCTCGTGGCTCAGAGTGACTGCCAGCGGCACGGGCGCCGGGGGCTGTTTAAGGACAAGGATACCCTCTGGCACCTTGGCCTGGCATGGACAGCGAGGCCAGCAGTCCCGAGAGCATCAAGCAAAGAGCTGCTGTGGGCGGGGGGGAGGCCGGGGGGCCAGCCCACAGGCAGGGCTCCATGCCCAGCAGGGGTGGAGCAGGCCATCCCCTCTCTCCCCGGGTAGAGGGCCTCTGTCCCTCCAGAGGTGAGGGCAGGGGGCTTCTTGCACACCCCTCCATCCCCAGCACACATCAGGGCGGCACCCACCCCACCCCCGCCTGCCTCCTCACCAGCAGGCAGACCCAGGCTGTCCCCAGGGCTAGGCCTGGGCCAGGCGGGAAGGACCCCCCGCCCGTGACCGCATCCAGCCCAGCTTGCTGGTGACCAAGTCCTCTCAGCCGGTCTCACGTGTAGGAGGAGATGGCCAATTCAGGTGTTGGGAATTATGTGCAAATTGGCCCTCCTTGAACCTCAGACAAGTCTATTACCCATTACAGACGCATAAATAAAGCAGGTAAAATACGTGCCAGCCTCCCCCTGTCCACGACCCCCTCCTAGAGAAAATGGATCCAACCTTTCCAGTAACTGATCACAGAGCATCTCGGACCTCAGGGCCCCTCATCCAGGACCCTGCTGCAATTTGAGCACTGTCCCCACGTTGAGCTCCCCCCATACTTCCCGCCCAGTTACTCCAGAGAGCAGGGTACTTGGTGGGTGCAGGGCAAGAAGGGTGAAGGTGCCCCTGGGTGACTGCCATGCCGGGCAGCCTCGTGTGGCTGGTGAGCAGGGTGGGCTCACCATGTTGTGAGTCTCCCACTCGGGGTCCTCGAAGAAGGACGTGACTGGGGGTCACCTGCATACGGGCGTCTGGGGACCAGGGGACCTGCAGGAGGTCGGGTGGAGAGCTGAGCACTCGGAGCCTCGGGTCTCGCCTGAGAAATGGGGGACGGGCTGGGCTCAGCTTGCTGACACTGCCACAGCAGACACCCACGGATGAGCAGCTGGACGTGCCCCGAGTCCGCACCTCAGTCCAGGCCAGCAGTGCGCTTCCGGGCTCTGCGAGGCTGGCTCGGGGGGCTCCAGTCACAGCCCCACCTGGCCCTCAGGGTGCCCACGCGGCCTCTGCCCCCTGTCTCCTCTTCGGTAAGGACCCCGGGTCTAGGTTCAGGGCCACCCTCACCGGGAGGACCTCCCTGGGAGCCGTGTGCAGTCACACCTGCAAGGACCCCATTTCCAAGTAAGGTCAGGTCCCGAGGCTCCAGCGACGGGAGGCTTCCGTGTTGGGCACTCAGCCCGAGACGCCTGCTGGCAGCGCTCAAGATGTGGAAACAGGCTTGTTCCACTCCAGGGTCCTCCCGGACGCCCCCTGGGACCTTTGCTCTCCGCGGACCCCCAGGGTGTGCTTCTGCCCGTGTGTCCCTGTGGGCCCCCCTCAGTGGCCTGCCTCACCAGCCAGCCATCAGGATTAGTTAACGGTGGCGCGGGCCCCAAGACACGGGTGTGCCCGCAGACTGCCCGGACTGCACTGATGCGCCTCTGTGGGGCTCCTGCGTCCTCAGATGAGACTCCGTCTGGCCCCCGGATTTCTTGGAACTGTTTGCACAAATCAAACAAGCATTTGAAACCTGAAAAATAAAATGCATTCATTAAAATCCAGGAGGGGAAACCAAAGGATGGGGGTTTGAGTAGGGGGCCTCCTTCCTTAGAAAGGCAGGCCCCATTCCAGAAGGGGCCGCAGGGCACATGGGCCCCAGGCCACCTGGGTGTCCTCCCGGTTGCCACCGCACCCAAGAACTCAGTTCAGTTCAGTGGCTCAGTCGTGGCCGACTCTGCGACCCCCTGGACATCTAAGAGGATGTTTGGGAAAACGCCTCCTAAGGTGGAGCCTGGAGAACACCTGGAAACGCTGCGTGACAGCATACTCCCCTGCACATTTGCATCAGCACATGCGGATGCATGCACGCACACACACTGCACACGCACACACATGCGCTCGTGCACACACGCAAACTTCCCCCACGCGTGCACACACTTCCCCCGCACACACACTTCCCCCGCACACACTTCCCCCACACGCACACACATGCACACTTCCCCCTCACACAAACACAGGCACAGACGCACACTTCCCCCGCGCACGCACACACATGCAGACTTCCCCCTCACACAGACACGTGCACAGAAACACTTCCCCCGTGCACACACACACACACACACACTTCCCCCTCACACACACACATGCACAGACACACACTTCCCCCACGCGCACACACACACTTCCCCCTCACACACACACATGCACAGACACACACTTCCCCCACGCGCACACACACACTTCCCCCTCACACACACACATGCACAGACACACACTTCCCCTCCGCACGCACACACACACACACTGCCCCTGCACACACACACGTGCACACGTGCACACACTTCCCCCGCGTGGACACATACACTGCACATGCGCAAACATGCACGCACACACACACTGCACACACTTCCCCTGCGCGTGTGCACACATACACACTGCCCCTGCACACACGTGTGCATGCACACACACACACTCCCCCCACACCTGCAGCCGCAGCACTAGCGCTGGTGATGAAGTCCTGACGGTGCTGCCTGTGGTCTCTAATCAGGAGCGCTGATCACCCCACCCAGCGGTCCCGGGCCCCCTTGTCCACCAGCGGTGTCAGCTTCCTGTCCGCAGGCCCCCAGCTCACGGGCCCCCCCTCCACCACCCCAGGCAGTGGTCTCAAGAGGACCCGGCAGGGCTGCCGCCCCTGCCCCGCGCCACGTGAGGATGCAGCCAGGAGGGGCCTCCCGGAACCAGCCTGCCGCCCCCAGGTCTGCCGCGGACATCTCAGACCCAGGGAGATGGGCTCCCCGAGCAAAGCATCAGGCCAGTCTCTCGCCCTGGAGGGAAGCTGGAGTCTAGAACCTTGTGGGGCATTGGGAGGGGGCAGTCACATCCTGCACGCTGGCCCTCCAGCAGGTAGACACCCGGCGCCCCTCTTCCAAGGCTGAGTGACCCCGGCCCCCTCGGCAGACACAAAAGCCTCCAGCTTTGAGAGACCAGAGCCGAGCAGGGAGCAGTGCGAGGAGCGAGCCCCCAAACCGGGCTACACCAAGTCCCCTCCGTAAGGGGCAGAGAATGAGGCCAGAGGGCGAGGCTCCGGGGTCACCTAGATGCGCTCCTGCAAGCCTGTTCGGCCTGAGCTCCTGGGAGAAGCAACATCAGGGTCTCCGGGGGAGGGGGCAGACCCCTGGGCTCAGCCTCCTGAGATGTGCCCCCCCTTCCCCTCAGCAGGGTTTCCCTGGTGGCTCAGCTGGTGAAGAATTGCCTGCAATGAAGGAGCCCTCAGCCGATTCTTGGGTCAGGAAGATTCCCTGGAGAAGGGATAGGCTACCCACTCATCTTCTTGGACTTCCCTGGAGGCTCACATGGTAAAGAATCTGCCTGCAATGCAGGAGACCGGGGTTCAATCCCTGGGTTGGGAAGATCCCCTGGAAGAGGGCATAGCAACCCACTCCAGTATTCTTGCATGGAGAATCCTATGGACAGAGGAGCCTGGCGGGTTACAGTCCATGGGGTCGCAAAGAGTCGGACACGACTGAGCAACTAGGCACAGCACAGCAGCTCCCCTCAGCATCCACCCCCCAACCCCACCCCCTAGAGGAGCTGGGCCTGGAGGAACAGTGATGCTCACGGGCCCAGGCGTGTCTGAGGTCTGTGAGGTCGGGCTCTGCTCCCAACTTCCTGCAGATCAGCAAACAGTATCGCCTGTGGGGCACCACCACTGCCTCTGGCTTGCGTTTCTGCTGCTAACTTTCCCTCCTTACCATCTGTGCTTAGTCGCGCAGTCGTATCCGATTCTGCGGCCCCACGGACTGCAGCACGCCAGGCCTCCCTGTCCATCACTAACTCCTGGAGTTCACTCAGACTCATGTGCACTGAGTCAGTGATGCCATCCAACCATCTCATCCTCTGTCGTCCCCTTCTCCTGCACTCAATCTTTCCCAGCATCAGGGTCTTTTCAAATGAGTCAGTTCTTCGCATCAGGTGGCCAAAGTACTGGAGTTTCAGCTTCAGCATTAGTCCTTCCAATGACTATTTAGGACTGATTTCCTTTAGGATTGACTAGTTTGATTCCCTTGCAGTCCAAGGGACTCTCAAGAGTCTTCTCCAACACCACAGTTCAAAAGCATCAATTCTTCGGCGCTCAGCTTTCTTTACGGTCGAACTCTCACATCCGTACATGACCACTGGGAAAGCCACAGCCTTGACTAGACGGGCCTTTGCAGGCAAAGTGATGTCTCTGCTTTAACGCACTGTCTATTCGTGAGCCGCACGCCACCCCTGAGTGCTGCACACCTACAGGGAGGGCACGCCTGTCCAGTGACCTGTTGAGACGTGTCTCCCTCACCAAGCAGTGCTCCCAGGTCCACACGGACAGCTCGGCCCCCAGGCGGGTGCCCCTGGAGCCCCTGACTGCAAATCCATAAACCACCATCGTCTCTCTGACTGACGGTGCCCACAGGAGGAGCCACCCCTGCTCCGAGGTGCCCTCTCGTCTCCTGAGCCCTGTCAGGAGGGGCAGCCCCCGACTCGGGGGGCTGACGGTGTTACCCCTGTGTGGCCAGCACGCAGCTTGACCCTAAGACCAGCGTTCACCCACACAGCGAGGCCTGGGGTCCCTCCGTGCCTGGAAACATGCCAAAACCAACGTGGAAGCAATGACATATCCATTTCCACAGAAAGATTTTTAATCCAGCCTAAAAGAATACCCAAAGCAAACTGCCCTTCAAATCTCAGGCTAATTCAGGGGTTTTCTATGATTATAACAAATGAGATAATTGTATCTCAAAACTGTTGATCAAAAATACAAACGATGTACCAATTCTTGTTAAAATGCAAAGGCTTGATTGTAGAAGACATTTACTGTTCAAGTTTACCCTAGAAACCGCACGCGGAGCAGCGCTGACCCAGGAAACACAGACACAGCTGCGCACACGCACACGCACACGCATCAGGGGATGGAGGCGAACGGGGCGACTTGAAGGAACCACAAGCACCAGAATATAAGGCAGCTCCAAGCCGCCAGCAGAGCATCAAGGCAGCTCCTTTATTCTGAGCAAGAAAGTGGCGTAAGCGAGTGCGTGTCCCCCAACATGCCAGCTTCCCCCCAGCACCCCTGTGTCTTGGGAGAAAAGTGGGTGACCTGTCCACCCGTCCTGGCACCCACTGTCACATGCCTGCACAGGGCAGGTATGGCCTCGCCTGGCACCTGTTTAAAAGCCCGAGAATCAGGCAGCAAGTGGCTGTATTTGGGGAGATGAAACTCACTGGTCAGAGCTGAAGGCTCGAGCTAGTGTGGGGCCACTGACCCCTGACCCCGAATCAGAGAAGTGAATCACCTGCCCAAATTTCCAGCTGGTTGCACATCCAACCAGCTCCATAGCTCCGTCCATTAAACATGTTCTGATCAAAAAAATAGTGTTCTGATCTGACAAGCTTGCAGAGGAGGCTCCCCAGCCTCGAGCCTGCAGCGTTGAAGCAGGGGGAAGGGACAGACTCCACGCTGCCTCATGAGGGGCCCGAGGGGCCGCTAAGCCGTCCGTGCCAGGAACTCCAGGTACCGCGTCCGGGCCTCGAGGTGGTCCGACGGCCGGTTGTACGGCGTCCACACAGGGTCTCCCACGAACAGCCGCATGGCCTTCACATAGTTCTGGGGAGACACAGACAGCAGTGCTGGTTACACAGCCGTGAGGTCACGCTCTATGCTGCTCACCCCCGTTCTCACGCACATTCCTCTGAAAGGCAGGAGGCCCCACGCTCAGGCAGCCACAGGGCAGCATCGGGCCCACGCTCTCGACAGACACACGCCTTGCACGCGGGCCCCTCCCGCAGCACGGTTAGAAACCTGCACCCCTGTCCAGCCAGGGTGCACGTCCGGGGGTGTGTCCTACAGGGGACACGATGGCAAACGCGTGAGGTTCTTTCTCCCGGAACCCAGAGAACTGGAGACAGCTAGCGGACCCATCTCTCGGGGTCACCACTCCGCAAGTAAACCAGAGTGTGTCCCAGAGTGGCCAGCAGGCAGCTGCGCACAGGCCGGGGCTGTCTATATGCCGACAGGAAACCGTCCCGAAGCGCAGTGAGCAGAAAAGAGGGGCGCCACCCCCGACAGAAGTCAGCTGGCTCCTGGGCACGACTCACATTCGCCTGCCAAGCGAGCCGTCTCTCTGAGAAGACTTCTGAGGGCCTGGTCACGGCCACCTTCAGGGAGAGGCGCTGGGGCCTTCCCTCACACGCCCTCTCCGAGTCCTGAGCCTTAAGCTGAGCACACCCTGAGTCTCAGGTCAGTCCCAAGCCCACGGAGGGAGCCCCAGACCACCCTTCTCCTGCTTCTGTGACCGTGTCCATGGCTCCAGCGCCCGACGGCTGAGGCCCAACGGACATGCTCTCGAATGATGAAGGAGCAGGGACCCCTGGAGAGGCGCCTCCCATGGGCCTGGGCACGTGCCCAGTGAACATTCACGGCCCCCGTGAACCCTCAGCCGCTCGCTGAGGCAGCTTCCTCGCCTGGCGCTGCCAGGGCTGAGCATCCAACAGGCGCGCAGACCACACTCCAGCAGAGCGGCTGTGAGCCCACCTTCTCGTCCAGCGTGAAGCGGTGATAGATGCCGGCGGGCAGGGTGATCATGTCCCCCTTCTCCATGGAGATCCGGATCCACTGGTCCTCCCGGTCCCGCACGTCAAAGTACCCGCTGCCGTCCAGGATGTAGCGGATCTCCTCGTCCAGGTGTAAGTGCTCCTCAAAGAACATCTTGATCTGAGGGGGTGGGGGGCTCTGTGAGCTGGCGGCCCCCGGGGGGAGGTGGCCGGAACCACCCCTGCCCCAGCGCGGACCACCCGGCCCACCCCCACGAGATGCGAAGGCACGTGGTCACCCCGGCGGGGCAGGAGTGGCGTGTGCATCTGAGGAAGGCGCTCAGTAAACACCTCCCGCTCATCCCTACCTGGCCTGTCTTCTGGGGCTCTATCCTCTAACATTTCACAATAAAAATGCTCGAATGTGCACGAACGTTGGAAGCACGCGCCAGTAAACACCCACGCAACCTTCACCTTTCTCCTTAACTGGCCTTCTTAAGATTCCCCACTTCTTGCCTCTCGTCCCAGAGGGTTTCAAAGCTCTCCTCACGTAATGCTTCCACCCTTCTGAACGATCCACAGACATTTGGAAAATCCCCGCTTCCAGTGAGAACGGCAGCCTCTCGGGCAGGCGAGGCCGTGAGGACAGGTCCCCCCGCTGCTGGGCACACAGCCCCTGGAGGGGTGGGCACAGCTGGACACGCACTGACCCGCCACCCATCTAGGAATCTACCCTGAAGATTCGCCTCCAACAGCACGGAAAGACATGCACACGCCGCTCCCTGCTGTGCACGCGCGGCCCCCTGCTGTGCACGCGCGGCCCCCTGCTGTGCACGCGCCGCCCCCTGCTGTGCACGCGCCGCTCCCTGCTGTGCACGCGCGGCCCCCTGCTGTGCACGAGCCGCTCCCTGCTGTGCACGAGCCGCTCCCTGCTGTGCACGAGCCGCTCCCTGCTGTGCACGCGCCGCTCCCTGCTGTGCTTGCTGTCTGTCGCTGAGGAACACTGGAGACGCCCAGAAGGCAGGAGCAGAGCGGGATGGTACAGTCAACGGGCACGCGGGCTCCGACAGCAGGGCGCGGCGCAGCGCGGGCCAGCCAAGGGGAGCTGAGGGGGCCTTCTGGTAGAGTCTTCATTTTAAGCCTGGCTATGGCAGCCCCCTCCAGGACTCCTGCCTGGGGACTTCCAAGGACAGAGGAGGCGGGCGGGCTACAGTCCACGGGCTTGCAGAAAGTCGGACAAGACTGTGCGACTCACTTTCACTTTACATCTTACAGTCATAAATAAAAATAAAACAAGCTTGGGGCCCCGGGGAGGGGGGGACCTTAAATCTGGAATCAAGCCATATGCTCACAACCACAGGAGGAAGAGAAAACTCCTAAGTGCTTCTGAACACAGCTCTCTGACTACACCCTCAGTAAGGCAGGACCGCGACTCGCCTGGAACTCCACGGACAGGCCTGCTGATCCCAACGGTGTGGATGCAGCCGCCACTGGGCACCGTGGTGTGTGCAGGAGGAGAGAGACCCGAGGACGAGCCGCAGGAGCCCGGGGGCACGAACACCCTGACACCTGAGCTAGGGAGCATGGAGGGGCTGGGAACACGGCGGGGACGCGGCAGGACCACAGAGAGGGCCCCACCCCACCCCGCCTCCGCCTCACCGAGTCTGGACCGATCTGAACATCAAGGTGGATCGCGGCAGGAATGGACACGGGCCCATGAGGAAACCAAGAATCCGCACGCCCATACTGACGGGCATCGACGGGAGAGAAGCCGGCCAAGTCAGTACAGGAAGATGATGGACGGAGGGACAGGGTAACTGACTCAGGGCGGGGTCAGCAAGATTCACTCACACCAAGTCCAAGTTTGACACCAAGCAGAAGAGTCACAGGCAGAAAGTCAGTCTCCACAGACTCCTTCCTTAGAGCAGGAAGAGTCGTCCAATCACAACACGGAACCCTGATGGGCACCAGTTTAGCCAAGTTTTGCGTCATGGTCACTGGGACCCCCACCCCACCCCGGGCACAGGCCTCCGGGCGGGGTGCCCTGAGCAGATGCAGCACTCCTTCCGCAGGATTCCTGCCCAAAACGTGTTAACCTAAGACAACCGTGAGATAATCAGAGAGTAAAGAAGTGTGTTTTACAAGAACAAGAGATAAGCTGGTGTTAGGGACAGGGTTTTATTTCAGGAGAAATAAAATAAAATAGAAGGTGGTAACGATAAGAATAATCTAACAGCCAGGATTTACAACCGTCAAGCCCCTCCTATGGAAGGAAGGGGACTGGTGAGAAGACAGGAAGTCTAAAATTCCAAGTAAGAACATAAAATTTAAATCTAAGAGGGTATCAGGACTTGCAAGCACTCAGTGAGAAATTTCGGCCTTTTGTAAGGTACTATGACGCCTGAACTCCAACCAGCAGGAATCACGTGGGACAGAACAGAGTGAAGGGAGAAACGCCATGGAACACGCCTGGGTTTGGCAGCCTGGGTGTCGCTGCGCCGCTCCCATCCTAGGGCAAGGCGCTGTTTCAAAAACACACAGAAGACACCCAAGCTAGCGAGGGGCAGTGTGGGTGGAGGCAGCCTTCCTGGTGGTCGGTGAAGACTCTGGACCAGGAGGACTGGGTTCTGGGCCTGGCTTTACCAACACAACCAGGGAAGAGGTCTTCACCCCCTCCAGGTGTCCACAGGTAAGAGAAAGAGGCTACGCTGAGTGGCTTAAGGCCGTGGCTTCCCAGTTCGTAGCTCAGCATGATGGAAACAGGAAGTCTTGGGAGCGACACAGCTGCCGAAGCTCACCAAGACAGAAAAATCCTGAGACTACTGCTGTTGCCACGGCCGTTTCATAACGGAGTCACCTTACTCCTGAAAAAGCAAAGACAACAATTCCAAAAACAAGGCCGTCCTTGAACTTGAACACATTCAGCCTCATTACAAACTCTGCATGTCTGTTTCCTCACTTGGCCAAAGATGAGTGAGTTTCTCCAGGAACAGGCACCTGGGAACCAACACAAACCGAGAATTTAAAAAATAACTGACTCCCACTTCCATATAAGATGGGGTAACAGAAACTGGACTTCCCCTCCCACCTCCAACAGTCAAAACAAACACCATGTACAAACTGATGGTTTGCAAAACACCAGACACCAGGGAAGGGAAGAGAGTGACTCGGGAGGCAGAAAGCCAGCGAGGTGAACCCCACACCTGCTCCGCATTCCACTGGGAGAGAGTTCTCGGGATGCGGAGCTGGGAGTGGGCACCCAGGCAGAGCACCCTGAGCTGAAAAGCAGGATTGAGAATCTGGGGAGACGGAGGGAGCTGGTGTGGACACAATGCCCAAGGGGAGAGACCTCCATGGCAAAATCCCAGAGGCCTGCAGAGGGCCTCCCTCAAGGGTTCCTCTCGAGCCCGTCTGTGCACACACGCGTGCAGGAAAAGGAGCTGCGGCTGGAGAAGCCTCAGGTTTGAAAAGAACAGTTCCTGGGCCTCTGCCGACCTGGGAACAGAGCCTGTCCCACCAGTCAGACTGGAAAAACCTCACTACCCCAGGGGCTCTGTGTGGTGGAGCAGAGCAGCCTGGGGGCTACAGTCCCTGGGATCGCAAGAGAGTCCAAGAAAGTCAGCCTGAGAAAGCGGCTAAACGACACCCAGCACCGCTCAGGGACACCTAACGTATCTTAAAGGAAAGGCTCAAAAGCATCCAATTGTTTCCAATAAGCTTACATGCATTCCAGAAGAAACCCGAAGAATATTTCTACCGGTACAAAAGGACCCAACATCCAAGAGAATAATCACAATGCCGGGCATCCAATCAATAATAACCAAGCGCACTAAGAACAAAACGTGACCTTTAGACACGGAGACAAGGGTTTGATCCCTGAGTCAGGAAGATTCCCTGGAGAAGGAAATGGTAACCCACTGCAGTATTCTTGCCTGGGAAGTCCCATGGACAGAGGAGCCTGGTGGGCTACAGTCCACGGGGTCACAAGAGTCCGACACACGACTTAGCAACTAAACAAACAAACAAAAAAACCACATGGCTTCATTGGCTAATCTGCCAAACATTTAAAGAAAAAAGTAAAACCATTCTAGACATACTCTTCCAAAAAACCAAAAAGGATGGAATACTTTTCAGCTGATTCTAAGGCCAGCATTCCTCTCATATAAACCAAAACGAAAGACATTTAAAAAGAAGGAAAGGCTTGCATTTATCAATGTGTGTGTGTGTTAGCTGCTCAGTCGTGTCCGACTCTATGCAGCCCCGCAGACTGCAGCCCACCAGGCGCCTCCATCCGTGGGATTTCCAGGCAACAGTACTGGAGTGGGGTGCCATTGCCTTCTCTCGTATTTACTAATGGTGAGTAATTAACAACTCCCCTTTAGTTCCCTTACCTTCTCCTCGTAGTTCGGTAGTTTGTCTTTGCATATGGTTATGATGTCCATCCAGGAGTAGTTTCTCTCTTTTCGGATCTTCTCTAATTCTGGATCGTTCTCGTATTTGTCTGCATCCAGCTAAAAGTTTAAACAAGCAACAAACAGGAGGTCACGTGAACACACCAAAACACCGAAACAGTCTCTTTCTGGATCTCCAATACGATTATACTTGGAATTTATTACCTAGTCCCGTGTCCACATTCTGGATCTCCAGGATAGTTATACTCCACATGTACTGCATTGATATCACTTGGTCCTTGGTCCTAAACTCACCTTTCTTCCCCTCCTTTCTCTGTCTCTTGGCATGCTTTCCCCTAAAGGCTAAAACCTGCAGCTGTGTTGAATTCCCACCTCCCTTCTCTCCAGCAGCGCTGCCAGGGAGTCTATTGAAACTGCACGCTTCCAGTCCCGCCACCAGGAGGCGGGGAAGCTCCGATCGCCGGAGCCTGTAACGGCACCTCCCCCCACCGCCATGTCCTGTCCCTCCGCCTCCTGTCCACTCTGCAAGGCGGCCTGACCTTAGTCTCTATGGCAACTCCATGGTCACTTTGTTTCAGCGAGCCGAAACACCTGAAGCCCTCTGAGCCCACAAATAAAACCCAAGTTCCACAGGCAGACAAGAGGCTTTCTACCCCGGGCCCAGCTGCCTTTTCTTTCTTTCAAGTTTTATTTACGCGTTTCTGCTTGGTCTTCACTGCTGTGTGCAGGCTTCGTGGAGCTGCAGCGAGCCGGCACATGGGCCCAGTGGCTGCAGCTCCCCGACTGCAGAGCGCCGGCCCGGCAGCTGCGGCGTCCTTGCCCCAGACACGTGAGAGCATCCAAACCAACCTGTGTCTCCTGCGTCAGCAGGCAGCCTCTACCGCTGAGCCGCCCAGAAGCCGGAGCAGTGAATTTCTAAACGACCACCCCCACACGAGCAGACCCCCACAGTGCACCTTCACATCCGGGTGACAGTTTCCCACACCCTACCGCTTCACTGAGACCACAGGCAAACAGTCCAACTATTGTCCTGCTCCAGATTAAGGCATTATAAAGCGCAAAAAGGCCCAGGGCGCTGGAAGCACAGAGTAAACAAGTCTACAGGACTCCTGGAAAAGACCCTGATGCTGGGGAAGGCTGAAGGCGGGAGGAGAAGGGGACGACAGAGGATGAGATGGCCATTAAGTCTGGGTAAACTCCAGGAGTTGGTGATGGACAGGGAGGCCTGGCGTGCTGCAGTCCATGGGGTCCCGAAGAGTGGGGCAAGACTGATCGAGTATACAAGTTTAATTCTGACAGTCCTGGATCTTCCCATCCACAGGATAACCAGGAGCCAGGAGGAGCCGGACTCGACCTGGCGGAGGAGCTGAAAACACAGCCTTACTTTATCCCCAGACACTTTCAAGGCTTGGCCAGTGTCCACTCCTGCTCCAAAACTGTCCCGTGGACAGCGAGACCGAAGGGCAGAGTCTGAACAAACGGCGCCTCCCGTCGAGCAGCCCCCCACCCCAGGGAGACGCACAGGGGACCCTTCAGGGACCCCCACCCGCCCTCCCGCCTCCCCGCCCGGGCCCCTGAGGACAGGCCCGCGCCTACAGGGCCCGGGCCTCCTACTGGGGCGCCGGGGACCCGCAGGCCCCGGGCCCGCTCTCACGCCGACCCCGCCGCCCCACGATCGCCGATCCCCGGCACCGAGCACGCGGCGCGCCCCGCGGTGGAGGCCCGGGGGCCGGCCCGGCCGCGCCGAGCCTGCGCACTGAGCACGGGCCCCGAGCTCCGCAGCCCCGCCGGCCGGAAGGCGGAGCGCGCGCGGCCGGAGGGGCGCCTGTGCCGCCGCGCGGGCCCCGCGTACCTTCCAGTAAAGGACCCCGAGCCGGCGCAGCTGCTCCAGGCCGACAGGGCGCGCGGGCTCGGCGCGGTGCGGCAGCCGCGGGTCGTCGGCCGCCTCGTCCATGTACCAGGCCTCCACCATGGCCGCGAACTGAGCGCGGGGCCTGGGCCGGGGTAGGCAGGGTGAGTCGGGGCCTGAGCCTGGACGCACGCGGGCGCCCCTCCTCCTCCCCTCCCTCCCCTTTTCCCCTCCCCGGGAGGGCGGGCGGGGCGCGCCTGGAAGCCCGGGGCGGAGCGCCTCCTTCCCGCCGGCGGGCGGGCTCCGGGCGCGAGGCGCTGTCCCTGGAGGAAAGCTGCAGGGCTCGAAACAGCCGCCCGCTGAAACTCCAGCTGCGCTTCGCTTGTGGCTCAGCTGGTAGGGAATCCGCCTGTAACGCGGGAGGCCTGGGTCCGATCCCTGCGTTGGGAAGATCCCCTGGAGGAGGGAACGGCTGCCCGGTTAAAACTCCCCACTGTTCGTTCAGTTCAGTCCAGCGGCTCAGTCGTGTCTGACTCTGCGTCCTCATGGGCCGCAGCACGCCAGGCCTCCCTGTCCATCACCAACCCAGAGCTTGCTCAAACTCGTCCACTGAGTCGGTCATCTCGTCCTCTGTAGTCCCCTTCTCCTGCCCTCAATCTTTCCCAGCACTGAGGTCTTTTCCAGTGAGTCAGCTCTTCGCATCAGGTGGCCGAAGTACTGGAGTTTCAGCTTCAGCATCAGTCCTTCCAATGAACACCCAGGACTGATCTCCTTTAGGATGGCCTGGTTGGATCTCCTTGCAGCCCAAGGGACTCTCAAGAGTCTTCTCCAACACCACAGTTCAGAGGCATCAATTCTTTGGCGCTCAGCTTTCAAGAACTTTCTCCCCTAAAGAAAGGAATGGACATTAAAATTGATTACATTCAGCTCCCAGCCAATCCCAGTCTCCAGCAGGTCTCAGGATTTCCTTGCCCCAGTTGTTGAAAGCTAACTAATAAAAAATAATCTTGAGGAAAAGCAGACCCCCTCAAAACGATGTATCTCCGCATATATGTTTTCTGTACATACCTGCTCTCTTCTTGACTTGGCTCAGCAGCCCACTGACCTGACTGCTGCCCTTCTCGCCTCATTAAAGGTGATCTGTTCCTGTAAAGTGCCGGTCTCGTTCTTTCTCCGAACCTCGGCTTCTGTAACTCCCTTAGCCTACATTTTTTGGTGCCGAAACCTGGGAGGTTGAGGTTCCTTCTCAGTCTCGTTCTCCACGGCCAGCCCTTCGGAGCGTGGAAACCTGCCTCGATCACTTTCCCACCCGGGCTTTCAATACCTCCTCGGGAGGACCTTCATTGGTTCCCATGAACCCCAAGGAATATTGGCCTCTCTCTCTCTCTCTCTCTTCCTCTTTTCTCTACACTCTCTGTTTTGCAAGACTGACCAACTCCAGGACAGAGGCCTTTTGCCATTCGACCTCCCTCCATCCACCACAAATTCTCACCTGACCCAGTAGCCCAGGGAAGCTCGGACGGTACTCTAGGGCGCCGTAGACTATCATCCTTTCTGCATTCCCAGGGAACCCTCGGGCCCAAAGGCCCTCTGGGGAGGTACTTGGGGGACGCCCATCCCTCCTTAAGAGACTCTCTCTCTCTGTTTGCCCGATCAAAAGATTAGGTGACAACCTTTTCTCTCGACCAGACAGTCGTTAGCCATTTGCTATGGGGTCAAGCCAATCCGGAGAAGGCAATGGCACCCCACTCCAGTACTCTTGCCTGGAAAATCCCATGGACGGAGGAGCCTCGTAGGCTGTAGTCCATGGTATCATGAAGAGTCGGATACAACTGAGCAACTTCACTTTCACTTTTCACTTTCATGCATTGGAGAAGGAAATGGCAACCCACTTCAGTGTTCTTGCCTGGAGAATCCCAGGGATGGGGGAGCCTGGTGGGCTGCCGTCTGTGGGGACACACAGAGTCGGACATGACTGAAGTGACTTGGCGGCAGCAGCCAATCCGTCCCGTGCGACTGTCCCTTAGCCTGTGTGAAACGAAACCTCAAACCTCTACTCTTGACCGACCTCAAGGTTCATAAACTGAGGTCACTTCATACTCAAATTTGGCCTCAATACAAACTGGATAACCAAAACCGCTGGCCTGAGTTCAGAACTTCCAATTTCAATATTTTATCAGATCTCACTAACTTACTCAAATGGAATGGCAGATGGTTGGAGGTCCCCTATACTGAAGCCTTCTGGGAGCTTAGAAGCCCTCCTTCTCTCTGCAAGTGTTAGGGGAGGCACACTGACTGACACCGCCCCCCCACCCCCACTCCCCGGCCAGGCACCGTAGTAACCACTTGCATGAGCTGTTTCACGACAGGAGGTCATGGTAAGGGACACGGAACTAATAAGCCGCCACCAACCGGAAGAGTTCAGGAAAGGTCAAAAGGAGACACCACATGTCCAACCACCTCCCAGAATCCTTCTCACTGGCCTCCATCTTGGCTGAGCGAGGCGTGTACCACCAGGAAGGACTCTGATCAGAATGACTGGCGAAAGACAACCTGGAAACTAATCCCATCACCATAAACCCGAGACTGCGAGCCATGTGGCAGAGCGGCCCTCCTGGGTTCCCTTACCCTACCTCTCCCCACCCAGGCGCCATGTCCCAGTAAAATCTCCTCCTCCGTCAGCACATGTGTCTCCTCGGACAATTCACTTCCGAGTGTTAGACAAGAGCCCAGTTTCCGGCCCTGGAAGGGGTCCCCCTTCCTGCAACACAAGGACTGTTCTACCTGTCAAATCCTCCTGTGCCCTCTCTCCCCCTCCACTACAAAAGAATCCAAATCTAAAGCTCCTAAAAGGCCCCCTAATCCCTCAGCCCCCGATTTCGACCCGGCAGATGAGCCTCGTCCCTACCATCCCGGAAATGAGGCTTCCAGAGACGAGACCCACCCTTTATTCCTTCCTCCTCCAAGTCGGGAAGCAATGACCCCCAAAACCCCAAAAGAGATTTACACCCTCCCTCCATCAACCAGGCCCCAAAGCAAACACTTGTTTCCTCCCAGAGAGGTAGCGGGACCAGAGGGCCCTACACGGCTCCCTCCATGTGCCTTTCTCCATTTCTGATATGAGCCAAATTGAAGAAAATTTGGGGTCTTTTTCAGAAGATCGTACTAGATACAGGAAGGAATTCCTCTGCCTCACACAAGCATACCATTTAACCTGGAATGATCTCTATTACATCCTAAACGCCGCATTAGCCCCTGGTGAAAAGGAACAGATGTGGCAGGCAGCCCAGACTCACGCTGACCAGCTCCATAACCGAGACAGGGCTGATCCGGGGGCTGATGATGCAGCCCCTTTAACCGAGCCCCGGTGGACGTACCAAGCCGGCAACGCCGGCGGCCGGTACCCACATCATATGATCACCTGTTTACTAACAGGAATGCTAAAAACTCTCACATTCATGTTAACTACGATAAGATTAGGGAAGTGACTCAAGAAAAGGATGAAAACCCTGCCCTTTCCATGGCGTGCTGAGGCAGTCCAAAAGTACACTAATCTAGATATTTCCACCCCTGCTGGACTTCCATATTTACATGTCCCATTCATAAGTCTGTCAGCCTCAATATTCGCCCCAAACTACGCCAGTTAGAAAAGGGCCCCCAAACCCCTCAGCGAGATCTCCTAGAAATAGCCTTTAAAGTTTTCAATAATAGGGAGGAAGAAGCGAAAAAGGAAAAAGAAAAGGAAAGTAGGACCAAATATGCTTTATTCGCTGCAGCTATTCAAGAAAAAGATTCAACCCCTCTGGCCCGCCAACCTCGACCCACCCGTATGGGACCTAACCTTCCAGGCCCCTGCTTTAGATGGAACCAAATGGGACGATGGGCCAAATTCTGCCCAAACTCCTGGCCACCCACCAAACCCTGCCCCACCTGCAAACAATGGGGTCCCTGGAAAATGGATTGTCCTCAGACACTACCCATCAAATCTCAGGGTCCACCCCAGACCCAACAACAATGGGCCGGGAACCAGACTCTGGGGGGCCCTGCACCCCAGACCACGGCTCCTCGGATGAGGTGAGAGATGACCCAGGTGCGCCTGAACTATTCCAGTGACGGAGCCCAAGCTCCAGACCCCAAGGCCACCCCATACAGACAGACTCGGAGCTCTGGGTAATCGGCACGGTGGCTGGACACAAAGTCTCATTCCTAACAGACGCTGAAGCGGCCTTTTCACTTTTAACCTCCTTTAAGGGCCCTCTCCAACCTTCAGAAGTGGCCATCGAAGGGGTCTCAGGCATCCCTTTTTATCCCAAAATAACCCCTCCTCTCCTGTGTTCCTTTGGCAAAACAACACTAGCACGTTCTTTTATAGTTCCTCAATGCCCAAGGGCATTGGTGGGATGTGATCTTCTGGTTAAGCTACAAACTGCTATAAACCTCCCATTCTTAGATCCCATATCAATTCTTTGCATCCGAATGGCACCCTAACCCCTGGCCAGCCCTCACTCCCAAAACCTGCCCCCTGACCTTCCTCGAGAGATCCTCGGGTCTGGGAACCATTCCCCCATCCAGGTTTTTCTTAAAAATCCCTCTCAGGTCATAACCCAAACTCAGTATACCCTGCCCACAGAATCCCGACAAGGACTTAAACCAATAATCTCTGGACTGCTCAAAGCTGGCCTTTTGCAGCCCA
This sequence comes from Capra hircus, assembly GCF_001704415.2. Taxonomy (NCBI): domain Eukaryota; kingdom Metazoa; phylum Chordata; class Mammalia; order Artiodactyla; family Bovidae; genus Capra; species Capra hircus. The sequence continues at coordinate 110,738,752 of NC_030815.1, read as the reverse complement.
TCTGTTCTCCTCATATTATACTGGCAGTCAAAAAGGGGCCCCACTCCTGGAGTCTAGTCCAAGATCTTTGCAAGACCAATGAGGCCATAATACCCATACACACCGTGGTCACTAATCCCTACCCCCTTCTCTCACATATTCCCCCCGACACACTCTATTTCTCGGCATTAGACCTCAAAGATGCTTTCTTTACTACACCCCTACACCACTTCTCACAGCCCCTATTTGCCTTCACCTGGACGGACCCAGCAGAGAAGGCAATGGCACCAGTACCCTTGCCTGGAAAATCTCATGAACAGAGGAGCCTGGTGGGCTGCAATCCATGGGGTCGCGAAGAGTCGGACACGACTGAGTGACTTCACTTTCACTTTTCACTTTCATGCATTAGAGAAGGAAATGGCAACCCACTCCAGTGTTCTTGCCTGGAGAATCCCAGGGATGGCGGAGCCTGGTGGGCTGCCGTCTACGGGGTCGCACAGAGTCGGTCATGACTGAAGCGACTTAGCAGCAGCAGCAGCAGGACGGACCCAGACACATATCAATCTCAACAATTAACTTGGACTGTTTTACCTCAAGGGTTTAGAGATAGCCCTCATTTTTTCAAGCCCTCCAAAGAAGCCAACAAACTTTAGACCTAGGCTCTACTACCTCACTCCAACATGCAGACGACTCATTGTTATGTAGTTCCTCTCCCACAACTGCCTAGTCCACACTGCAAAGGTATTAAATGCCCCAGGCAACAGGGCTACAGAGCCTTCCTCTCCAAAGCACAATTGCTTCCACCACTGTCAATTACAAGGGATTGCTTCTCACTCCCACATCTAAAATAATCCCAACTCAGAGACTTCCAACCTTGACACAAACCCCCAGGCCCCAAACCAAGAGGAAACATCTTTCTCTATTAGGTCTATTAAACTTCTTCTGAATATGGGTCCCAGATTTTGCCCTCCATGCAAAACCCCTCTACAAAGCTACTCGAGGAAACTTAGATGAACCCTTACTGGCCCCCACCTCTCTCCACACCCCCATACAGACTCTTATCAAACATTTACTACAGGCCCCTTCTCTTTACTTACCTGATTACACCAGGCCTTTTTTCCTTTTTGTACATTCTCGACAAGGACTTGCCTTAGGGGTTCTGTGCCAGAAACGGGGAGACATATGGGGCCTTCTAGCTTACTTATCCAAACAACTCGATCTTGTCACACTCAGATGGCCACCTTATCTCCAGGCCTTAGTTGCAACCACCCTCTTAATACCTGAAGCCCAAAACCTAATCTGAAACGCCCCTCTAAATGTATGCTCTCATTCCTTCAAAGATTTACTCTCTCATAGGGCTTTCCATTCTCTGCCCCCTGCTTGACGACAGATCCTCAACCCATCCCTTTCTTTTACACCTTGTAAACCTCTTAATCCTGCTAGTTTACTCCCTACACTAGATCCGGAAGCAGAACACCTATCCCATGACTGTGTTTAGACTTTAAAGGTGACACTTAATCCCTTTAAACATATAACCGATCAGCCCCTTACTGACTCCACAGTCCCATCCTGGTTCACAGACGGCAGTGCCCAGAAGCAAGCCCCATTCAGGGCTGAATACACTATAGTCCAGGGACAGCCCAACAAAGTTATCCCCCCTACCCCCACCTCATCAAGTCAGCCACACTCCCAGCTCACACATCCTCACAGCAGGCTGAACTGATAGCTCTTACACAAGCTCTGACCCTAGCCAAAGGCCAGAAGATCAGCATTTACACGGACTCCAAATATGTCTACAACACATTACATTCCAACATTATAATCTGGAGGGAGAGGGACATTCCTGACTCAGAAGGGCACGCCTATTCTCAGTGCTTCCATTATTTCTGAACTCCTCCACGCGGCTCAGCTCCCAAAACAAACTGCTGTGGTACATTGCCGGGGACAGCGGGGACATGGCCTTATCTCCGTTGATAACAACATAGCAGACCGCAAAGCAAGCAGGCCGCCTCTGTCAGCCCAGATGGACGAGCCAAACAGCCACACACTACTTTCATATTTCCATTCTCTTTTCCACCCCTCTGCAAAAGTACTGAAGGCTTTCCTTCAGAACTATTAAGTTAACTAAAGACGATGTGGCTTATTTAAATAATCTGACCCAAACTTGTACCACTTGTCAGTGGACAGACCCTAATTCTAACATTTGTCCTCCACCCCTTTCCCCACCCACCTAATTCGCGGACATCTTCCCGCACAAGACTGGCAGGTAGATTTCACCCACATGCCACCCGTAAAAAGGGTTAAATTTCCCCCAGTCTTCATAGATACATTTTCTGGATGGATCAAAGCTTTCCCGACTTCTAACAAACGAGCCCCTACTGTAGCTCGCCTTATCCTTACCGAAATCCTCCCCAGGTTTGGGATGCCTTCCTCCCTCCAGTCTGACCATGGGCCCAAGTTCACATCCCAAATCACCCAAAATATTGCATGAGCCCTGCAAATTCCTTGGAGGTTTCACATTCCTTATCACTCCTGGTCCTCTGGGAAGGTTGAGGGAGCCAACAAAGTCCTAAAAGAAACTCTGACCAAATTAACAATCAAACTTCATCAAGATTGGGCTAAACTCCTCCCTTTAGCCCTTTTAAAGGTCCAGTTCTATTCAGTTCAGTCGCTCAGTCGTGTCCAACTCTTTGTGACTCCATGGACCGCAGCATGCCAGGCCTCCTTGTCCATCACCAACTCCCGGAGCTCATGTCCATTGAGTTGGTGATGCCATCCAACCATCTCATCCTCTGTCATCCCCTTCTCCTCCTCCCCTCAATCTTTCCCAGCATCAGGGTCTTTTCAAATGAGTTAGCTCTTTGCATCAGGTGGCCAAAGTATTGGAGTTTCAGCTTCAGCATCAGTCCTTTCAATGAACACCCAGGACTGATCTCCTTTAGGATGGACTGGTTGGACCTCCTTGCAGCCCAAGGGACTCTCAAGAGTCTTCTCCAACACCACAGTTCAAAAGCATCAATTCTTCTGTGCTCAGCTTTCTTTATAGTCCAACTCTCACAACCATACGTGACTACTGGAAAAACCATAGCCTTGACTAGACAGATCTTGTTGGCAAAGTAATGTCTCTGCTTTTTAATATGCTGTCTAGGTTGGTCATAACTTTTCTTCCAAGGAGTAAGCATCTTTTAATTTCATGGCTGCAGTCACCATCTGCAGTGATTTTGCCAGGCCTTACCCAAAACCCCTCTCAATATCAGCCCACTCGAGGCCGCGTACGGGGGGCCCACAGGACCTTTAGGACTCCTCCCCTCCCATGAGGGTCCCAGGATGCCAGCCCCCCTCCCTTTCCCCTTACTCGCCCAGATACAAGACGCCCTTTGGCAACATATGGATAACCTACTCCCTCGACCGCATCCCGATCTCCTGTACCCATCCCTCCAAATAGGAGGCAAAGTCTCTGTGACAGCTCAGTCCTGCTCAGATCTAATCCCCAAATGGCAAAGACCCGGTAATTCTGCTGCCCCCTACCACTGCAAAATTAAAAGAAATCACCCCTTGGGTGCACATTACTCGACTAAAAAAGGTTATGCAGCCCAATGATGAGAATGCTTACCAGACTAACACTAACCGAGTTTCTCCCACAGGCCCTACAACTCCAAAGTTCTCATGCCTTCCACCGGCTCCAACTGACAACGGATGAGCCTGTTGGTTTCACGGCTGCAATTACTTCTGGAACAATTCCTGACAGATATCTGGGTCTCAAGTCCTCAAGGATCCATGTTCGAACACGTTGAGGATTACATCTCCACCCTGTGGCTGCAGGGGACCGTGTATAACTTTTACCCCTTTGAAATCCAACTCTTCTCCACAATAGTCTATCTTATATTCACTTCCCCAAATGTTGGTTAACATCTTCTTCCTATCTTCTTTCTCTCCTCTGACCAAGTACTCTTTCAAAACCCTAAACTCAACTATCTATTCCGGACCCTTAATTTAACCCATACTCTCCCCAATGCTTCTAACCCACAATTGGCTAAAGACTGCTGGATATGTCTATCCATAACTCCTCTGGGAGATTCAGCCCTCCCCACATCCATCCTTGACTGGACCACTGATAACATATCCCTACACCACTCATACCGTGGGGAGCCTTTATTTTTCTCATATCTTAAATACCTTCACACTAGTGATCAAATCCAGAATTCGGACAAACTCTTCAATCTTTCCTCACTGACCCTCCCTCCTACAATGGAAAACCTCCAATAGGAGGCCCTGTTGCCCAGAGAGTAACACTGTTATAACCAGCTCCTTCTTGCATATCTAGAAACTCCGGAAACAGTTCACATGACCAATCTGTGGGCATAATCTCTAAACCCATGTGTAACCATATCTCCACTTTACTCTTTGCCACTGGAAAGGCTATATATATAATGTTTCTGGCCCTACAGGGCTTTCTCTAACCTTTACAGGACGGTTCCCTCATCATACTCCTCCGCTTCTCCCACCGCTGGGGCAGCCTTAGCAGGGTCCCTGTTCTTGAGAGAATGATCAAACCCCCACGCCACCCCCCAACTCCTCTTCACCATCGACTTCAGCTGTTGTATCGTGACCCTGGCCTGTTTCTCTTGTGTGGGGCATCCACATACCTCTGTTGACCTACTAACTGGATCGGAACCTGCACCCTGGCATACTCCAGCCCAAACATTTTTATAGCCCCCAATGCTCAACCCCTACCTATTCCTCTCATTCTCAAGTGAACGAGACAAGCAATTCATTTCATTCCGCTCTTAGTGGGACTAGGAACGCGGCTGGAATTGGAACAGGAACTGCCAGCCTAACCACCTCCATCCACAACTACCGGGCCCTATCTAAAGACCTATCAGACAGCCTCCAGGAAATAGCCCAAGGTCTAATAACTCTCCAAAATCAACGCGATTCCTTGCCGGCCATAGTTACAACATAGAAGGGGATTAGATCTACTAACTGTAGAGAAGGGAGGTCTGTGCCTTTTTCTAGATGAATCCTGCTGCTTCTATGCCAACCAGTCGAGTGTTTCCAGGAAGCTGAAAAAAACCTTAAAGATCGAGCCTCTCAAATCTGCCAGAGATTAAGCAACTCCTGGTAGTCATGGTTGATGGACTGGAACCGACGCCTAGGGTTTTGCTGCTTCCCGGACCATTCATATTCATTATCCTCCTATTCACATCTGGACATTTTTTGCTTAATCTTTTCCAGGGATTCCTCCAGGACCGAATCCGAGTCATTTCTCGAGATTGAGTCAAGACTGTTCTGCTTGAGACCCTGGCAGCTAGAGTAGAAAATCAACACTATGGGCCTTAGACTTCCTTCCTCCCCAACCACAAACCTGCGACTCTGCGACCCCATAGACTGTAGCCCTCCAGGCTACAGCTCCTCTGTCCATGGGATTTCCCAGGCAAGAAACTGGAGCAGGTTGCCATTTCCCTTTCCAGGGAACCTTCCCAACCCAGGGATCGAACCTGAGTTTCTTGCATCTCCTGCACTGGCAGGCAGACTCTTTGCCACTGCGCCATCTGGAAAGCGCATACTGGTACCCACTCCTGAGTGCCCAGAGCAGGCCAATGGGGATGAGCTAATGAAACAGAGATCAGCAGTCTCGGTCTTCCAGATCCTCCACCCGGGAGCTAAAGTGGCTCTGCTTATGACCTTCTCTTGTGGCTGTTATCCCCTCCTTCACCCACGAATGCGCAGAAACCCCGGGCGCTTTGCTTATGTGGATTCCATCTACTAACATTCATCTGAAAGGAGAAAAATAATAGGTTTTTATGTATTAATTCACCTAAACATAACAGTGATCACCATTATGTCTTAGCAAATAACATTTTAGTTAAGAAGTCATATTTTACAAGTAAAAAATGAAAAGAGTAGCTTTTTTTAAAAAAATTTCTACAATTCTTATCTGGCTTAATAGCAGGAAGAGGGACTCTCATCTGCTTCTGCAAAGAGTCTCTTGATATATGTTATTTTGGTTGAATTGTATGAAGAATATCCAGCCTCACACAGGTATGTAGTTGGAAAAGGGAGGAGTATTTAAATAACCTTCTGGATAGTTGTAGATGTTCGTACTATACCAAATTTGTAGCTATTGACGCTACACGAAAAATTGACAGTTGGTGGTTTCCTAAAAGTTAGTTGCATTGTGGAATCTAACAACTAGAGCAATGATTTCAAATTCTGTTATATCCACGTATATTGAACTTTGAATAGTCAATTTGTACATGACTGTGTAACAGCATGCACTAGTCCTTTTGAGAATACTGTTCCACAAAGTTATGGATCTCTTTCAAATATTGACACAGGCTGGTCTACAATACCACTAGGCTTACCAGAAAAATCCAGGAGTAGGAAAGCTGTAAATGTCACGGGGCAGAAAGTTTCACAATGTTTGAATTTTCTTTTGAAAGCTTGAATTGGCCATAAATATTGTCAGTTGTTTACTTGCTGATTTTTTTGGCCACACCTCAAGACACGTGGGATCTTAGTTCCTGATGAGGGACTGAACCCGCACCCCCTGCAGTGGAAGCTTGGAGTCTTAGTCCCTGGACCTGAAGAGACAGGCTCACCCTATTTGGGGGAATGTCTGCCAAACAGCCTGGTTGGAATAACCAGTTACCTGCTGGTGAGATGGGTTTGTAGCTCAGTCATACAAGAGCTTCTGCCTGAAAACGACCAGGGCACTTTGTTGAACAGTATGTGAGAGGCTTTCTGTTACTTCCTGCTTTGTCCCAGAGGCTATTAGAAACATTGGTCTTCAGGGGTCAAGATGAATAAAACTGAAAGTGTGACTGCTTCTTCGGGCCCTTCTTACGAGAAATCAGGCTGTTTTGCTTTGTCTTGTGAAGAACACGATCAGTGATGGTAGTTTGGAGCTGCAGCCCAACCCACACTGAGGCACCAACAGTATGACCACCGCCCCCCCCCCCACTCCCCCACCCCGCAGGGCACCAACAGGGTGACCCCCTCAGGGCACCAACAGAGTGATTGCCTCCCAGGGCACCAACAGGGTGACTGACCCCCCAGGGCACCAACAGCATGACCCCCGGGGCACCACTCAGCCCTGCAGGGTGGCAGGGGCAGCAGGTGCTGGCCTGGCCTCCTCACCAAACTGTCCTCCCAGGCGCCCCTGCCCTTGAAGAAGGCAGCTCTCGGGAACAGACACAGCCGCTCCGTGTAAAGTAGACCAGCACTCGGCGTGGGAACTGATCCTCACCGTCTGGTAACGACTGACAACGGGACATAATCTGCAAAGGTACTGACTCACTGTGCTGTTCGCCCGAGATGAACAGTGTTGTAAACCAACTCTACTTCGATCTTAAACAAAAAATACCCAGCTCTGAGCTCTCCTGGTTAGGGTGCAGGTGTCAGAGACGCAGCCAGCGGCTGGAGCAGACAGAACCCAACAGGGGTCCTGTCTCATGTGCCCCATAAGGCCGGGCGCTCCCCGCGCCCCGCGCGGCCCTGGACTCTCGTCCCTCACAGCTCAGCTCGCCCGGGGCGCTGACTCACTTCTCACCAGCCCGGGAGCTTTCCGGACCTGACAGGAAACAGCCGCAGGAGCCCTGAAACGAGGCTCGCTTGTGATTCGGCGGAGAGCGCTCCCGGCATGCTGTGCGGACATCCGGGCTCACGGAAGCGTCCAGGTGGCCGTGCGTCCGCGTCTCCACAGCGTGTCTCCGCGGGAGCCCCGGGCCGGTCGTGGCCATCGGGGAGGCCGCAGCCCGGCAGCGCCGTCACAGCCCGTCCAGGCGGGCAGGGGGACGGCAGCCCCGGAGGGGAGGAGAGGCTGACGCGCACACCACGGCCAATCTCCCCTCCTGTGGAGAGCTTCGACTAAAAGAATGAGGCAGACGGCACAGCGGCTCTCGGCTCCCCGCTCCCGCGTCTTCAGGGGGTGCCGCGCCCTCCCGGCCCCAGCGACCCCAGAGCACACCCGGTCCCCCGCTGGGCTGTGTCTAGACTCCTCTCTCGTGAGGGCCGGACTTCCGGAAATGTCTTTCTGATGGAAGGAGCTGCAGGGTCTTCTGGAATACACAGAAGACGCTCAGGGAGAGTGGATGCCACAAATAAGGAGGGCAGGAGCCGCAGAGGGGCACCTGTGAAAAAGCACAGCTTCAGAAGCATTTTAACGGAAAGAGCTAGAAACGGGAGTTTGCTGTGAGACACAAGGGTCCATCTGTCAATAAAGGTGAGGCTAACAGTAGGAGCCACAGAAGGAATCCAGTGGGGCCCACCGGTTTCACACCCGGCAAGTAAAAAGACGTGGCAAATTCACTAACACAGCCCGTAACAGGACGAGAAGGTGAATAGAGCGGAGCCGGGTGACTGAGAATTGAAGCTTCATGAAACTGTTCTCTGTGGTGTAAATCTGAACATTTCTGACGCTAATTTTTAGAAAAAGTAATGGAATTTTGAGTTGAGAAGCAAGCGGTCTGTGCATGAGCTTGGATTTCTTCACAAAGAAGTCATATTTGGAACCAGTTGCCTAGAGGCCCCACTCAGCAAAATTTTATTCAAACTAATTAAAAGGAAAGTGTTTCTCGAGGTCTTAATACAGCTGCGAAATAGGGTCAAAGACGGCAGGCGCCCTGTCCTGGGGGTGCGGGCATATTTACAGCATGTCGGTGAATTCTCCCAACCTCTGTGCTCCCGGCTTGAAGATAAAACCGATGCGTATTCCAGTGCGTCACCTCTGCCATCTTCAGCTTTACCAGCAGACTGTTCGCAAAACACTCGCTCCAATAAAGCCTTTCCCCGAGTGTGCTCCAAGTCACACAGGGTGAGGAAAGGGATTCAAGAAAGGGGTTCCAAGGTCAAACGCTTGGAGAAAACTCTGCTGACATCATCTCCCTTCTGAGAAGTAGTGAAGTTTGTCAGGGAGAAATTGTCTCCTGGAGACAAAACTTATTCGTGCTCTGGAGAAAGAAAGTGAAAGCTGCCCAGTTGTGTCTGACTCTTTGCAACCCCATGGACTATACAGTTCATGGAATTCTCCAGGCCAGAATACTGGAATAGGTACCCTATCTCTTCTTCAAGGGATCTTCCCAACCCAGGGATCAAACCGGGGTCACCTGCATTGTAGGCGGATTCTTTACCAGCTGAGCTATCAGGGACGGGCATCGGCTAATTCCAAATGCACCTTCTTTGTAAACACTGTCCAAAGATCAGACATAACAGGAGTAACGCCAACGGAGCGCCAGAGTGGCGAGCAGCAAGTTGAGATCCGCACTCAACCAGACAGAGAGTCTGCAAATGGGAGGACTCCACCCTAAACATGGAAGGAGGCTGGCGTGTGTGGGTGTAGCCAGGAGGTCGTGACTGCTGACTCTTCACAGTGATTGCTGACAACACCACGATTTTCTTAAAAACCGGAATTGGTCAGTAGTTACCTCATAACCAGTTTGGGGGAAACCATTTCAGTTGTGCCCATGATTGCAGAGGCCTAAGCAAGAAATGGCACTTCCCAGGTGGCTCAGTGGTAAAGGATCTGCGTGCCAAAGTTGGAGACGCAGGAGAAGTAAGTCCAGCCCCTGGGTGGGGAAAATCCCCAAGAGGAAGAAATAGCTACCCACTCCAGTATTCTTGCCTGCAGAATCCCAGGGACAGAGGAGCCTGCCAGACCACAGCATGTGGGGTCACAAGGAGTTGAGCTACTGATGACAGGCAAGAAAGCAAGACAGGACCCAGGTCAGGACTCCCTGGTGGTCCAGGGGTTAAGACTTTCCCTTCCAATGCAGGAGGGGCAGGTTTGATCCCTGGTCGAGGGAGTTAATATCCCACATTCCTTGCAACGGAAGAACCAAAACATAAAACGGAAGCAGTATTGTAATGAAGTCAATGGACTTTAAAAAATAAAAGAGAAGACCCAAGTCAGTCTGGGTTCCCTGCTTTGTCTGCAGGGCCAGAGTGCTTTAGTCTGCTCAGGGGTGTTTCAAGGCAGGTCTGTTTTTTGTTTGTTTCTTTTTATTTTGACTGCACCACACAGCATGCAGGACCCTAGTTTTCCAAGCAGGGCTTAAATCTGAGCTCCCTGCAACGGAAGCACAGAGTTCTGAGAGAATTAACTCTTAGGTAGGTTGATAAGAAGTCCAGGGTGCCTATGAGTAGAAAGGGGTCTAGGTTCTGGAGGAGGAGAAAGGGACAAACGTTTTTTTCTACATTGCTTTGTCTTAGTCTCATGAGACATTTTTTCTTAAACTTTGAGTTGTTATGACAACAATCTTTAAGACAAACTTTCTTTAAGCTGAGAACTAATGATTCAGTTCAGTTCAGTCTCTCAGCCTTGTCTGATTCTTTGTGACCCCATGAATCGCAGCATGCCAGGCTTCATGTCCATCGAGTTGGTGGTGCCATCCAGCCATCTCATCCTCTATTGTCCCCTTCTCCTCATGCCCCCAATCCCTCCCAGCATCAGAGTCCTTTCCAATGAGACAACTCTTCGCATGAAGTGGCCAAAGTATTGGAGTTTCAGCTTTAGCATCAGTCCTTCCAGTGAACACCCAGGACTGATCTCCTTCAGAATGGACTGGTTGGATCTCCTTGCAGTCCAAGGGACTCTCAAGAGTCTTCTCCAACACCACAGTTCAAAAGCATCAATTCTTCGGTGCTCAGCTTTCTTCACAGTCCAACTCTCACATCTGTACATGACCACTGGAAAAACCACAGCCTTGACTAGACAGACCTTTGTTGGCAAAGTAATATCTCTGCTTTTTAATATGCTATCTAGGTTGGTCATAACTTTCCTTCCAAGGAGTAAGTGTCTTTAATTTCATGGCTGCAGTCACCATCTACAGTGATTTTGCAGCCCCCAAAAATAAAGTCTGACACTGTTTCCACTGTTTCCCCATCTATTTCCCATGAAGTGATGAGACCAGATGCCATGATCCTAGTTTTCTGAATGTTGAGCTTTAAGCCAACTTTTTCACTCTCCTCTTCCACTTTCATCAAGAGGCATTTTAGTTCCTCTTCACTTTCTGCCATAAGGGTGGTGTCATCTGCATATCTGAGGTGATTGATATTTCTCCCAGAAATCTTGATTTCAACTTGTGCTTCTTCCAGCCCAGCACTTCTCATGATGTACTCTGCACATAAGTTAAATAAGCAGGGTGACAATATACAGCCTTGACGTACTCTTTTTCCTATTTGGAACCAGTCTGTTGTACTATGTCCAGTTCTAACCGTTGCTTCCTGACCTGCATATAGGTTTCTCAAGAAGCAGGTCAGGTGGTCTGGTATTCCTGTCTCTCAGAATTTTCCACAGTTTATTGTAATCCACACAGTCAAAGGCTTTGGCATAGTCAATAAAGCAGAAATAGATGTTTTTCTGGAACTCTCTTGCTTTTTCAATGATCCAGAGGATGTTGGCAATTTGATCTCTGGTTCCTCTGCCTGTTCGAAAACCAGCTTGAACATCTGGAATTTCATGGTTCACGTATTACTGAAGCCTGGCTTAGGGAATTTTGAGCATTAGTTTACTAGTGTGTGAGATGAGTACAATTGTGCGGTAGTTTGAGCACTCTTTGGCATTGCCTTTCTTTGGGATTGGAATGAAAACTGACCTTTTCCAGTCCTGTGGCCACTGCTGGGTTTTCCAAATTAGCTGGCATATTGAGTGCAGCACTTTCACAGCATCATCTTTCAGGATTTGAAATAGTTCAACTGGAATTCCATCACCTCCACTAGCTTTGTTCGTATTGATGCTTTCTAAGGCCCACTTGACTTCACATTCCAGGATGTCTGGCTCTTGGTGAGTGATCACACCATTGTGATTATCTGGGTCGTGAAGATCTTTTTTGTACAGTTCTCCTGCTAATGATTATACAAAAAAATTACCCATCTTGCTCAAGGGTATGTTTTCCCTTAAGCTCTGTACTAAGAATTCAGTTCAGTCACTCAGTCTGTCTGACTCTTTGTAAACCATGGAATGCAGCATGCAAGGCTTTCCTGTCCATCACCAAGTCCCAGAGTTTGCTCAAATTCATGTCCATCGAATCGGTGATGCCATCCAACCATCTCATCCTCTGTCATCCCCTTCTCCTCCCGCCTTTGTTCTTTCCCAGCATCAGGGTCTTTTCAAATGAGTCAATGCTTCACATCAGGTAGCCAAAGTATTGGAGTTTCAGTTTCAGCATCAGTGAATGATTCCTAAGGCCTACTTGACTTCACATTCCAGGATGTCTGGCTCTAGGTGAGTGATCACACCATCGTGATTATCTGGGTCGTGAAGCTCTATTTTGTACAGTTCTTCTGTATATTCTTGCCACCTCTTCTTAATATCTTCTGCTTCTGTTAGGTCCATACCATTTCTGTCCTTTATTGAGCCCATCTTTGCATGAAATGATCCCTTGGTATCTAATTTTCTTGAAGAGATCTCTAGTCTTTCCCATTCTATTGTTTTCCTCTATTTCTTTGTATTGATCCCTGAGAAAGGCTTTATCTCTCCTTGCTATTCTTTGGAACTCTGCATTCCAATGAGTATATCTTTCCTTTTCTCTTTGCCTTTTGCTTGTGTTCTTTTCTCAACTATTTGTAAGAGCTCCTCTGACAACCATTTTGCTTTTTTGCATTTCTTTTTCTTGGGGATGGTCTTGATTCCTATCTCCTGTACAATGTCAGGAACCTCTGCCACAGTTCTTCAGGCACTCTATCAGATCTAATCCCTTGAATCTATTTCTCACTTTCACTGTATAATTGTAAGGGATTTGATTTAGGTCATACCTGAATGGTCTAGTGGTTTTCCCTACTTTCTTCAATTTCTGTCTGAATTTGGCAATAAGGAGTTCATGATCTGAGCCACAGTCAGCTCCCGGTCTTGTTTTTGCTGACTCTGTAGAGCTTCTCCATCTTTGGCTACAAAGAATATAATAAATCAGAGAAGCTGGTTAGTATAGAGAAGCTCTGTAGGAAGGATTATATAACAACAAGGACACGTTTCTCCTTTTTAACAAGAACCCTCTGACTGACATTTTATGTGGGATTGGGGAAGACCTTTCTGCTGTCGATTTCCATCTTGTCAGTTCAAGATGGATGTTGTTGGAGTGGGTCTAGTGAAAGCACGAGGCCTTGACAGGACTAGCGGGGCGGGGGCACTCTGCCCCCTTCTGATGTCCATGTCAGAAGCTTTCTGTCCGTTTTTATACTTTAATATAACTCTGCTACACAAAAGCTCGAGTGATCCAGCCTGGTCCCTGGTCCCGAAGCTAAACCTTCTTTGGAGATCGTCAATCTACCCTCGTTCACTGTAAGCTGTCAGCTCTAACCACTGGACCCCAGAGGCAGTCCTGGTCTGTCCCCATTTTAACGCCACCCAGGTTGGGGAGCAGGAAGTAGAAACTCGAGGCCGAGGGAGTGAAGCACTAGGACCAAATCTTCTTAGGAATAAAAACACAAGACTGTAGAAATAATAGGTCTTGAAACCTGAACTACAGGGAAGTTTTTTCAGAAAGCAAATCTCACTCGGATGAAAAGTAAACTTCTGCCACAGTGGCAGATCCCCACGGGTCGGGTGCGCAGTGTCTCAGCACCCCCGGGCCTTAAACTCCTGACCGCCTGCCCAGCCGTCCCAGGTCACCCCCGAGAGGGCAGGGGGCAGTCTCCTCCCAGCTCCGGCCCAGCACCCCCCCTTCCCCTCCGGCCTCTGTCCGCCTGCTTTGTCCAATCCGCATCTCCTTCGGGCTGAGACCCGCCCCGGCTTTCCGGTGTTTCTCAATCCACTCCACAAATATTTACGGAACCTGTTCTGGGTCAGACGCGGTGCTCGCCCCGGGGCGCAGCAGTGAGCGAACAGGAAAACACCCCCGCCTTCACAGAGTTGGTTTCGCATGCGGGGACACACGGAAAAGCAACAGCCGTGGGTCAGACGGAGGGGTGCTCGGTGGGAACGTGGCACAGGCCAAGAGGAGGAAGGGTGCCAGCCCCGGGCGCACATGTGTGTGAGACAGGGACGGGAGGGACACAGAGTCGGTGAAGGCAACGGGGAGGCAGAACTGCACCGGAGAGGAGCGGCCAGGAAGGCTGGCGGCGAAGTGACCTTCGGGCAGGCGTGGGAGGAGGCTGGGCCACCTGGAGGACAGCGTGATGCCAGGCCGGAGGACAGCGGCACGGCCGAGGGAGGGGCCTGGGGCCCAGGGGGCGCGGGGGCCGAGCGTCCCAGGGAAGCAGAGCCCAGGCTGGAGGCGACCGCAGGGCTCTGGGTAGCAGAGGGCGAGGGGCTGTGGGCCAGGAGGGAGGGGGCTGCAGGATTTGCAGCAACAGACCGGGCACGGGGCTCAGGGCTCTCCCAGGATCTCGGCCGAGCGCTGGGGAGGGGGTTTTGGTGCCTGGAGATGGGAAGATGGCGGGGCGGCTGGGAGCACAGCCCCCAGGCTTGCGGGGCACACATCCGCCGGTCCGCCCGTGTCTGAGGGCAGGTGCTGAGGGGAGTCAGGCCTGGGGCTTGGGGAGGGTCCAGGCTGGAAGGCCGTGCCCACGGGGACTTGTCTGCGTCTCACAGACACCGGAGCCCCCCAGGGAGAAGGCAGGTGGGAAAGGGCAGAGTGCTGACCGCGAGGCCGCTCATGCTGTGGTCAGGGGACGCCCCTTCGGCTGGCCCTGGCTTCCTCCAAGCTCCGGCCCTGGGATTGCCTCACCACTGGGTCTGGGGTCCCTCCCAGCTCAACTCTCAAAGCCCAGCCCAGCACTAGTTGCTCTGACAGGCAGCAAACCAAAAAGGCGGCACACAAAGCCCGGAGTCCCAGCTCTACACGCACTGCTCCTCCTCAGCGTGTTTCCATTTTAAAAATACTGCAGCGGAGTTGGTGTACGCTCCACGTAAGTCACCGAGCTGCTGTGTGACATCATGGGGGTTACAGGTGCACAACACAGTGACGCACAGCTCTCACCGATTATACCTTCCAGGCTTGCTACAGAATGCGGCCTCTAGTTCCTGTACGTGCATGCGGCTTATGACTCGTAAGTGACACAGACGGTATTTGTCTTTCTCTGAGTTAATTTAGGAGAAGGCAATGGCACCCCACTCCAGGACTCTTGCCTGGAAAATCCCATGGACGGAGGAGCCTGGTAGGCTGCAGTCCATGGGGTCGTGAAGAGTCGGACACGACTGAGTGCCTTCACTTTCAGTTTTCACTTTCATGCACTGGAGAAGGAAATGGCAACCCACTCCAGTGTTCTTGCCTGGATTTAAGCATAATACCCTCCAAGCCCATCCATGTTGTTGCAAATGGTGAAATTTCATTCTTTTTTTCTATGGCTATTATTCCACTGTTATCTATGTATGCATACATACACACACACATATACACACAACATACCACTGTACCTATGCTGCAGACACACACACACACACACCACACACCACTGTACGCATGTATACACACACACACACACACCACACACCACTGTACGCATGTATACACACACACATACATACATACATACACCACACACCACTGTACGCACGCATACACATCATGTCTTCCATGTCCATTCTTCTGCTGATGGACACTAAGGCTGTCTCACATTTCAGCAATTATAAATAACGCTGCTGTGAACACAGGCCGGTCTGAATGAATATCGACATTTTAGGAATCAGTGAATTCAGATGACCATTAATCTACTACTGTGGGCAAAACTGCCTTAGAAGAAATGGAGTAGGCCTCAGTTGACAAGAGTCCAAAATGCAGTACTTGGGTGCAGTCTCAAAAATGACAGAGTGATCTGTTCATTTCCAAGGCAAACCGTTCAATATCACAGTAATCCAAGTCTATGCCCCAACCAGTAATGCTGAAGAAGCTGAAACTGAACAGTTCTATGAAGACTTACAAGACCTTCTAGAGAATGCACTGGTCATAGCAAACACCCTCTTCCAGGAACACAAGAGAAGACTCTACACATGGACATCACCAGATGGTCAATATCAAATCAGGTTGATTATATTCTTTGCAGCCAAAGATGGGGAAGCTCTATACAGTCAGCAGAAACAAGACCAGGAGCTGACTGTGGCTCAGATCATGAGCTCCTTATTGCCAAATTCAGACTTAAATTGAAGAAAGTAGGGAAAACCACTAGACCATTCAGCTGTGACCTAAATCAAATCCTTTACAATTATACAGTGGAAGTGACAAATAGATTCAAGATAAGATTATTAGATCTGATAAGAGTCCCTGAAGATCTATGGATGGAGGTTCATGACACTGTACAGGAGGTGGTGATCAAAACCATCCCCAAGAAGCAGTAATGCGAAAAGTTAGAATGGCTGTCTGAGAGAAGTGAAAGGCAAAGGAGAGAAGGAAAGATATACCTGTTGGAATGCAGAGTTCCAAAGAATAGCAAGGAGAGAGAAAAAAAGCCTTCCTCAGCAATCAATGCAAAGAAATAGAGGAAAACAACAGAATGGGAAAGACTAGAGATCTCTTCAAGAAAATTGGAGACACCAAGGGATCATTTCATGCAAAGATGGGCTCAATAAAGGACAGAAATGGTATGGACCTAACAGAAGCAGAAGATATTAAGAAGAGGTGGCAAGAATACACAGAAGAACTATACAAAAAAAAATCTTCACGACCCAGATAACCACAATGGTGTGATCACTTACCTAGAGCCAGACATCCTGGAATGTGAAGTCAAGTGAGCCTTAGGAAGCATCACTGCAAACAAAGCTAGTAGAGGTGATGGAATTCCAGTTGAGCTATTTCAGACCCTAAAAGATGATGCTGTGAAAGTGCTGCACTCAACATGCCAGCTAATTTGGAAAACTCAGCAGTGGCCACAGGACTGAAAAAGGTCAGTTTTCATTCCAATCCCAAAGAAAGGCAATGCCAAAGAATGTTCAAACTATCACACAATTGCTCTCATCTCACATGCTGGCAAAGTAATGCTCAAAATTCCCCAAGCCATACATGAACTGTGAACTTCCAGATGTTCAAGCTGGTTTTAGAAAAGTTAGAGGAACCAGAGATCAAATTGCTAACATCCATCGGATCATTGAAAAAGAGAATTCCAGAACATTTACTTCAGCTTCGTTGTGCAAAAGCTATTGACTGTGTGTGGAAAATTCTTCAAGGGATGGAAACACCAGAGCACCTTACCTGTGCCTTCTGAGAAATCTGTACGCAGGTCAGGAAGCAACAGTTAGAACCAGACATGGAACAATGGACTGGTTCCAAATTGGGAAAGGAGTACGTCAAGGCTGTATATTGTCACCCTGCTTAACTTATATGTAGAGGACATCATGCAAAATGCCAGGCTGGATGAAGCACAAGCTGGAATCAAGATTGCCGGGAGAAATACCAATAACCTCAGATATGCAGATGACACCACCCTGATGGCAGAAAGCAAAAGGGAACTATAGAGACTGGATGAACGAGGAGAGTGAAAAAGTTGTCTTAAAACTCAACATTCAGAAAACTAAGATCATAGCATCCGGTCCCATCTCTTCATGGCAAATAGATGAGGAAACAATAGAAACAGTGACAGACTTTATTTTGGCGGGGGGGGGGGGGCTCCAAAATCACTGCAGATGGTGGCTGCAGCCATGGAATTAAGACACTTGCTCCTTGGAAGAAAAGCTATGTGTAATCTAGACAGCATATTAAATAGCAGACATTACTTTGCCAACAAAGGTCTGTCTAGTCAAAGCTATTTAGTCAGGTAAGAATGTGCGAGTTGGACCATAAAGCTGAGCACCGAAGAACTGATACTTTTAAACTGTGGTATTGGTGAAGACTCTTGAGAGTCCTTTGGACTGCAAGATCAAACCAGTCCATCCTAAAAGAAATCAGTCCTGAATATTCATTGGAAGGACTGATGCTGAAACTCCAATACTTTGACCACCTGATGTGAAGAACTGACTCAATGGAAAGGACCCTGATGCTGGGAAAGATTGAAGGCAGGAGGAGAAGGGGGCGACAGAGGAGGAGATGGTTGGATGGCATCACTGACTCAGTGGACGTTTGAGCAAGCTCTGGGAGTTGGTGATGGGACAGGGAGGCCTGGCCTGCTGCAGTCCACGGTCGCAGCGTCAGACATGACAGAGCGACTGAACTGAACTGATGACCCTGGCAGTGCACGTTGTATTCTCCAATTTTTTTTTTTGGCGGGGGGGCGGGGGGGCGGGTGCGTGATAAACACCCAGGAGTGGAATTGCTGGGTAACAGGGCAGTTCTATTTTTAGCTGAGAAACTGCTAGTGTCTTCCATACTGGTGCATATGGTGGCTGCGCCAGCTGACATTCCCGCCGACAGTGTATGAGGGGTCCCTTGCTTCCGCATCCTAACAGTTGTGGGATGGCTGCCATTCTGACAGGTGCGAGGTGATTCTTCCTTAATCTGTTTTAAGCTAATTAACTTAAAACACCAGGTCTTTGTTGCTGCATGCAGGGAGTGGGAGCTCCGGTTCCCGGCTCTAGAGTGCTGGCTGAGTAGCTGTGGTGCACGCGCTTAGCTGCTCCAAGGCATGTGGGGTTTTCCAAGACCAGGGATCGAACCCGTGTCCCCTGCACTGACAGGTGGGTTCTTAGCCACTGCACCGACAGGGAGGGCCTTTCTGTTTATGTTCTATTTGCATGTATTTGTATTAAACGTACATGACAACTTACCCAAGAAACATTACAAAGACTAGCTCAGCCAACACCCTTGAAAGTCTTCGTAGGCACTGTGACCCTGCAGCCCGAGGTCACCATTTCTAGTTGGAAACCTTCCGAACTTCCATGTGCTGAACTGTCCCCTCTGCTCGGGCGTCCAGAGCAACACACTGCAGCCTTGGGGCTGAGGCAGAGTTTTGTCCTTTCGGTCCTGGAGCTGAGCTTAAAGATGGCCACGTCAGCAATCCTACTCCTGGGCGTTTATTCCCGGAGGCCTCTCTCCTTGCCCTGCAGCCTCCTTCCCACGTGTCCTCACGTGGCCCTCCCCCTGCGGTGTCCCTGGGGTCCTGAGTGGACTAGGGCCACCCACCCTCATTTTAATGCAACCGCCTCAGGAAAGGCTCAACATCCAAAGCCAGCCACAGCCTATGCTGGGGGCGCGACTCAGCCCCTTGGAGCCCCCATGCTCTCGTGCAGCATGGCGTCCTCCAGCTGGGCCCTGGCGACTGGACGGGTTTGTCCAGGGAGTGCTCTGCGCCCCGACTGAGCTGCTGTGTTCCCCCCTGCACCGTGTCATCTTGTCCCAAGTGGGGGTAGTTTCCCTGCATGTCCTGTCTGCCAGCCCCACCACCCTTCCCAGATGCCAACCAATGGCCTCAGCCTGGGCTCTCAGCAACCCCTGCCCTCCAGGAGACATGCAGAAGGTGGGTCTGTTTTCTACTTGAAGCCCCTCCGAAGTCAGGCCAGGCTGGGCCATGGCAGGATCTCAACGCCCCAAACCTAAGACCCTGCCTGTGGATCGAGTCGCCTACTCCAACAAATTAAGACGCCCCCGCCCCCCACCCCGCCAAAATAACGCAGCTAATTCTCAGGCCTTCAGGAGTGAAAATACTGCTAGAGCGCAACACATCCCTGACCATAAGACCCTGATTTCCGCGATGCTGAAACCTAAATGGGCATCTTGAAGCTGCTGAACTGCAGTGGTGCCTGGACAGACTTCCCGCAGGGCCCTCAGCCCCCACGACCCTAATCCAGGAGATGCTGGCAGGGCCTGCCCGGTGCTGGGATATGACAGGACACATCTCAACCCGAGTGGATGCAGGCACAACTGAGGCCCTTATTACAGACACAGAAACGTAAAATCTCCCCCAAACAGGAAACTCACACTGCAGCTGGAGACGGACAGCAGGAAATGTACTCTTGTGAACATAAAGAGCAATCAAGAGCCAACTGAAAGGCTCCTCCCACAGCCCAGAGCAGCTGCAGGCTGGGTGCGACGGGCTGAAGTCCACCAGAAAGGCTCAAGTACACGAGTTCATGAGCTATACATGTCTTAACATGTTATAAAACACATAAAGAAATCCCCCTAATCGGTCACCTTCTCAGGATGACAGGGAGCCAATCTCAGCACTTATCCTGCCTTTCGTATGTGACCTCTACCCTCTGGAGCCAAAATTGATGAGGGGAAGGAGCTTCTGAAACCATTCCAGCTAATAAACAAGCAGGATGGGAGGGTATCAGCTTTCTGCCACCTGTGTGACTTAACGGACCCGGCCCTGAGCGCCGGCAGCTGCCCACGCGGGAAGGACGAGGTCACGTGCCTTTTGATGAGCGCCCGGGACACACATGCACATGGGAGGATCCCGCTGCCAACCTGCAGGCAACCGAGACGCGAGAACACGCTAGACGGCCCAAGATGGCGAGCAACAGATCTCAAAGTGGGAACCTGCAGGGCAGATTGCTCAGGCTCTTCCACAGATAACCTGTAGGGACACCGATGGGTTGAGGGAGAACCTGGGAACTGGAGACTTAAGAAATGTCAGGTTAGGGGGTGGGGGAGGTTCAAGAGGGAGGGGACATACACAGACTGACAGCGGATTCCTGTTGTTGTGAGGCAGAACCAACACAGTGTGGTAGAGCGATCAGCCTCCAATTAAAAGTCAATTAAAGAGAAGAGAAACGTCAAGGTAAGAAACCAGCAGGCTAAGCAGCCATGGAGAAGAGCAGTCAGTCGCTTCTGCAGCAGCAGGGTTCTGGGGGCGCGGGCGCTGTGCGTGGAGGCGCCGGGCCGGGGGGTCACAAGGGTGTTCACTTGCGGGAATCATCATAACGGTAACGGTATTTGTAGCAGTAGCAACAGTAATTCAATAAGCTATTCATTTATTTTTTATCATTTTCTGCATGCTTTTATGACCAAATTTGTAATAGAAAAAAATGTTAAAGTTTTTAATTTTCAAGGTGCTTTTAACAAAAATAACCGAGGACACTTTCACAGCATTCATTTACACCTGCAGTCTTCAGACGCCGGTGACTGCTGCTATCTGGCGGGCACGCAGCAGGGACTGCCAGGGGCAGGTGCCCCGCCTCGTGCCCACCGGGTGCGGCCACGTCCCCCAGGCTGAGCATGGGTCCTGGGGGCAAAAGGGGGGGGGGCCGCACCTTCCTCCAACCCCGCGGAGGCACCGGTCCACCTGAGAGTCCCGACTCCATCCTGCCAACTGGAAGCCAAATGAACGCTTTCAGAAAACATCCAGATTTCTTGCCTGTGTTTTTAAACCCGTGTTTACCTCATCCTTGCAAAATCAAGGCCCTGACGTTTTTGTCCAAACTGCAATATAGCTAATGAGAACAGTATCAAGCCCAATAAAGCATAATGCTAAGATCTCACAAAATTCTCAAATCTGAACAATGTTCATTTTATGAACCATCCAACCAGCTTAACTGCACACACCACAGACCAGCAGCCCGCCTTCCGGGTTCAGTCTGAAAACCGGGTCTGCCCACTGACGGTGGGGCCCAGCCTGTAGCTTTGTTCTTCACCCCAGTCAGTAAAGGGGACGCGGGCCACGGCTCAGGGCTTCCAGGAGCCACAGCACCTGCTCAGTCTGCGGGCTGCTTCGCGCCTTCTCTCGCTAGTCTGTCCGCCTCTTCGTTGCCTCTAAATCCCGAATGGCCAGGAACATGCATCTGTTAAATAAAAAGTTTCCTTTTATTCTTACCAGTTTTTTAAACAAGCAGCACATCACTACACGCTCACTGCAGTACGAGCCAACCCCTCAGAGAGGGCGAGCGCGACGGCCCCCACAGCCCCCCTCAGTGCAGCCCCAGGTGCGTGCCCATCGCACTCGAGCACCAGACACGCCAGCAGAAACCACTGTTTCTCCACAGACTGGGCTTCAGCGCTCTATTGGTTTTTTCCCACTTAATGGTGAGCTTTCAGGTAGAGCAGTGGTATGGATGGATATGTACGTCGCACACACACACACACCCCTTACACACACACCCCTTACACACACACACACCCCTTACTCCCTCTCAGTGCTGCTACACAGAACGGGTGCACTCGTGTAACTGAACTGTCTGCACTTAGGTTACTGAAAGGCAAGTTTACTTTTTTATTTTTTGGCTGAACTGCAAGGCTTGCGGGACTTAGTTCCCTGAACAGGGATCAAACTCATGCCCTCAGCAGTGAAAGCATGGAGTCCTAACCCTGGGCCAGCAGGGAAGTCCCTGAAAGGCAAGTTTAAATGACAGACAGGTCATCAGTCAAGAGGGTCCTGGGCTGGGAGAGCAGGCTAGGGTTAAGAAAGTGACTGGACTTTTAACTTTCTCTCTGTTGTTCAAAAAGATGATTTTCTTGGGGGAGCATGGATATACATTCTGCACGGGATATGGATATATATACATCCAGTGTATATACAGGGCTGAGCCGGCTGTCCACCTGAAACTATCACACCATCGTTACCTGGCTGTACTCCGATATAAAACAAAAGGCGGGAAAAAAAAGGTAATTTTAATAAAAGCAACCTAGTATAACAAAAAAAAAATCACATTACTAAAGTTCATCACACAATTCCACTCTTAATGAGACACAGTACACGTTAGTTTACCTGACGTTTGGGCCACTTCCAGAGAGACAGGGAGCTGGCGCTCACAGGCGGCTCTCGCGGGGGCGGGGGTGGGGTGGGGTGGGGTGGCGGAGCAGCCCGCCTCACGGGGGCCTCACGGGGGCCCTCTACCTGCGGCAGCGATGCAGGCCATCCCCCAAACCACGGCCGCGCTAGCTCACTGATGCCCTGGTCCTCGTGGCCGAGTGGTGAGCGCGCGCGGGCCGGCACTCACCCACTGAATGTCCATGCCCCGCGCCAGCCGCTCCAGCTCCGCGAAGTCCTCCTTGTTGGTCACCTCCTTCCCGGTGCTGGTCCTCCAGCCATTCTGCTTCCAGCCCTTCACCCAGGAGGTGATGCCTGGGCGACACGCACGCTCAGAGGTCCCTCCCGCTTGCGCCCATCTTCCCTCCTCCCTAGACGGCCCTCTGACCGCCGCTCCGCTGGCACCAGAGTTACCTGTCTGGACCCTCCTTCCCCCCGGGCCGGGCGCTGGCTCCTCCGTCCCTCCACTCGAGCTACAACCCGCGGCTCTGGGGCTCAGGCCCCCGGTCCGCCCCCTCCTCCACAACCCCCAGCCCCCAGCAGGCCGTGGGCCCACACGCAGAACTTCCCAGAGGAAGTGCACGTGCCCATCACGGCCGAGCCTCTGGGGCAACCCCGGACCAGTGCGGGCTTCCTTCAGCCCCCACACACCAGCGCCACCCCTACCGTTTGGGTCCCGCCCTGACACCACACCTCCTCCGGGGAAGGACACCTGGACTTCCCTGCATAATCATCCCAAAAACCCAGGATAAGTCAAACAGAGCCGCTTACCATTGATGGTAAACATGCTGTCCGTGTAGAGAACCAGCTTAGTGATGTCCTGAGCCTTAGCTTGCTCGATGGCTTTGCAGGCTGCCTTGAAGAGACACACCAGTTTCATGCTGAAAAGACCATTCAACTTTTGCCACTGTTGTTGAAAATTACTGAAAATTTTAAATTCCTTTTCCTGTGCTAACTGTAAGAATAATATTGTCTATGTGAAATAAGGCTACACATACAATCCTGTTCAGACATCTACTCAAAACAAATTTTATCATTTTTCTAGAAAACTCCTATTCATCAGGACTGTTACAGCCCCAAACTTCTAGACTCTGAGTATTTTACATACAAGGAGAGTAGAAAGTCCATTGATATGTTCCAGTCAATAGTAAAGAATGATGAATTGACATATTTAGTAGAAAAATACATCCAGTAACTTACATGAATCTCAGCCCTTTGGTTTGTTTGTCGCCCAGGAAGTCTAATTCCTACATTTCTGGTACAAAACAGTACAAAGGAGAATAAGATCACAACACTAATTCTCAAAGTGATTCCTGAGTCGCTTAATGGCTCATATGCTTTCATGCATTTTTCTAACTGAAATGAATGGAAGCATCATTCAAGAGCACAGCCTTTAAAGATCAAACCAAGAAACCCAACATTTTATTGAGAAGCGCCATGGTGTGGTCTAGTAGGAAAACCCTGGACCAGGAGGCAAAACCCGAGATTAATTTCTGGACGTGAAACACACTAGCGTGCGGTCCTGGTCAGATACTAACCCTCTGGATGCTCACACCACCCGAGCTCACCACCCCGTGGAGGGTTCAAGGCTCAGTGAGGCATCAGGTGGAGGCGGGCGGACGTGCAGGCCAGGAGGCGCGAGAGCAGCACGCTGCTCCCTCCCGGGGCCGCCCAGGAACCTGGACACCGGTGAGCGGCTACTTCGCAGGGCTGCAGTCCCTCCTTCACGTGAATTCTGGGCCGTCAGTTACTCAAGTTCCGCACTTGGGGCAGGCGCGTGTGAACAATCTCACTCCCCCTCACCCTGACTCTGCGCCGTTTGGAAACCATGGGTCCCCCCTAAGCTCACTCATCTTCAGGAGTGACAGGGGCACAGGGTCCCAGTCTGGGGACCCGCCCATGGAGCATCCTTGCAAAAACCACTGCCCAGGGACCGTCCCGCCACCCCTGCCAACGCTTCCAAACAATCAAACAGTAGCAGACGCTGCCTCATCCGTTCCCAAGTTCTGAAGTGTGACTCGGTTAAACGTTAAATGTGAAGCTTGATAAAAGCCACCGTTTCTGGCTTACTTACAAGGGATGCCCTGGCCCCCAGTACACGCCGATTCCTGCGCGAGCCCTCTTGCGCCCGTTACTGGAGCAGCAGCCGTCAGTGTAGACAACCACGGAGTCCCCTGTGAGTGGGAAACACAGTGAGCACCCGGGGACCAGCACCGTGAGAAACTCGAATCCACCTGAAACACTCACACAGTTGAGAAGGCATTCTACTCCAAGAGGGCATTTGTGCTTTGGAAGTTTCCTGTGCAGGAGAACACTACTAATGCCCCATGGAGGCACTTGACTCTTCCCATTTGCAATCCACTCACATTTCAGTCCTGCCTGCTGGGCGAGTTCAAGTGAAAGCGATCACTCTGTCAACCTAGAACCTGCTGCTGTTCACAATGTTTGCTTTAGAGACCAACCAGCAATGCCATGGGCCCCTCCCCACAGGGGTGTGGCCGGGGGTACGTTTACCTCGAGACGCGGCCCATGAAAACAGTGCCTTGATGGTGATGAAGACCTCCCTGCCTGAAGGGAAGTCCTCTGACAAACGCGGGCCTAATTTCTGTCTTGGGCCTTTTGCTACTAGTGAACTGTGGTCCTGTTTGCTTCTTTCCACCAAAGCAGAGTTTGATCCACACACCAATACTGTATAAGGAACAAGGCAGAGAAGCAGTGACTCTCAGGCCGCTGATGGCCAGCAGAGCACTCAGCCGGGTGGAGGGAGCACTGGGCTGCCAGGCGCCGGGGAGCAGGGGTGTGGGGCAGACAGAGGCCGTGCCTGAGAGGCGTGTCAGAGCAGGGCAGACTACGCAGGGGAAGGCAAGCAGGGCGGAGGTGAGACGTGAGAGGGTGGGGCTAGGAGCCTTCGAGACCACGGTCTGCTGAAGGAGATGCTGGGCACGACTGCCTCCCGGGTCCTCGGCTCTGTGCCGGCTGTGATGACCCATTAGGCACTGAGGTGGGGACCCTCGCGCTTCAGGCAACTGCTGGTGCGCTGGGCACACTCATCTCCCAGTCACCCCACAAATATCTGCTTCACTTGATCTAAATCATTTGATTTTGCTTTTCATGTAACTTCAAACACAGTTTCCATGCAGTGTGACCAAACGTTTTTTACTGGTTTCCCTTGAATTCAGAATTCCCTTGAATTATAAAATGGCTTCTTCTTTGGGAAAACCTGGAACCCACAAATACACTGGTTTATATAAAAACTGCTGCTTATTCCTATTTTTCACTCATGCATGTAAAAGACAAAAAGGGAACGCGTGTACCATAAGTCACTAAATACAAACAACTGATTCCTAGAGCTAAAGGCAAAGGAGAAATTCACAACTATCTTGCTTCACAGGAGAAGACAGGTTCATGTCTGTTTTGCAAAGACGGCATGGAAACGGTTAAGATGCTGGTGCCAGCCAACATACACAGGCGCTCTGTCCAGGGCCTTTCTTACCTGAAGAGCTGAAGTCTTTCCGTTTTTTTAGGGACCAGAAATATTGTGTCCATAGAGAACAATGGTGTTTACAAAGATCACAATTTTTCATGCATAGCTTATATAATAGTTTTCAAGTGAATGTCCAAAATTCTAACAATTCTGCACCATTTGATAGATTATAAAAGAGTGACCTTAGAGATTTTTAAATAACTTTTTCAGGTAAGAAGATTACACATAAGCTCAAATTTTGCTTATTAAGAGAAAAAAGTTTTTACACATAAATAATTACAGTACTAAAATTTTTAAAACTCAAGACAGACATACCCATGTAAGAAAAGGTGTCTTTGCTAACTGGAGGTGGTGGCTCTGTGCTCTGTCTCACGTGCTTTGCACACACCTCTGCATTTTCACCCTCATCCAAGGGCTCACGGAGTCGCTTGCTTGCTTTCACCTGTGGTTCTTCTATGTGTTTAGGTTTTTGCCCTGAAAGACAGTCTCCTCAAAAGCTAGAAACAACACAGCAGGAAATGACTGAGAATCCAGAAATTCACCAAGTCAGGCTTAAACACCTGTGGGGCTCTGTAAGGAGGGAAAGACTGCTGTCCTGGAAAGTGACTCTAAATTTTCCTTACGAAGCTCCACAAGGGCAGGGTGAGCAAAGCAAAGCTTCTGCTAAGGAAGACCACTGGCTGCCATGGAAATGGGAGAGATACCATGGGTGCTGAACCCTCCAGGGCTCAGAGTTTGAAAATCCGAGAGGCTCTTTCCCAAGAGAAAACAAGGACCCAGTTTTTGTACATAAGCTGAGAACAGACGATGGGATGTATTAAGAAAGGGAAGTGGAAGCCAAAAGGTATTGCAGCTGGGGCCCTGCAGGGACGGCACCGCATGGGGGATGGCACTGGCCGAGCGCTTGTCCAGAGTGGACCTGAGGTGACCCTCAGGGGATACTCACACCACTCAGGCTATAGCTCGCTTAACTCTTCCACGTAATTATGGCAGCTGACGCAGAAGAATTAGACCACGATTCAAACAAATGGTTTCAATCTGAGCTCTACCTTTCATCAGCTATGAACTCCGTCAAATGACCTCACCCATCACAGCTGCTGTACAAGGAAGCACTCGGTGACCTGAAGCCGCTTTCCCTGCGCTTCCCTTTCATGGAGCAGAAACAGGAACACAGAGATCTCGAAAACCACCACCTTAACCCAACACTAGAGGGCGCTCCCTCCCTTAAACCCTAAACCAGTGCATTCACTGAGCATCGACCAGACAGGCATGGGCAGCAGCCCCCTGCCCGGCGCGGCCTCTCACCCCACACCTCTCACAGGCCGGCAAGGCCAGCCTGGCAGAGCTGCAGGGAAGTTTCCACTCTGTCCAGAGCAACACTGGTATTTCCACTCTGATGCACGTGGACTACCTCACAGTTACCTTGAAAGCCTCCTCCAGGGGACTTCCCTGGTGGTCCAGTGATTAAGAATCTGCTCGCTGATACAAGGGTTACAGGTTCGCTCCCTGGTCTGGGGAGATCCGACACGCCCAAGGGGCAACTAAGCCCCTGAGCCCACAGCTACCAAAGCCTGTGCGCCTAGAGCCCATGCTCCACCACCGAGAGTTATCCCCACTCACCGAAACCAGAGAGCGTGCCCACGCATCAACGGAGGGCCAGCACGCCCAAAAATAAACCTTAAAAAAAAAAAAAGGACCCAACCAAGACAAGACTGATACTTCCAAACTAGCTTCCTATCCCAAGCTGAATTCTCGTTTGGGGAGAAAATGGAACTGTCACATCATACTCCCGTTGAAAGGCTGCTGGCAGATAGAGGAGGAGGCAGCCACACAGGAGGGTGGGTCTCCTCTACCTCGGAAACTCGCCTTTCAGGGCAGATTCCCAGCAGGACCTCCCTCTCCCTGAACTCCTCTCGGCCCAGAATGGTCACAACAGCCCAGAGGAGCACTTGTTCAAAGTTTGAGCACCTTGGTGAGCTCCAGAGACTGCTCAAAAGAAGCTGATTTGAAATATTCTCCTCTCAGCCTTCATCCGCTGCAGTAAAGAAATGCCTGAATAAAGTTCATGAAAATAAAAAACACTTCACGATAGTTTAAACCTTTGTGCTCTAACACAGTCGCTCTCGGTGTCCCTTATGTTAGTCCTTAAACGTCAATTAACTCTACTTTCTCACACGTGAACTGCAGGAAGTTCCAATTCATGACTTCGTCCAAGGTAAAAAGAAAACGCCACAGAGGTACATGCTGGGAAAAGAACCACCATCATCGTCTTACAACTAGAGCCCATATAATCCACGAACAAGAATGAGTGTTTTTAAAGGAGGAATTAAGCACAGTGAGCACCCTGAACAGGAGATCTGAGTCCTGGCTTGTCTCTGGAGTCCCTAAGTTAAAATGCTTTCAGCCTGTTTCCTAATCTGTGAAACAGAAACAACCATAATATCTCCTCTCTGTGTTTAGAGGAGTAGCTACATAGATCACAGGAGAGAACAGAGGACCCGGTGTGCTGTGGTCCACGGAATCACAGAGAGTGACACGACTTAGCAACTGAGCCATCACCACGACATAGAAATCAAGAGACTCCTGGGCTATGACAGGCTTTGAATAGGCTAAAAGGTCACAATGATGTGAGCTGTGAGTACCTTCTGAATGACTGGGGCTTGCAGCCCTGCTGACAAAGGCCCAGGCTTCCTCCTCTGTGGCGAACTTCTTAAATCTGGCTGCAGGAAACCGGTCCACCTGTGCTCTGCATTCATCCCTGAAACGAAAGGCAGCGTCACCTCCTTCGGTGCTGTGACTCACCCTACTTTCCAATGGACCACTTTCGCAGGCTGGGAACAGTCTGAAAAAGGTTGAGGCTGCCAGCTCCTTGAAAGGCGAAGGGTCAACCCTCAGTGTCTGCAGTTGCACCCTGTGTGCCCCACCCTTTGCTGTGGGTCATGTTACGCGCCAGCCAGACAGCACACGTGCACCATAAGGCCTTCCCCAAAGCATACGAGAACTTTCGAGTTGAATCACTTCATTACAACATAAAGGGGGCTTCCCTGGTGGCTCAGAGGTTAAAGCGTCTGCCTGCAAAGTGGGAGACCCAGGTTCAATCCGTGGGTAGGGAAGATCCCCTGGAGAAGGAAATGGCAACCCACTCCAGTATTCTTGCCTGGAGAATCCCATGGACGAAGGAGCCTGGTAGGTTACAGTCCATGGGGTCGCACAGAGTTGGACATGACTGAGTGACTTCACTTTCACAACATAAAGATCAGCTTCTGGGCGCCTCTTCCTCACAGCATAGCCGCAGGGGGCAACACTGCGCATTCACAACACATAAACACAAATAACAGACCTCAATGACTGACGCAAGGGGAAGAGTGCTGGTCCTAGAGCCCCAACACCTGGCTTCAAGACCCACATCTGTCACTTACTCGGCCCGTCGATTACTATAACACGGTAACTACACCCCAACATGAGAATCCCACCTAACTCACAGGATTGTTACGGGAACATAAACACTAGTTGACGAGAATTTCTCTTTTTAAAAGCAGAAGATGAAATTAGGCGTTGAGCTCCATTATGCGTCCCCGTTTGGAAAATCTTTCCGTGCAACAGAAGGGAAGAAGTGAAGTGATGTCACTCAGTCGTGTCCGACTCTTTGTGACCCCATGGACTGTAACCTACCAGGCTCCTCACTCCACAGAATTTTCCAGGCAAGAATACTGTAGTGGGTTGCCATTTCCTTCTCCAGGAGATCTTCCCGACCTAGGGACTGAACCCGGGTCTCCCCCATTGTAGGCAGACGTTTTACCGTCTGAGCCACCAGGAAGGATTAAATAGAAGCAAGCCTCTGGCCAACCCTGACTGTAAGTGGCGTTTCTGAAAGTCCCAGCAAACACGAAGCGGAGCCGAGGCCTACCACGTCAGGACCCCCGCGCGCCTACCCCAAGCGAGGTCCGCGGGCTCCGGAGGGTGACCGCCGCCCCCTCGCCGCGAAGCCGCCCACACCGCCCTGGGTTGGCGCGGCTTGCTCACCAGGTCCGGAAGACCCCGGCCTTGCGGCCCCTCCTCACGGCATAGAACATGGCAAGACTGCGGCAGCTCGGGACACTGCAGCCCACAGTGGCCAAAGCCACTCTGTGCACCACGCCCAGAAGCCGGGTCATCGCTCAATCCCGGCCACCGCCGAGCACACCAGCTCCCGGGCGAGAGCCGCCATCACAGAGCCCGAACTTCCGGCGGCGGCGCAGGGAGATGACGCAGGCCCAGCGCCGAGGGTGGGGCCCAGAGCCGAGGGTGGGGCCCAGAGCCAAGTGCTCTTCTGAATCGTCAGTTTCCCGGATGTCTGTGAGGAGGCGGGGCCTGGGCGGAAGTCTCGGAGTCCGGGCCCAAGAAGCAGCGGCGGGGACTTCCGGGGCGGGGGACTTCCGGGGCGGAGCCCCACGGAGATGGTCCGCGGGGCGGGGCCTGCGCGGGGGGCGTGCTTCCCGGCTCTCGCCCGCCTGCGCTCCTGGGAACCGTTCTGGGGCTGTGGTGGGCGCTGGACGCTCTGCGCGCTGGGCGTCGGGTCCCCAGCCCCCGGCCCCAGGTCAGCCCCCGCGTGTTCCGCGGCTTTCCCGGGGTGCGGGGTACACTCAGGGTCAGCCAGGCACGCGGATGGGCTGGTTTACTCGCCCACTGTTGTCCTGGCCGGAAAGACATTGGGGTCCACAAGTGAAAAGGGGTGGGTGCAGCAGAGGGAGAAAGGGGAGAGGGGTGAGCTCGCACCCGACGCCGCCTCCATGGTCCCCTCACGTTGGGGGGAAGGCACGTTGTCCCCACCTCCACCTAGGCGCTGTAACCAGAGGGATGTCCAGAGCTTAATGCACTGCGACCCAAGGGGAAATTTACTGGAACGTTAATGTCTTAGAATATTCTCTTAGACGATCAGTTCAGTCGCTCAGTCGTATCTGACTCTTTGCGACCCCATGAATCGCAGCACTCCAGGCCTCCCTGTCCATCACCAACTCCTGGAGTTCACTCAGACTCACGTCCATCGAGTCCGTGATGCCATCCAGCCATCTCATCCTCGGTCGTCCCCTTCTCCTCCTGCCCCCAATCCCGCCCAGCATCAGAGTCTTTTCCAATCAGTCAACTCTTCGCATGAGGTGCCCAAAGTACTGGAGTTTCAGCTTTAGCATCATTACTTCCGAAGAAATCCCAGGGTTAATCTCCTTCAGAATGGACTGGTTAGATCTCCTTGCAGTCCAAGGGACTCTCAAGAGTCTTCTCCAACACCACAGTTCAAACGCATCAATTCTTCAGCGCTCAGCCTTCTTCACAGTCCAACTCTCACATCCATACATGACCACTGGAAAAACCATAGCCTTGACTAGAAGGACCTTAGTCGGCAAAGTAATGTCTCTGCTTTTGAATATGCTATCTAGGTTGGTCATAACTTTTCTTCCAAGGAGTAAGCGTCTTTTAATTTCATGGCTGCAGTCACCATCTGCAGTGATTTTGGAACCCCCCAATATAAAGTCTGACACTGTTTCCACTGTTTCCCCATCTATTTCCCATGAAGTGATGGGACCAGATGCCATGATCTTCATTTTCTGAATGTTGAGCTTTCAGCCAAATTTTTCACTCTCCACTTTCACTTTCATCAAGAGGCATTTTAGTTCCTCTTCACCTTCTGCCATAAGGGTGAGCTGCATAGCTGAGGTTATTGATATTTCTCCCTGCAATCTTGATTCCAGCTTGTACTTCTTCCAGCCCAGCGCTTCTCATGATGTGCTCTGCATAGAAGTTAAATAAGCAGGGTGACAATATACAGCCTTGACGTACTCCTTTTCCTATTTGGAACCAGTCTGTTGTTCCATGTCCAGTTCTAACTGTTGCTTCCTGACCAGCATATAGGTTTCTCAAGAGGCAGGTCAGGTGGTCAGGTATTCCCATCTCTTTCAGAATTTTCCAGTTTATTGTGACCCACACAGTCAAAGGCTTTGGCATAGTCAATAAAGCAGAAATAGATGTTTTTCTGGAACTCTCTTGCTTTTTCGATGATCCAGCGGATGTTGACAATTTGATCTCTGGTTCCTCTGCCTTTTCTAAAACCAGCTTGAACACCTGGAAGTTCACGGTTCACATATTGCTGAAGTCTGGCTTGGAGAATTATGAGCATTACTTTTAGAACTAACACCCAAAAAAGATGTCCTTCTCATTATAGGGGACTGGAATGCAAAAGTAGGAAGTCAAGAAACACCTGGAGTAACAGGCAAATTTGGCCTTGGAATACGGAATGAAGCAGGGCAAAGGCTAATAGAGTTTTGCCAAGAAAATGCACTGATCATAGCAAATGCCCTCTTCCAACAACACAAGAGAAGACTCTACACATGCCAGATGGTCAACACCGAAATCAGATTGCTTATATTCTTTGCAGCCAAAGATGGAGAAGCTCTATACAGTCAACAAAAACAAGACCAGGAGCTGACTGTGGCTCAGATCATGAACTTATTGCCAAACTCAGACTTAAATTGAAGAAAGTAGAGAAAACCACTAGACCATTCAGGTATGACCTAAATCAATTCCCTTATGATTATACAGTGGAAGTGAGAAATAGATTTAAGGGCCTAGATCTGATAGATAGAGTGCCTGCTGAACTATGGACAGAGGTTCGTGACATTGTACAGGAGACAGGGATCAAGACCATCCCCATGGGAAAGAAAAGTGAAAAAGCAAAATAGCTGTCTGAGGAGGCCTTACAAATAGCTGTGAAAAGAAGAGAAGTGAAAAGCAAAGGAGAATAGGAAAGATATAAGCATGTGAATGCAGAGTTCCAAAGAATAGCAAGGAGAGATAAGGAAGCCTTCCTCAACGATCAATGCAAAGAAATAGAGAAAAACAGTAGAATGGGAAAGACTAGAGATCTCTTCAAGAAAATTAGAGATACCAAGGGAACATTTCATGCAAAGATGGGCTCGATAAAGGACAGAAATGGTATGGACCTAACAGAAGCAGAAGACACTAAGAAGAGATGGCAAGAATACACAGAAGACCTGTACAAAAAAGATCTTCACGACCAAGATAACCACAATGGTGTGATCACTCACCTAGATCCAGACATCCTGGAATGTGAAGTCAAGTGGGCCTTAGAAAGCATCATGACAAACAAAGCTAGTGGAGGTGAGGGAATTCCAGTTGAGCTATTTCAAATCCTGAAAGATGATGCTGTGAAAGTGCTGGACTCAATATGCCAGCACATTTGGAAAACTCAGCAGTGGCCACAGGGAAGGTCAGTGTTCATTCCAATCCCAAAGAAAGGCAGTGCCAAAGAATGCTCAAACTACCGCGCAGCTGCACCCCTCTCACACGCTAGTCTTAGACTGTAATCTGCCCACGTTTCACACTTTGATCTGTAAGCCAATGGACTTCTTTAAAAGTCCTCTCCACTGACAAGCCTTCCTTTTCTAATAAGTTTAAACTCCCTAATTTTCAAGAAAGAAAATCAGTCCTGAATATTCATGGACTGATGCTGAAGCTTCAGTACTTTGTCCACCTGATGTGAAGAGCCGGCTCACTGGAAAAGGCCCTGATGCTGGGAAAGATTGAGGGCAGAAGAAGGGGACGACATAGGATGAGATGGTTGGATGGCATCACTGGTTCAATGGATAAGTTTGAGCAAACTCAGGGTGATAGTGAAGGACAGGGAAGCCTGATGTGCTGCAGTTCATGGGGTCGAAAAGAGTCAGACAGGACTTAGCGACTGAACAACAACAATTTTCTTGAAGTCTTCAGTGAGCCAGTGCCTGGAGGGCCAGGGAACACAGCAGTGCATGAGTAAGGTTTGAAGGATAAAAGGAGCCTTCACTCAGGTGAATTAGGCAGAGAAGGAAGTCTGATACTCCAGGAAGAAGAA
This sequence comes from Capra hircus, assembly GCF_001704415.2. NCBI lineage: Eukaryota > Metazoa > Chordata > Mammalia > Artiodactyla > Bovidae > Capra > Capra hircus. Next base: position 110,704,859 of record NC_030815.1, on the reverse strand, counting down.
ACAGCAAACGTGTGATCAGTGTGTTTTTGCCTGTGAACTCAATAAATATCCACTTGAAATTTTCAACTTTACTAATTTAAATTGGCTCTTGTCCATGGCTCATTCCTATTGTTATTGCACTTCAAGGTAGCTTCTTTCAAAAACGTTGCCTTAAAAATCGAGTAATGACTGATGGCCACGTCTCTTCTGTGGATATATGATGAGAGTTAGGGACGGCCCAGTGACCGCTCTCAGAACGACCACAGCCCCTCTTCTTGAGATCATTCTCCATTTGCCCAGGGCCTCTGGAGCTCCTGTAGCCTCCTGGTAAGCACAGACCAGGGCCTTGGAAATGTTACTTTTGACCTACTTTTTTAGACGCATCACCCACTCACCTCCTCCCAGTGGCACAGGTGAAGTTGTGGACACAGATGGCACCTGGAAGAGCTGACTTCTGATTGAGAAGCTGAAGTGGAAATAAGTCAGGGCAGTGAGTCAAAAGCAAATATCTTCAAAGCTTGGAAAGAACTGGGATTGTCAGCCAGATATGAAATGATAACAATTGTGCAGGATATAGACAGCTGTAGGCTGCAGTGTTGCCTGGAGGAAGAAGGAGGCTGGGCCCCTGGAAAAGTGGGGTCTGACTGTAGCCCACCTCTCACTAGCTTGACCCTTGCATCTGACCTACTCATTTAGAGTTGCTTTTTCATGTAAGTTAGCTGGCTGTGGTCCTTTATCACAGAGTACTCAGCATCCCTGCAAAGTTGTTGTTTGAATCATCTGAGTATGTTCAGAAAATCATCTGCGTGGCTTTCTGCAATTACAAAGCTGTCTCTCCTGGCATTTTTGTTGATTGATGACCATAAATATTTTTTATCTTAATCTCTTGCTCCAGGTGTGTGACTTTACTTACCCTGGACAAAAACTGGCCCATTCTCGACAAGGTACAGAGCCCTGGGCCGGAGTCGGAAGATGCTGCCGGGGATATTTGCCCCCGGGTGGGGATGGGGCTGAGTGGCAGAAGCGATGAAGCGTTCCTGTGACTCAGCCCCCCGGTTCTGCTGCTCTCCTGCCCCTGAGCGGTGACGTTCACAATGCGGACTGAAAATTCCAGCCCCACAATTTCCAGCTGTATAAGTTTGGGGAGTTGCTTAAAGTCTCTGTTCTATGCTTTGAAAAATGGAGATGCTGCTGCTGTATCCAGTGGCTGCGAGTACCCACTGACTCTGTGTGGACAGTGTGGTCGATACACAGCACGTCCGCAAAGGTGCCAATTCTTTTCATCTTGTGCATGTTTCATGAAGATGCCTGGGAAGAATGGCGTTGCGTTTGATGAGATATATTGAAGATGAGCAAACAATTAGTTTATGATAAAAGTCAAGTGTATTAATATTTCTATAATTTAGAGATTAACATCTCAGCAATCACCTTCTGCCTACCGACAGTTCACTGGTATTTCTACAGGCCACCTATGGTAATACAGGAAAAATGACCTTGAGGCTCTCCAGAAGAAGCCAGTGACCTCGCTTCAATTGAATGCATAAGATTTTCACATTCATTACAGGCCTGTGCATTTATTTCACTCACATGCTCCTTACACTGGCTGATAGATAATACAATAAAAATCCTGCCAGCTATTAAGTGGAGGGGAGAGAAAACCTTCTGTTAAATTCAGTCCATTAATTCTTGACCAGACAGGCAGGCCCATAAATTCATCTTACACTCAGCTCATCAGTAACTCTCCTTTCGTCACTTTATCGTGACCATCAGGAGCTGTGATCTGGAGGGAAGAGAATTGTTTTGACGTCTAAGCATTCTCACCCCCTTGACCTCTAGGCTTTCTGCTTCACAGAGCTGAGATAAGGCATTCCCAACACAGGGTCCTTTTTCATGGGGACTTTTATACAATAAGCAAGTTAACTTTTTAAAGGAGAACTGATCTTGCTGGTTTAACTGTGCCCTCTGCCCTGGCAGTATTTTGTCCTGGGCCAGAACTACCCAGTGTAAAAAATTAGTGAGCAGAAACCTTAAATAGATCTGGGAGACCAGAACGGGAGCTCTGCTGCCCTGCGACAATGGCAGAGCCAAGAGGAAGAGGACTTCTCTTCCTTGCAGCAGAGACTTGGCCAGCTCACAGCCACAGACTGTCTTCCACAGCCCCCACCTCCCTCTTCTCCATAGAAGCTCTCTCTTTGTGGCAGACCCTGAACTGTACTTCCCTTCTGACCCTGAATAAGCCCATCTTTGCTGCAGAAATGCCTGGCAGTCTATCTGTTTAAGGCCATCACTTTTCTTGTCCCTACAGGGGCCAGAGAAGGCTCCAGAGCACTTCTGGTGTTGTAGCCACGCATTCCGGGAAACACTCCCTCAGAAGGACAGTGCAGATAGTGGAGTGCAGTTTATTACACCGGCGGGCCCAAGGCAGAGTCTCCTCTTAGCCAAGGACTCCGACCAGTTTTTGTGAAAACCTTATATACCCTAAGTGTAGTGCCCAAACCTACCTCCCCTAATTCCCTGCAACTAGTCTGAATAAAGTAAAAGAAAGATACAATCAAAGTTAACCCATGATTCATATGCCTTAAGCCTAGGTAGTGAACAGTGGACATACCCCTGTGATCAAACCCCAATAAGCATAATAGAATTTATGATTCTATTCAGTTACACAGATAACTAGGTATTCTTTTAGGCTACAGAGTCTAGGTACGAGCCCTGGGGCTCTTCCTTCTGGGGGCCTGGTTTTCCAGTTGGTATGTCATTACCATAGATACTGGGCATATAGCTCAAAGTCCACACTCCGGCCCAAGATGGAGTCCTGCTTTCAAGATAGAGCCTGTTCTGTCTGTTTCCTCCTTCACTGGGTGAGCAAGGAGGGGTGGTACCTGTATTGCTCCTTTGGGCTCACTGCTTTTCCTGCTGACCCTGGAGTTTGAAGGTACATCTTTCTCGTGGATCCAAGCTCACACCCTCTTTGTGTGCAAGGTCCTCCAGGCTTTATTTGGGATCTATGTAACGGCTTCTTCTTTCCAGTTCAAGCCATGCTCTGTATGTGAGTTTGCCTTTGGCACTTCAGTCTCATCTTGAGATCAGACCCTTTCAACCAAAACTGGCTGAAAATGCCACTGGCCTGGTTCCTGGGAAGGGGTGTTTCAGATAATGGGGGCTTCCCAGATGGCTCAGCAGGTAAAGAGTCTGCCTGCAATGCAGGAGACGCAGGAGCCATGGGTTTGATCCCTGAGTTGGGAGGATCTCCCAGAGGAGGAAATGGCAACCCACTCCAGTATACTTGACTGGGAAATCCCATGGACAGAGGAGCCTGGCAGGCTACAGTCCAAAGGGTCCCAAAGACTTAGCACAGCGTAGTACAGCTTCGGATAAAGTAGCAGAGTTTTTCAGCCTGTGGCCTTTTCCTTCTGGAGACATTGTTGTATTGCCAATTGGGAAAGATTGAAAGCAAAAGGAGAAGAGGGTGCTAGAGGATGGAATGGTTGGATGGCACCAGCAACTCAACAGGCATGAGTTTGAGCAAACTCTGGGAGATCGTGAAGGACAGGGAAGCCTGGTGCGCTGCAGCTCACGGGTTTGCGAAGAGTTGGAGGACGAGACCTAGCGACTGAGCGCCAGCAGCTGTGTATGGGCAGATGCGAGAGTCGGGGCTCACTGAGCTCAGTCCTTTCGCAGGCACCTCAGTGTTTCCGCAGCCTGACTTCCTCAGGGCTCACTATAAGGAGAAGCTGCAGTCTGACAGCTTCTCCTGGCTGATACCCTGTTTCCTTCCTGAGTTCCCTCAGGGCTGGCCAGCTCTCCTTCAGAGTTGGCTGCGACTGCTGATGACTGCGACATTCTCTGTTTACTGATGTGGCAGGCAATATTCCATTTCTCAGTATCTCCATTTCTTTAGTATTCCAGTCCATGAAACAGGCCAGTGCCTTATCCCTTTCACTTGAAAGAAAAACAACTCGGGGAGAGTGACGCCTCAGGATTTTACTGAGAGTCCTCATTCTTCATAAACCCCGAAGGCTGACCCAGATGTTACAAACTCCTGAGGTTCTTCTCTGTGGCAACACGTGGATTTGCTTCCTTGCTCTCCTTCTGGAGCCTCCCCTCAGGAAGACAGCGTCCACTCGCTAAGCTTTCAGCCATGAAGGGACCTAGGACTGCCAAAGAAAAATGGCAGTTTTTCCAAGTCCAGGTTCGACACTTAAGGCATCTGCTGTCAGAACAGATGAAAAGCCTGTCCTCTCCAGCACTGAGTGACCTTCCTCTGACCTCTGGAAGGTAGATTTTCCTAAAGAAGGGGTGCTTTGTTGTACCCCCCGCAACAGACACTACTCTCCCAATCACTGCCCAGATGTTCTTTAATCCTGCGGCGTACAAGCTCTGTTTCCACGTAGTACTTTCCTCCTGCAGGAACTTGAAATAATGTACTGACTAGAAGGTTCCTGTGGAATCTTCTTAAAAATACATCTTTTATTGTACATTAAAAGGATAATAAGGGAATGTTATGAACAATTCTACTGGAATAAATTCAACAATTTAAATGAAATGTACCAGTTCCTGTAGAAGCACAAACTGCTAAATTTCATCCAATATGAAAGAAATAATCTAAATATCCTTGTAACTATTTAAAAAATGGAATTCATCATAGTAAAAATCCCTGGAAAAAGAAATCTCCAGGCCCTGATAATTTCACAGCTGAATTCAACCAAATGTTTGAAGACTTAACACTGATTCTACACAATTGTTTTCAGAAAATACAAGATGGGGAGCACGTCCCAACTCATTTTATGCTGATATTAACCTAATCCAAAACCTGACCAAAACATGCAAAAAAAAGGAAACTACAGACCAATGTCTCTTGAATAGACATTAAACTACAGACTCAATGTCTCTTGAATAGACACTAAAAATTCTCAACAAAATATTAATAAGTGGATGATGAGAGTAAGATGATGAGCCCAGTGAGAAGGAATTATACCCCATTACCAAACAGTGTTTATTCCAGACATTCGGGGAAGGTGCAATATTTGAAAACCCATTAAGGCAGTCTACAACATTAACAGGCTGGGAAGAAAAACTCATGACTATACTAATTAATGCATAAAATGCATTTGACATAATCCCACCTATGATAAAAACCCAGAAAATGGGGATAGGAGGGGACTTCCTCAATAAAGAACATCTACAAACACCTAATGCGAACATCATAGTCACTGATGTGATGGAAGAGTGCTTTCCCTGAGGATGGGGAACAAGGCAAGAATGTCCTCTCCCACCAGGCCTTTCAACAAAGTCCTGGAGACCAGAAAGATCTTTACTGGATGAACTTCTGGAGTTCTGCTTTCGTGGAGTGGGAGACACGGAAGCCAGGTTGAAAAAGTGGGCAAATGAATGGAAATGGTTCATCGAGGGGGTTTGGAATGGTGACCCAGGTAAGATCACAGGTCAGCTCCATTTTCTCTCTTCAACAAGTTCCAAGCTGATTTGAGTGAGATAATAGTTGGCCCCTCTCCCCCTAACATTAGAGAAGTATCAGTTCAGTTCAGTCCCTCAGTTGTGTCCAACTCTTTGCGACCCCATGGACTGCAGCACACTAGGCTTCCCTGTCCATCACCAACTCCCAGAGTCCACCCAGACCCATGTCCATTGAGGCAGTGATGCCATCAACCATCTCATCCTCTGTCGTCCCCTTTTCCTCCTGCCCTCTATCTTTCCCAGCATCAGGATCTTTCCCAATGAGCTGGTTCTTTGCATCAGGTGGCCAAAGTATTGGAGTTTCAGCTTCAGCATCAGTCCTGCCAATGAACACCCAGGACTGATTCCTGTAGGATGGACTGGTTGGATCTCCTTGCAGTCCAAGGGACTCTCAAAAGTCTTCTCCAACACCACAGTTCAAAAGCATCAATTCTTCGGCGCTCAGCTTTCTTTATCGTCCAACTCTCACATCCATACATGACCACTGGAAAAACTATAGCCTTGACTAGACGGACCTTGGTTGGCAAAGTAATGTCTCTGCTTTTTAATATGCTGTCTAGGCTGATCATAACTTTCCTACCAAGGAGTAAGCGTCTTTTCATTTCATGGCTGCAATCACATAGAGAAGTAAATATAGCTTTAAATATCTAAGATGAACACAATCTTAGTAAAGCTTGTTGGAAATCTTAGACATCACCTAGCGTAACGTTCTAAGCATTTTCCACAGCACCTGACCCGTGTGGATAATTGCTCCGCTAAAGTTGACAGGTGAGGAAACTGAAGTTCAAGCAGATTATCTCTTCACAGCCAGACACTGTTGGCTGGGTTGGAAATGCCCTTCTCCCTAGTGACTCCTTGCCACCCCATGGACCGCAGCACGCCAGGCCTCCCTGTCCATCACCATCTCCCAGAGCTTGCTCAGACTCACGTCCATCGAGTCGGTGATGCCATCCAACTATCTCACCCTCTGTCTTCCCTTTCTCCTCACCACAGATTAATTTCATCTCTTCCACAGAATTCCCTGGTTTCTTAAAGCATGAGTCCCCCTGGCCCCCTTTACTCATTTTACTCACATGTACAGTTATCACTTGTCATTATAAACACAGTCAGACAATTTATGTTTTCTTCACTAAACTTCCGTGGTGGGCTTCCCTGGTGGCTCAGCAGGTAAAGAATCCACCTGCAATGTGGGAGACCTGGGCTCGATCCCTGGGCTGAGAAGATCCCTTGGAGAAGGGAGAGGCTACCCACTCCAGTATTCTGGTCTGGAGAGTTCCATGGACTTGTAGTCCATGGGGTTGCAAAGAGTAGGACACGGCTGAGCGACTCTCACTTTCACTCTCGAAACTGCCATCTCCCAAGGGCAAGGATCCAGTGGGTTTTCCTCATAGCTAGCACAGAACACACACCTAGACAATTATTTGTGAATTGTATTTTTCACTCCTCTCGAGGGCAGGAAGTCCTTTACACACGTGTTCCAAGTGACAGGATAGTAAGCATTTTTCCAATAAAAAATTCTGCTGTGTCAAATTCTTGACCCACTCTAAGGCCATTTGCCATCCCCGAATCTTTCACCACAGCTGCACTAAATTCAGCTGTCCAGCTTGAGCCCCAGCTTTCCCCAAGCATCCCTCGTCCTCCTCCTGGAACTGCACCCTGTTTGGCCCCAGGTCTTTGCAGATGGTGACTGCAGCCATGAAATTAAAAGACGCTTGCTCCTTGGAAGGAAAGTTATGACCAACCTAGACAGCATATTAAAAAGCAGAGACATTACTTTGCCAACCAAGGTCCATCTAGTTAAAGCTATGGTTTTTCCAGTGGTCATATATGGATGTGAGAGTTGGACGATAAAGAAAGCTGAGCGCCAAAGAATTGATGTTTTTGAACTGTGGTGTTGGAGAAGACTCTTGAGAGTCCCTTGGACTGCAAGGCGATCCAACCAGTACACCCTAAAGGAAATCAGTCCTGGGTGTTCATTGGCAGGACTGATGCTGAAGCTGAAGCTCCAATACTTTGGCCACCTGAAGCAAAGAACTTGTTGTAGGAAGGCGGACCCCTTCCAGGGCCCGAAACTTGGCTCTTGTCTAACACTCGGAAATGAATTGTACGAGGAGACACGTGCTGACAAAGCAAGAGATTTTATTGGGAAAGGGCACCCGGGTGGAGAGCAGCAGGGTAAGGAAACCCAGGAGAACTGCTCTGCCACGTGGCTCGCAATGTCGGGTTTTACAGTGATGGGATTAGTTTCTGGGTGGCTTTTGACCAATCATTCTAATTCAGAGCCTTTCCTGGTGCCACACACACTGCTCAGCCAAGATGGATGCTAGCGAGAGGGATTCTGGGAAGTTGACGGACACGCAGTGTCTCCTTTAGATGTTTCCCGAACTCTTCCGGTTGGTGGTGGCTTCAGTTCAGTTCAGTCGCTCAGTCGTGTCCAACTCTTTGCGACCCCATGAATTGCAGCACGCCAGGCCTCCCTGTCCATCACCATCTCCCAGAGTTCACTCAGACTCACAGCCATTGAGTCCGTGATGCCATCCAGCCATCTCATCCTCGGTCGTCCCCTTCTCCTCCTGCCCCAAATCCCTCCCAGCATCAGAGTCTTTTCCAATGAGTCAGCTCTTCGCATAAGGTGGCCAAAGTACTGGCGTTTCAGCTTTAGCATCATTCCTTCCAAAGAAATCCCAGGGTTGATCTCCTTCAGAATGGACTGATTGGATCTCCTTGCAGTCCAAGGGACTCTCAAGAGTCTTCTCCAACACCACAGTTCAGAAGCATCAATTCTTTGGCGCTCAGCCTTCTTCACAGTCCAACTCTCACATCCATACATGACCACTGGAAAAACCATAGCCTTGACTAGAAGGACCTTAGTCGGCAAAGTAATGTCTCTGCTTTTGAATATACTATCTAGGTTGGTCATAACTTTTCTTCCAAGGAGTAAGCGTCTTTTAATTTCATGGCTGCAGTCACCATCTGCAGTGATTTTGGAGCCCCCCAAAAATAAAGTCTGATGCTGTTTCCACTGTTTCCCCATCTATTTCCCATGAAGTGATGGGACCGGACGCCATGATTTTCGTTTTCTGAATGTTGAGCTTTAAGCCAACTTTTTCACTCTCCTCTTCACTTTCTGCCATAAGGGTGGTGTCATCTGCATATCTGAGGTTATTGATATTTCTCCCGGCAATCTTGATTCCAGCTTGTGTTTCTTCCAGCCCAGCGTTTCTCATGATGTACTCTGCATATAAGTTAAATAAGCAGGGTGGCTTACTAGTTCCATATTCCTTATCAGGATCTCCTGTCATAAAACAACTCATGCAAATAGTTACTATGGTGCCTGGCCAGGGTGGGCGGTTTCAATCACTGTGCTTCCCCTAACAAACTAACTCATTGGAAAAGACCCTGATGCTGGGAAAGACTTAAGGCAGGAGGAGAAGGGGACAACAGAGGATGAGATGGTTGGATGGCATCACGGACTCAACGGACATGAGTATGAGTAAACTCTGGCAGTTGGTGATGGACAGGGAAGCCTGGCATGTTGTGTTCCATTCGGACACGACTTGAGCAACTGAACTCAGCTGCACTTCCCCTCTTGGGGTGGTTCTTCAGCTCCAGGCCGCCTCCACCACAGGTGCCCCAAGATGTCTCAGAATCATCACCCACACCAAGCAGTCGATACGACAGCCCAGTGTGGCCTGGAGCACTTCGTTCAAAAAGAGCTGTCCCAAGCATCTCATTTGGTCCTCCACAGCCCAAACAGAACCCAAGTCTCCGGTTCCTTTTCATTGCTTCAGCTGGGACGTTAAGCTTCCTCGTGTTAAGTTAGGCTTTTGGTCGTATCTTCGGGCGTAGCCCAGGCTGTTTTCCTCCGGCGGACCTGGGTCCCCCGACAGATTGCCGCCGGGCCCGCCCACCGCCCGCCTGGAACCTCGGCTGCCCCCACGGGAATTCCCGCGAGCAGCCGAGAGAAGAATAACAGCGGAGCCAAAAAGCCTTCCCAGCTTTCCGGCTCTCAGGAGCCCCTTCCGGCGACTCTCTAGGCTGCCTCCGCGTCTCAGTGGTTCTTCCGGTTTCTCTATTCTCGCTATTCCCGCCTCTTCCCCTCTGCCGCCGGGATTTAATGAACTCTCGCGAGATCTAGGCCTCTTCCTAGGCCTGCTCGAGTCGGCAGCGGCAAGAATCTTTGGCCGCCTCTGCAAGGTACATGGTCCGCGGGCGCCATGCCGGTCCGCCGGCTTCGGGGGACACACGTCTGGGGCCCCCGGGTGGGGATGCGGCCGATTGTCCGGCCCGGGGGTCCCGATGGCTTGTGCGGGGGGAGGATGGGGCCGGCCGCTCGCCCTGAGCGCCCTGTGCTTCCAGGTCCCGGCCATGTTCAGCTCCAGCGCCAAGATCGTCAAGCCCAATGGCGAGAAGCCGGACGAGTTCGAGTCGGGCATCTCCCAGGTGAGGGGGCGAGCGAGCCGGGGGCGGACGAGCCGGGGTCCCGGCGGGGGTCGGGGTGAATGAGGCTGCGCGCGCTGAGCGTGGGCTGCGCCCTCTGCCGCCCCGCAGGCTCTGCTGGAGCTGGAGATGAACTCGGACCTCAAGGCGCAGCTGCGGGAGCTGAACATCACGGCCGCCAAGGCAAGGGGGTCCCCCCGGGGTGGGCTTCGGGTTCCCCCAGGACGGGGCGGGGCTCGGGCACGTGCGCGGGCCGCCGGGAGGGCCGGGCTTCCCCTCCCCGCCTAACTACATCTGTGCCTCTCTTCCCGCTTCGACTCTAGGAGATCGAAGTTGGCGGTGGCCGGAAAGCTATCATTATCTTCGTCCCCGTCCCGCAGCTGAAGTCTTTCCAGAAAATCCAGGTGCGCCTGGTGCGCGAGCTGGAGAAGAAGTTCAGCGGGAAGCACGTCGTCTTCATCGCCCAGGTGCGCCCGCGGGGCGCGGCGTGTTGGGTCGCTGGCGTGAGGGCTCGTGTTGGTAGAGTCACTGGCCGGTGCTTGCACCAGGTTAAAGAGATAGGGGGTACTGCTGCTGGGTGCCCACCTGATGCGAAGACCTGACTCGTGGGAAAAGATCCTGATGCTGGGAAAGATTGAAGGCAGGAGGAGAAGGGGAGGACAGAGGATGAGATGAAGATGGTTGGGTAGCATCACCGACTCGAAGGCCATGAGTTGGAGTAAGCTCTGGGAGATGGTGATGGCGAGGGAAGCCTGGCGTGCTGCGGTCCATGGAGTGGCACAGAAGCGGACACAACTGAGCCACGGAACTGGACTGCTGCTGTTGGTGTCAAAGCGGCCCCAGTGCCTTCCCTGGCTGCAGTGCTATAAAGGTACTGGGCTGTGCAGAAGTGATGAGGGTGAGATGTGAAGCTGCCGCTTGCTCCGCCTGGTGGGATTTCTCAGCAGACTCGCACCACCCTGGGGAATTAATGTAGATGCTGGAGGAAAGGCACGCAAAGGAATGGTTGGTAGGGTAAGGAGGAAATGGGTAAGGGGCTGTGTTTTTGTTTTCTAAGTTAGATTGGGCCTTCCTGCAAACAGATCTCTAGGACTTAAGTGCTTGGCTGATGAGGAAGTTAAGGAGTAGTATTCTGACTTGGTACCTGTAAGTGGGTAGTGGGTTGGATGAAATGTGAACAGGCATGTAATATTTGGGGGATCAGTCACATTTTTCCAGTTACATTTTATTATAAGCTGTGGGTTCTGAAAGAATAAATGAGGTCAGGAAGTGCTTCAGAGATTCTTACTCACTTGTTGGGTCTAGGTTGTTTGATTTTCTGGTTTGAATTTATTCAGCCATTATGTCCTTTGGTTTGTAAAGCAGTTTTGATAGTGCTTAGTTTTCTGACAACTTAAGTCTTTAAAAGTTTGTTGAATGATAATTTTTGCCTTACAGAGGAGAATTCTGCCTAAGCCAACTCGAAAAAGCCGTACGAAAAATAAGCAGAAACGTCCCAGGAGGTAGGTTTTATCAGCATGGAAAATATGTGTACCACTCTTAATAACCATTGTTGATTGGCAGGGGTTATTTATAGTAAGAGTTATATAAGTTTTTTAAAATTAAGTGTGGATGATGTAGGAAATCCATTCACATGGGAATTTTTATCAAGTAACTTGGTTTCTGTAACTGTGTGAAATGGTTTAAGGTTGATTCTGGAGATAAGAATTACATATACTCACGTAGGTGGTACAGTAGGTTGCTGCACTCACAAAAGGTGAGACTTTCATCCAGTTCTTTGGGTAAAGGGTAGGAGCAGTGAGGAGGAGCCAGCTGAGCGTGGTGGGGTGAGGCTCACCCGGCGTGGGGGTGGGCAGTGCAGGGGCAGTCAGGAGGAGCCAGCTGAGCGTGGTGGGGTGAGGCTCACCCGGCGTGGGGGTGGGCAGTGCAGGGGCAGTCAGGAGGAGCCAGCTGAGCGTGGTGGGGTGAGGCTCACCCGGCGTGGGGGTGGGCAGTGCAGGGGCAGTCAGGAGGAGCCAGCTGAGCGTGGTGGGGTGAGGCTCACCCGGCGTGGGGGTGGGCAGTGCAGCGGGCTCTCACTGTTCACTTTTGCTGTGGGTTCGAGGCTGAGTAGACGCGTCTGTTGCTCATGGCACAGGCTGAAGGCGTTGCTGGTGATGCGTGTTTTCTGAACTGGACTGACGTGCAGGTTATCTGCTGTAAACTGGATCCTGGAGGTTGGCTCCTTGGTCTCAGCTTTCTGGTGTTTTCTTGGAGTCGCTGAGTGCACACACTTGGTTTCTTGGGTCCCTGCAGGCCTGCCCTTGGGCAGTTTGAGAAAGGACTTGAGCGTCCCTGCTGACAGGGTAAAGGGTGTCACTCATCCTCCCTCGCTCCGTTCAGCCCGTGGTGCTGGCATCTGCACTCAGCCAGGGAGTGCCTGGAAGCAAGGCGTGAGGGGCCTCTGGTGCTGTGGGCAGGTGTTGATGGTGCCACATTGTGGAGGATGGAGAGGCTGGACAGGCCCGCGCTGGGTGTTACGGAACTCGCGCTGTTGGTGCTTCAGGCTTGTTTCCAGGGCAGTTGGAGTAGCATTAGAATGTAGAACTTTGGGGGGAGTGGGGCTCTTCTGGATAGTTTGCAGGAGATCAAACACGGGATAATCAAGAGCGTTCAGTTTGTTAATGCTGACACTGAAGTGGCTTTGCAGCCTGGGTTCTGACGACCTGAATCAGTACTTGCCTGTGAAGCAGCCCCTTGCTCTGCACGCGGTGAAGGTGCTGACTCCCGGGTCTGTGGCCTTGGCTCTCCCTCGTCGCAGACCTGCCTCCACTTCTCAGCTGATGACGCCGGCCTGTCCCAGTGGCCTGGCCCAGACCCGGGAGTCTTCCCTTCCCCTGCAGGGAGCCATCCTGCCCGTCTCCAGTCCGTCCGCCCGCCCGCCCGCGGCCCCTTGTCCTTCCCTGCGCTCGCCCTCCTGCGCCAGCTGCGTGCAGGGTCTCGGTCACTTTCCTTCTGAAGCAGCTGCAGCTCTGCCGCCCTGTGATGGTGCTGCCACTGCTCTCCCTCAAAGAGGCTTTATCTCGGGCTAGAGTTGAGTGTGAGACCAGCTAGATTCCGTTCTGTGTTTTGAAGGAAGTGATTTACGGGGTCCATGGTGCTTTCCTAACCTGTAAGGGTGTGCTTAGCCAGTGGTTAGCAGCCATTCGTCAACTGGGCTGACTGTCTAATTTGTGTGCTGAGAGGTGCTGAAGCTGCTCTTGGCCTTGGAGCAGTGAGGCTTTGCGGTCATTTAGGAGCCCCTGCTGTGTGTGCGGAGGTGCGGACAGAACGAGTAGGATGTGGTGTCTGAGCCACTGAGGGGTAAATAAGACCTGGACGCGTTCCGTAATAAAAGGGAGCTCTGCAGACGTTGGGAATGAGAACAGTCTCTTCATTCTCATTCCTGGTATCCTGTGGCACAAAGCTGATAGGCTAGCAGTTTGGAGTTAATTGAACCTTGTCAGGCAGCCAGATGGGTTGTGAACTTGGAGTCATATCCAGGAGGGGAGCACGGCTCCCTTGGCAGTCTGTGACGGGACGGGCTGAAATGGGAGCCTCACGGGAGGGGCCGCATCCTAGAGCTGGGGTAGAGCAGTGTCCTTCGGGTGGGGTGTCATTCCATTGCAGGAACAGGGAGGGGCTTGGGTGCATCTTAGAGGCCGGGGACTCCTCAGAGGGACTTCAGTAGGTAAAGCCTGTGGTGACATCTAATCATTTGACAACACTGGAGAAGATCATTTTAGAAGAGGTAAGAGGTTACTACAGAGAATCGTGTGACTGACAACCTAAAGGTGTGTCCAAGAATAAGTCATCACTAATCTCCTTTTCTGCGGACAATCGCTCGTGACAGCTGGTGTGTGTGGCTCACAGCACGCTGGGTTTTGAGGTGAGATGGTAGCATGTGTCTCCCTCTCCTCGTGGCCGCGGCTCTGCTGTGATAGATGAGACGGAAGGATGGAAGCGCGTGCTGCTGTGGCTTCAGGAACCTGGAGCGTTCCACTCAGGGTTTGACTTGCCGAGGTGCCCCGGGGGTTCCCAGGAGGGCAGATGTTGCTGAGTTTCTCACCTTTGTCGCTGTGTTCTTTAAGCCGCACTCTGACCGCCGTGCACGACGCCATCCTGGAGGACTTGGTTTTCCCAAGTGAGATTGTGGGCAAGAGGATCCGCGTGAAACTGGACGGCAGCCGACTCATAAAGGTCCATCTGGACAAAGCTCAGCAGAACAACGTGGAGCACAAGGTAGGGGCCGGCCTCCCGGGGAGGGGCCAGACGCAGACCCAGGTGAGGGTCAGGTCAGCCCAGCCCAGCCCAGCCGCCCCGGTGGCTCCGAACCCGCCTGCTGTGGGCTCTGCGCCGACTGCCTTGGGGGCTGTAGATCAGGTTAAATTGGGAGATGGTTTAAACACTGGAATTGTTTTCAACTGTTAGGAGAAATGGACCTGAAGTAATTCCATGGCGTGTTAGGCTGAACTTGAGGCTGGTGGTGGTCGAGATAGACTCTGGGGAGAAGTGTCGTTTTGCTTCATTCCCGGTAAACCGTCAGCCCAGGGTCTCCGAGTGACCCAGAGGAGCCAGCACGCGGTGCAGGCGGTGGAGTCCTTCCCCCGCACCAGACTTGAGCTTGCCCCGTTGGGACTACGGAGGACACGCCCCCTGTGTGTGTTGTGACGATTTTTCTCTTCTCTTGTAGGTTGAAACGTTTTCTGGTGTCTATAAGAAGCTCACGGGCAAGGATGTTAATTTTGAATTCCCAGAGTTTCAATTGTAAAGAAACGACTAAATAAAGTGTTATTCTCAGTGCTCTGGTTTGGGCGTGGTTTCCAGACAGGCAGAGCTGTGGATGCAGAGCTGTCTGGATTTTCCGGTTGCTTCCTGCACCAGCTGGGGATCTTGGACTGGTGGCGCGCCTCGTCAGGGCCCCGCGCTGGTTTCACAGCACAGTGGCTCACTTACCCGTGCGTTCATGTTTCCAGATTCTTGCCCCTTGTAGGTGACGATAAGCATGAGTGTGGTTCATGTACACTCAGTAGGCCCTCTGTGGTGGTCGTCTGCGTTACATAGTGGAGCCCACTTCTGAGCCGCAGGGTTTGTCTTGAGGACAGTGACTGACTGAGGACCCCACTGCCCCAGCCCCCTGACTGACTCACGGCCTCCACGGCCTCCACGGCCTCCACAGTCCTCGAACCTGGGCGGCCTCCTGTACTAAGATCCCTCGGGACCTTGGGGTCTTCGGGTGTAACGTGCTGCGACGCCTCTCTCCACCGTGGGGCCCTGTGCGCTCCACGTTTGCGTCCTTGTCCATGCTGGCTGGGCTCCTGTGTCGCAAGCCAGCGGGCCGTGTGGACGGGACGGGTGGCTCTGCCATCAGGAGCTCTGGAGGAGTGAACCCTCGAGGGGAGGGCGGGTGAGGTTAATGTCCTTGTGGACAAAGTGTCCCGAGATACGGCTGCACAGAGGTGACCTCTGGGGAAGATTCCCAGCTGGAGACACATGGGCGTGCTGGGGCTTGTGTCCAGATGTCTCAGTTATATCTGAGAAATGTAAATAACAACTGGGATGTGGGCCAGATTCTTGTCCAAGCCCTTGGAAGTGGCCCGGCTCTTTGGCGGTCAGTTTTGGGAGTGGGGGGCAGTGGGGTGAAGAAGACCAGAGGCCCCGCAGGAGAAGCGCCACCGATGCCGGTGGCGTTGGTGGTCATTTGCAAGGCAGGTATAAACGCGGCTTGTGATCTAAAAACGGCTCTAATTTACAATCTACTTCAAGTAGGCAAGTTGCACATCAAAACCACAAGCTATCACCTCACACCTGTCAGAATGCTGGTCGTAGAGGTAACAGGACGGAGGTAACGATCTTGAAAACACCGGTGGGGATGTGTATTAGTGCGGCCACTACAGAGAAGTACGCAGGTTCCTCCAAAAAAGGAGTTACCGTATGATCACGCGGTTCCATTTCTGAGTATTTATGCAAAAGTAATGAAAACATCAAAGGGATGTGTGTCCTCCCAGGCTTATTGCAGTGTTATTCTCAATAGGGTACTGAAACCTACCTGCCTGTCATGGGACAATGGATAAAAGCTACAGGTAGAGATGTGAGGAAGAAGTGTGTCCTTCATTGACGCCTGTGTGCTTTTCCCTGGAGGTCATAAGCTAAGAGAGAATCCAATGGAAAGACACTAACTTTCATGTGGGTCTAAGGCAGCCAGACTATAAAGGGGCAGTGGTTGCTGGCAGGTGGGGACGGGGAGAGAGGTTCCAGGGACACATGTGCAGCTAGTAAGTCCTGGAGAGCTGATAGCGCAGTGCAGTGAACACAGACAGCAATGTATTAAAACTCAAGATTGCTGAGAGCGAGATCTTATTCCCACCACACAAAAGAAGAAATGGCGGACTTCCCTGGTGGTCGGGTGGCTAAAGACTCCACTCTCCCAATGCAGGTGCCCTGGGTTTGATCCCTGGTCAGGGAACTAAGATCCTGAGTGCCTCAGCTAAGACCTGTCAGGCAAAAAGTTTTAAATAAACATTTAAAAAGCAACGACAACTCTGATGTAATGAAGTGCTAACCAATGCCACCCCCGTAGGCGACCATACACCGTGTTCAGACGCATCAGATCAGTGTGCAGTGCACCTTGGTCTTGAATGCTGGGTGTCAGATATGTTCCAATTAAAACCACAGTTTTTATTTTAAAAATGCATGCTCTTTGTCAAGATGAGGAAATTCCCCATCTGTTCCCATTTTTCTGAGAGTTTCCGTCATCAAAGTGTGCTGGACTTTGTCAGATCTTTCTGCTTCAACTGGTGTGACACGTACCTTTCCTGGGTTAGTTTATTGGTGTGGCGGATCACTTTAGTCGATTTTTCACTTGAGCCGATTTTTGAATATTGACCCAGCCTTGCATCCCCAAAATACCCCACAGTCATAGCTTATAAATCTTTTCACATATTGCTCAATTCTGTTTGCTAATACTTGGTTACAGATTGATTTCATCTCTCTTTTTTCTTGCATCCATATCTTTTGCAAGTTATTGGTCTATATTTTTCTTTTTGGGAGTGCCTTTGTCTGGCTTTGGTATCAGGATAACACTAACTTCATAAAATAAATTGGTGAGTGTTTCTTTTACACTTCTGTTTCCTGGAAGAATTATATGGAATTAGTTTTTCTTTAAACATTTAGCAGAATTCGCCTATGATACCATCTGGCCTAGAGATTTCCTTTTGGGGAGATTTAAAATCACAAGTGCAATCCCCTTAATTGCTCCAGGACTGTTGAATTCTCTGTTCCGTGGGGAGTCCGCCGTGGTAGCTTGTATTTTCCAGGAAGTGGTCTGTTTCCATCCGAGTCGTCGGTCTGACTTACACTGTCAGGCAATTTGAATAAACAGTCCGTTCTTCCTCATGCACTTGGGGATGTGTGTGGCATCTGTCCGTCCCTACTTCTGTAATTTGTGATAACTTCTCTTGTCAGTCTTAATAAGTGTTCATCTTTGACCCTAGCTGTTTATGATCCTAATTCGCCAACTGTCTTCTTAAATGACACCTCCACCCTCCACGCCCCACTTTCCAGCCACACGGAAGCCGGGTCCATGCAGTCATTGGATCTGGCTTGCGTTGCCTTAAGTGAAATTCCGGGGAGTGGGGGGCTTTTGCGGTCTTGTCATGGGTCAGGGCTTCCCAGGTGGTGGTGGTGGCAAGGAACCCCGCCTACCAGCGCAGGGCACGTAAGAGACGAGGGTTCGATCTCTGGGTCAGGAAGATCCCCTGGAGGAGGGCGTGACAACCCACTCCAGTATTCTTGCCTGGAGAATCCCCATGGACAGAGGAGCCTGGCAGGGTACAGTCCAGAGAGTTGCAGAGTCAGACACGACAGAAGCGACTTAGCACACACACGCACAGATTAGGTCTCGGCAAGCAGCAGGTGGGAAGACAACACAGGAAGTCAGCCTGCGTGTGCTCCTGTCTGTGTGACGGCTCCTGTCCGTGTGACGCCGGCTGGTAACTGTCACTCTCCTGTGTAAGTTCTGCTGCACCCCACAACACGATGCTTCTTTTCAAAAGAAAAAGAGGGACAGGGAAGATGGACAGAGAAGGGACTGGTGTGGAAGTTTGGGGGGAAGAGTGAGGGGCCCTGAGACCCCGACGTCTCTCACGTCCCCGAGTTCCCACACTCCCTCCTCCGCCTGAGGCTTTGCAAACAGGAAGCCGTTTGCAGATAAGGCTGCAGCCCCAGCCTGAGTCGAGTCGCTGGCCGGCCGACAGCCAGGCCACTCGCCCGACGTGCGGGTCTGAGCGCAGACTCAGCCCGGGGCCCAGGGTCCCCGTGGCCGCAGTCAGGACGCCCCCTCCGCCTGGTGTGCGCCTCAGGTAGGGACACTGCCAGCTCCTCTGCAGCCTCGGGGCGGGACATGAGAGATGCTGGGGCTACGAGGTGTGGCTGCTTGGGGGGCACCGGGGGTACTGGGTGCGGGGCGGAGCGGTCTGCTCCAGGTCGGCCTGTCACAGGGACCAAGGCCGGGTTCATGGTGGAGACTGCCTGGAGCCGACCAAGGAGAAGCACTTAGTGTACCAGTTACTAGGAGACCGAGGCAAGCCCCGCCACGCTGACTCAAGGCGGGGAGAAGCAGCTTTCCCTGAGTCCCAGCCGGGTCCGTGCCCCGCAGGAGGAGCGCCCCGGGGAACTGCTCCTCTTTCAGCTCAGTTCAGTCGCTCAGGCGTGTCTGGCTCTTTGCGGCCCCATGAACTGCAGCACAGCAGGCCTCCCTGTCCGTCATTTAATGAAAACGGACAATTGCATGTTTGGCGCGCAGGAAGCCACATTTTTTTTCATTGCCTGTTTCATTCTTACCAGGTATCTCTCCTAAAAGTTCCAAATTGAATTTCCTTTCCCCTCCACAAAGCTGCCTCCTTCATGGAGGAGAGGGTCCCAGTCTCGCGGGCTCTGGCCTCCCGGGTCCTGGCTGGGAGATAAGGGTGGTGTTGTTGAAGAGGCGCCAGGAGGAACTGCAGCTTCCTGGTTTACAGAACAAAATTCCTCTTCTAAGAGGGCAGGAAGGAGCCTGAAGGCTGGGAAACAGGCTCCCACCAGGGTCTGCCCACCCCAACTGCTGCTGGCAGGACCTGCTGGGTGGGTGGGCACAGACACACCAGCGGGCAGAGGGCCAGGGGATGAGGGAAGGGCTGAGGGGGCTGTCCGCCACCCAGGGTCCTCCTCCCGCTGCTCCCCTTTCTCGAGACCAAGTCGGAGCAGTTGTTGCTGTTCAGTCGCTCAGTCATGTCCAGCTCTTTGCGACCCCATGGACTGCAGCACGCCAGGCTTCCCTGTCCATCACCAACTCCCAGAGTTTACTCAAATTCATGTCCATTGAGTCGGTGATGCCATCCAACCATCTCATCCTGTCGTCCCCTTCTCCTCCCACATTCAATCTTTCCCAGCATCAGGATCTTTTCCAATGAGTCATTTCTTAGCATCAGGTGGCCAAAGTATTGGAGTTTCACCTTCAGCATCAGTCCTTCCAATGAATATTCAGGACTGATTTCCTTTAGGATGGACTGGTTGGATCTCCTTGCAGTCCAAGGGACTCTCAAGAGTCTTCTCCAACACCACAGTTCAAAATCATCAATTCTTTGGCACTCAGCCTTTTTTACGGTCCAACTCTCATATACGTGACTACTGGAAAAACCATAGCTTTGATTATATGGACTTTTGTTGGTAATGTCTCTGCTTTTTAACATGCTATTTAGGTTGGTCAGAGCTTTTCTTCCAAGGAGCAAGCGTGTTTTAAGTGCCAGAGCAACAGGTCTTGCTAAACACCCTGGTAGTCTCCTGACGCAGCTGTTTCTAGTTAGAGAGGATATTCTCATGTACACTTTTGATTAAAACAATCTGAACATGGCCTGCATCCCACAAACACCAATCGGACAGTGTCCATCGATCTGAGCACAAGCCATCTGCCGCTAGAGCGGTGGTTCCCTCTCTCCCCGCCCCAGCCCTCCTGCTGAGATGCCTTCTCATCGATGTAAGGAGATAACAGAAGCCACAGATGCCTGCAGCATCCTGGAGCACAAATGCCGGCTAAGGGCTTCCCTGGTGGCTCAGCAGTAGAGTCCACCTGCAAAGCAGGAAACAAAGGTTCAATCCCTGGGTCAGGTAGATCCCCTTGAGGAGGAAAAGGCAACCCACTCCAGTATTCTTGCCTGGAGAATCCCATGGACAGAGGAGCCTGGTGGGCTACAATCCATGGGGTCACAAAGAGTCGGACACAACTGAGCAACTAAACAAGCAAAACAGATTTGAGTAAAGCAGGTAAGACCGTGCAGCGTGAAGCAGGATCCCATGACTGAGAGCCGGGCGCACTAGCCCTGCGCTGTCCAGGAATCCGCCGAGCCGACTTCAGGGCAGGGGGAGCGGGCGGGCTCACAGGTGTGGGGACATGCCCCTCTGCAGGAGATGGGGCTGGGGCAGGCGCCAGAGACTGGGGTCAGGACACCGTCGTGTGAAGGGGCAGCTCTCCAGCGTTTGGTTTTTGATGCTGAACACACCTTTGTGTGTGTTGAACCTTAGTTATAAAGAACCAGAAGACAAGAATCTGGAGTAACACCTCCCAGGATAGTCATCGTTGTCACTGCTGGGCAAAGGGGACATCTGGGTGGAGGTTTAAGTTGGCACCCGAGTGAGAAAGAGACAGAGGCAGACAGAGAGAAGGAGAGAGAGAGGGACACCCCAGGACGAGGGGAGCGGCCCCAGGCAGGCGGCCTGCGCGCTGTCACTCACTGTCAGGCTTCCGGAATTCCCGTCACTGTTTATTCCTCCCCCCTCCCTCCAGGAGTCAGCGTCCTGCCAGCCTCACCATGAAGTGGGCTCTGGCTCTGCTGGGCCTGGCCTTCCTCTGTGTGCTCCGGGCTGGGGCCGCTCAGCAGATGGTGGACGATGCCTGCTCTGTGCAGATCCTCGTTCCCGGCCTCAAAGGTACGGTCCCCAGGCCTCCCGGGCAGCGCCGCCCACGTGGCCATCGGTGGGCAGGCGGGTAACCTGGGAAACGCAACCAGGAGGGGGTTCTAAAGAATGTTTTACACAGAGACCAATTGTTGTAGGAAGAGTCAGCAATTTTAAACGGTCCCTTCTGAATCCCAATAAAATGTACAAACGCACAGAAGTTGGAAGAAAAGCTGGAAGGAGACCCACCGCCGTTTCAGCAGCCGCGCTTCTGAGCACAGAGCCCAGGAGGGTGTGGCGCGCCTGTCTACAGCTCAGCCTTGTCCACAGATTAAATACAAAACGGGGGCAGCATCTAGAGTCAGGCGTCTGGGTTTACAAGCACATCTCGAGGGCACTTCTGAGAAGATGCTGTTTCCATCTGCTTCGGGACCATTTCTGCCTCATCCAGATGCGGTGTCTCTGACCTGCATGCTCCGCAGGCCCCGCAGGGCTTTCTCCCCCACAAGCAGCTGCCCCAGGGACCGGTCACTTCCTTCAGCACTGGTCTCTCACCACCTAGCAACGTGCTGCGGGCAGCGATGAGCCACTGAACTGCCAGGAGAAGGCCAGTCGCAGAGAGCTGACCGGCTGTCCCCCCCACCCCTCCCGCACGCACAGGCTGGGCGGGTGCAGTGAGCAAACGCGATGGGAGATCTTTCGCAGAGGGGGTGTGCTGGTGAATCTGCTGGGATCCTGCTCGCCAAGGCTCACCTGCCAGCAGGCGGTCGGACGGGCTCCAAGCAGTGGCATGGGATGTCCTGGACCGTGGGCGACACGCTGTCACTCGGCACACGGTCTGGGTCCCGGGTCTCAGGGGCAGGATGTCTGGGGCCGTGGGTGACACGCTGTCACTCAGCATGCGGTCTGGATCCCGGGTCTCAGGGGCAGGATGTCTGGGACCGTGGGCGACACGCTGTCACTCGGCACGTGGTCTGGATCCTGGGTCTCAGGGGCAGCCTCATCTCACACGTGTAGTTTCATGCTAGTCTATCAACATCAAATCGGCAATTCCAGTGGAGAAACTTCCCAGTACGTTTACGAAAGCCCTTGGAAATCTGGGCAGCTGGTTCTTTCTTAGATATCCAGCTGCTGAGGGATAACTGGCAAACAGAAGCTGCAGCAGCTACTCGGGGCGAGCTTTGTGATACTGGATTCTGCAGGCTCCTTGGGAACCAGCCGCAGAGTCACGCTGACGGACCTGCCCGCACCTCGCCTGGTTACTCTCTGCAGCGTGTTCTGACTCAGAATTGCAGGGCCGCCTGAGAGCCTTCTGGGCTGAGAAGAAGCTAACCGGAAGGGAGGAGGGTTCAGTGTTCTGCGCTTTACGGGGGGGTCGGGGGAGTGAGGGGGCAGCGGGGGAAGGGTGGAGGAGAGACGCTCAGGTCCACGTGCATGCATGCCCCCTGCAGAGCGAGGCTCCGCATCACAGCAGGGCCCACCCCCGAGACGTGGGGCCCTGTGGCGGGGGAGAGGGGGAGCAGGCTCAGCCGGCCCTCACCGCCTGGGTCCCCGGCTCACAGCTCCATCTCTGACCTCGCAGGTGCTCTGGGATGCTCCCCGGCTGCAGAGAGCAGGAGGCCCCAGGAGCAGAGAGAGGCCCTTCTGACCCCAGGCCCTTTCATGAGGCTCAGGGTCGTGGGGCGGCTGGGACTTCTCCAGCGCTTGGTGTGTACAGCATCAGCGTCACACCCAGCTTCAGGGCACAGAGGACGCCCTGCTGCCCCCTGCCCTCTCCAAGTGGCTTCCCAACCACTGGGTGCTCTGGCCACACAGGGAGCCAGGGAAGGGACGAGGGCTCCGCCGGCCACACCTGCTCAGAATGTGCCCACAAGAGCCTGTGAAAGCTCTGATGACCACACATGTGTCAGGAGCGGCCTTGGCCAGTGGGGATGGAAGTGAAAACACAATACGGGTCCTGCTCTTAAGGTGAAAGAGGAGGCAAGTGGCCTCCGCTTGTCCATTAGACAAACGCTGGGCCAGGCTCAGGCCATGAGGACGAGCCGGTGCCCGTCTCCTTAGAGAGGAGCCTGGAGGCACAGGGGATCTTAAATGCTGCCGCTTCGGCCGTCCCACGCGGACGCTTCCTCCACCGAGTTACAGGGGCTTCAGGTCCTTCTCAGCACGACTCCAGGCAGCCTTCCCCTGACTGGCACTGTGCTCAAGGTGAGGTCCGTTTGCAGACCCAAAAACAGCAGGCTCTCTCTGCATTTAGAGTAAGAGCCCTTTCCATTATGGCTGGAACAATGGGGTTGCAGGGAGGAGAGCACTAGTGTGTATTAGCAAGCCTGCCACTCAGAGATTTTAAAGGGGCATGGTTATTCTGAAGGTTTTTTCCAATTGATTGGTTCAGTTCAGTTCAGTCACTCAGTCGTGTCCGACTCTTTGTGACCCCATGGACTGCAGCATGCCAGGCCTCCCTGTCCATCACCAGCTCCCGGAGTTTACCCAAACTCATCTCCATTGAATCGGTGATGCCATCCAACCACCTCATCCTCTGCCGTCCCCTTCTCCTCCTGCCTTCAATCTTTCCCACCATCAGGGTCTTTTCCAACGAGTCAGCTCTTCACATCAGGTGGCCAAAGTACTGGAGTTTCAGATTCAACATCAGTCCTTCCAATAAACACCCAGGACTGATCTCCTTTAGGATGGACTGGTTGGATCTCTTTGCAGTCCAAGGGACTCTCAAGAGTCTTCTCCAACACCATAGTTCCAAAGCATCAATTCTTCGGCGCTCAGCTTTCTTCACAGTCCAACTCTCACATCCAGACATGACCACTGGAAAAAAAATTGATTGGAGGAAGGTTGATAAAACCAGTTAGGTGACTCACACACGCACTTGGGAATTTCGCTCTTCTGAGATGTTGCTCTGGGCCTGTACCGTCTTCTGCAGTCTCCCGGGCCCTTCCTTCCGTTGCTGGGGCACCTCTGCCCTGAGCTTGGCCTGGGGAGGTCTGCCCGCAGACTCAGCATTTGCAGCAGGTGTGGTGAGAGCTGAGCCGCTGTGGTCCTCCCTCGGCGGCTGTGGACTCAGCCTGGCGATGCAAGTCCTGACGGGCATGCCTTCCAGCTCGGGTGGAGTCTCCCCGAGTGTGGTCTAGGCGCGGGAGCTCGCGCACGGTTAGGGTTAGGGTTAGGGTTAGGGCGAGGTGCGCAGGCGCGGGGCGAGCCGTACGCAAGGACACGTGGTCTTCCCTTCCGTGAGGCTGGAGGACATACGCACACGGCCGCGGGAAATGAGCAAGACAGCGGAGCGTCAGCCTCTGCTGGTCCAGACACTACGAATACCCGTCATTCAGAACCTGATGTAGCAAATCGGCCTCAGATCAGCGCCCGACAGAGACCTGGCTGTGGGGAAAGGCTCCTGAGCTCCCTGGCGTGTGCGCGTTGCCGGATGCGTGTAACGTGTGTACGCGGGAGGGGTCAGGGGTCAGGAAGACAGTCCCCAACGAGCACCCCCCAGCCCCACAGGAGCGCAGGCTTTATGCCCCCAAACAGCAGACACCATGAATTCAAGCCCTGCCGAACACCAACAGGGCTTGGAAACCACCTGTGTTCCTGTAAGCGCGTCTAGGGCACGTCTGCAAGGAGGAGGTCAAGGTCAAAGTCACAGGACAGGTAGCCACGAGCTTTCCTGCCGCTGAGTCTCGGGGTCTGGGCTGCCTCCCAGGGTGGGTGGGGAGGGGGGGTGAGTCTCCAGCGACCCCCAGCATGCCGTGTGCACATAAGTCATCCCCTCTTCGTCAGAGAGGAGGGAGCCAGGCAAGACAGTCTACATGGCCTGGGATGAGGAGGCCCGCGGACTCCAGGTTCTGGATTCCCCACGGCAGGACCTCGAGGAAGGCTGGGGCCTCCATCCAGAGCTGGGGGAGGCTTGAAGGGCCTGTCTCACAGGTCAGAGACACAGAGCCTTGGGAGAAGGGCGAGGAGGGGGTTTCTGCCTAGACTCGAGAGGAGAGAAACCCCTTGGAGGAGGGAGGTGGGAAGGGGGTTCAGGATGGTGGGGGGAACACATGTGTACTCGTGGCTGAGTCACGTCAATGTACGGCAGAGATCACCACGATATTGTAAAGTAATTACCCTACAGTTAAATTAATTAGAAAAAAAGAAAGCAGCCCCATGGACCCCGCTCCTCAGGAAGCCTTAACTGTGCTGGGCGATGTCTTATTCCTGTTCCTGTCTCAGCAAGGAGAGTCTGGGGACACGAGGTGACATTTGGGGCTCTTCAGGCTCTTGCTGACCTTGGATCCTTACTCCCAACCCCTGCTTATCCTCGGAGAAGGGCCCGTGGAAGTGGGTGGATGCAGGGCAGGAGGTGGCGTGACAGGACGCGGTCCTGACGGCTTCCTCTCCCCGAGGAGGGGCTTGGCCGCCTGTCCTCTCCCCGGGGCTTGGCGGTCCCGGGAGGCGTGGCCTGTCTCTGGCCTGTATTCATCCGTGACGTGGACACGGTTCCCGTATCACATGGGGCTGCAGGGGGCAGGGGCCGAGGTGGTGATGCTATGGAGATGAGTGAAGCAGCGCGTGAGCTCTCGGAGTCCGTCTTAACCAACGAAAGAAAACCTGGTGGGTTTGCTGGTGCTACCTTTCCAGGCTTGTTGAGGCCCCCGTGAGGTCTGGGCTCCCCAGGTGCTCTCAGAAATGCGGACACACTCTCCTCACTACCCTCCCGCGATGCAGTGGGTGCCCTGGTGGGCGCTTCCCTCCCGCAGCCTGGCAGGTCGTCTGGTCCCAGCGCCAGCTGCTCCGGGCTCCCTGCCCGCCGGCCCAGACCCCCTGGCTCACCACTCCTCACCTGCCCAGGTGGTCCTCTCCCCCGACTCCCGCCTGGGTGCATCCGCCTGCTTAAGCAGGCCTCCGTCAGAAGCCGCATCATCGGGGAGGCCCCTTCTGGTCTGTCTAAATTACGGCCTTTTGTTGAAAACCTGCCTCGTCTTATTCTCGTAGCCCACGTCGCCGTCGGGGAGTCTCCGTCTGTCTGACCCCCATTCACGTGCACGCAGGCTTTAAGCATTCCTTTTGCTTGCGTTGCTTGCGGAATTCTCTCTTTACTCCGGACGCCCCGTGTGTCACTCTCGCACGTCTGAGTCGTTTCCCCCATTTTCTGCTGCTGCTGCTCCGTCGGCGCTCGCATCATGCCCTTCATGACCTTCCCCAGAGCTGCAGAATCACAGCTATGAAGGCTCAAACGTCTGTTCCCCTTTGCTGGAATTCCTGTGTGGTGGGTGTGGGGATTTGTGGGTTTTTCTTCAACTCCCGACTTGATAACTTCAAAACCGAAACAAAACTTTTCAGCCCTGTATCCAAGTCCTTCTATCTAATCTTTTGTTTCATAAACTAGCCTTGTCATTGGCTGTTCTGTTGCTCAGCCTGTCTATGTGTGTGTTAAGCCGCTTCAGTCGTGTCTGACTCTTTGCGACCCCCAAGGACTGTCACCCTCCAGGCTCCTCTGTCCATGGGATTCTCTAGGCAAGAATACTGGGGTGGATTGCCATGCCCTCCTCCAGGACATCTTCCCAACCCGGGGATGGAACCCACGTCTTCCGCATTGGCAGGCAGGTTCTTTTCCACTAGTGTTACCTGGAAAGCCCCATCTATAGAGTAACTGGTTTTGGAAATTCATTTGATGCAGAAGACCCCTAGCTGGTCCTTCTTCAGTGCCATTTGCTCCTGTTCCCTCTCATCTTTGCGGGATCCTCTGGGTCTCATTTCAGAGCAGGTTCGGGCTGCCCCCTGAGTCCCACCTCCTGGGTTGCTCCTTCTCTGTCACGATGCCGGTGGCCCTGCAGAGCCTGCCGATTCCTGGCGGTGACGGAGGAGCCTGTCAGCTGGTGCTTCAGGCCGGACTGCCAGTGCTTCTCCCAGCGCCATCGCTGCGACGGTTCCCTTCCTTTTTAAAGAGAGAAAGAAAGTGGAGTCGCTCAGTCATGTCTGACTCTTTGCGACCCCATGGACTGTAGCCTACCGGGCTCCTCCGTCCATGGGATTCTCCAGGCAAGAGTACTGGAGTGGGGTGCCATTCCTTTTTAAAAGATAACAAATCCCAAGAACTATCCTGCAATTCAAGGGCCCGTGTGGGTGCTGCACGTGTCGGTCAGCCTGAGTAGTGGCCCCCGGAGCCGCCAGGGCGGTGACACGGCCCCCCGCCTTCCAGGTCTCCTTGGCGCTCACTTTGCTCGTCTCTTCACGCTTCGGGCCAGATGATCGGTTTGGGGAATGTCACTGGGGAGTCAGTAATCTCAGAGGAGCGGGCCACCCAGTGAAGGTGCACGGGGGCCGTTCAGGCAGGACGGAAGTGCACTCGGACTTGTGCACGCCGGGGAAGGCGTGTCAGCCACAGCCACTCCCGGGAGCAGGGGCAGCGGGAGGCTGTGTGAGGCATGATGACTGTGGTGAGGACAGGCTCCCCGTCTCCAGAGAAGGGAGACCCACCTTGCGGGGGGCGAGCGGGTGAAGCACAGCCTCCTGGAGGGTCCGATGATGAGATGAAACCCCTCCAGGTGGAAGCAGCGTGTGAGAAAGACCTGGGCTCTGCACACAGGCTTGTGGGGCTTAGAGGCGGGATGTTATTTTTAGGGACATTTGGCTGTTGGTGGTTTTGAATCTCCAGCCAAGGGAGGTGTCCTAACGGGCTCTGTGTTTTAGGAAGGTCGTTCTGGAGCGGAGACCGGGGCGGGCGGGGGAGGCCTGGGTGTTCTGTCAGGACTCACCCCCTCGCTCCCGCCACACCCTGACCTGCTCTGGCACAGTTCTCTGCGACCTGTGCCCTGTCACAAGCTGTGTGAGGGCAGGCTCGTGGTCCACACGCCCCCAGAGCTGCAGAGATGCAGCTGAGCGTGGGGGCCCCTGAGGGGACCGGGGGAGTTGGCTGGCCTGTGCGCAGTCGGTGGACACTCACTGGCTCAGCTTCGGCCCAGTCTTTGGCTCAGATGGTAAAAAGTCTGCTTGTAACGCGGGAGACCCAGGTTTGACCCCTGGGTCGGGAAGATTCCCTGAAGAAGGAAATGGCAACCCACTCCAGTATTCTTGCCTGGAGAATCCCATGGATGGAGGAGCCTGGTCAGCTATAGTCCATGGAGTTGCAAAGAGTCAGACACAACTGAGCGACTTCTCTGTCTCTTTGTGACCCCATGGACTGTAGCTCGAGATAGCCTTGGTGAGGGGGATGGAAAACCAGAAATGACTCAGGGCCTGGGGCTTGGCATCTGGGCGAGTCGATGTCTCAACGGCAGGAAAGTCCACAGAAGAGACTACTTCTGGGGGAAACCCTGGGGTTGATTTGGGACATGGCAAGTATGTGGTACCCAGGAGACTCAACAGACAGCCCATTTCCCCTTTTCAGTTTTGAACAAAATAAATGAAACAGAGCCCAGTGACAAGACTGGGCGCCAGCCCTGAGGGTTGTCTGGAGAGGGGCCGGTGCATTGCTGCAAGAAGGGGGTGGGCGAGGACACAGAGTCCTGAGAGCAGACCGGGGAGGGAGACCAGCTAGGAGGGGGTCGGGAAGGGGGGTGAAGCCCCTGGGGGCTGGGCAGGAGGGAGGTCAGGGCCCCGGCTGGAGGCACAGACGTGGAGCAGCTTTCTCTGGTTGCCGCCTCCGCACAGAGGCCGGGGCCCAGCGCTTGGCGTGAGGTCCTAACGGCCTGTGGCTTCTTCTGCAGGGGATGCTGGTGAGAAGGGGGACAAAGGCGCCCCAGGACGGCCCGGGAGAGTCGGCCCCACGGGAGAGAAAGGTACCTGCCGCCCCTGGGCCCTGGGGGCGCTGCTGGGGGAGAAGAGGGAGGGGGAGTGAGTGAGCAGGTGCCCAGAGCTCTCTGTAAACAACGCTCCCAGTCCTGCCTGCCTGGCACCAAGAAACAAAGTGCCTCCTGGGAGGCACACATCGAGGGACGGCCCAGGGCGCAGAGCTCAGCTCTGGCTGGCCCTCATGTGCCCAGTGATCGTTACACGCAGGTTCAATGATGACGGTGTGCAAACAGTGATGGAAACAGTTACATCGGTGTGCAGGGGAGAGAGGGCACAGATTTGGATGGGCCATGGTGGGGGGGGCACTCTATGGCCTCCCATTTATGGCTGATCGACCCTAGTCATTTTTGGAGGGTTCTGAAACCTGAGAACGGAAGTCACTTTGAACCTGTTCCCTCGTTAGTAAAATGGTGTCGTGTAGCCTGCCTCCTGGGCTGGTGCTGAGGTTCACAGGGAAGCAGCTACACGGTGCACGGCGATGTCAGCCAATGTCCCCTTTAGGGTTCACTTACTGCTGCTGCTTTAAAATTCGCAAAGTCCTTAAAAGTGGTGTGCCGAGCGCTCTGTCAACACTGGGACACTGGCCTGGGGGCCCACGCCCTGAGATGCTCTGGCCCGTCCCCCAGCCAAGCTCTCAACGCTGGCGTCAGGAGAAGGTGCAGCCACACGGGCAAGGCCGTTGCATCTGTCAGCCCATGCCCTGTTTGCTCACTCTTCCGAGGTGTGATTTGCCCCCCCGTCTCCTTTGGGAGGTGCCGTCCTTGACTTTGGCCTGTGAAACCCTGGTCCCACCAAGACCTAGAGCACTTCTGCCGCCACCACCCCCCTCAAGCCCAGGAGCTGCTTTTCACTGATTCTCCCTTTACTTGGAACAAATTAATTCAAAATAAACCGACTAAGCTCCTGGCTCAAAGTTCAGGACGTATATCCATTCCCAGGGACTAGCCTCCTTCCTTCCCCACCAGCCACCCTCCCCTCTGACCAGCTGTCAGCGTTCTCCATCTTCGCAGAGCGATTTTGGAAGGGCCAGGCGGGCTCTGTTCTTCCCTGCTTCTGTAGGAACAGCTGCAAAATGTATGTGCCGTCGGGCGCCTTGTTCTTTCCGCTTGTCCGTGTACCTGGAGATCCGTCCACAGGAGGACACGCGGGTTTGCTCGCTCCCTCCTGACGACCCAGTGTCCGTGCTTTAGCTGACTGGTCTCCCATTACTGCAGGTTTGCAGTTTCCTAGCGCCTTGCTGCAGTGAGTCATCTTTAAATGTCATTCCTAATGTGCACGAGTTGAGCTTGAAGATGAATTCCAGGCGTGTAATTATAGATCGAAATGCTGGTGTCTTTCAAATCTGAGTGGATATGGCCGTTCAAAAGGGTCAAACCTGTTCACCCTTTCTTTCTTATTGAAGCAAAAGGAGGCCATCCGCCATCACCCTCATTGCCTCAGAGAGCTGCCAGCCTGGCAGCAGTGAGAGGCTACGTCAGTGTGCTTTTTAGAAAGAGATGTTCACTTCTCCGGCCACATGAGGCCTTTGCTGGGACGCGCGGGAGCTCTTGGCGCCGTGCCCGAACTCCTGGTTCCAGCCCGCAGACTTAGTTGCCCCGAGGCACGTGGGATCCTAGTTGTCCGACCAGGAACTTTTTTGTTAGTTGCTGAGAAGGTGTGAGGGATTCCCTGCAGATGTCCAGAATGTCCCATGGGCGTCCAGTCTCCCTGGTTTTGCATTGTTTTCCCCGTGGGACCCCTTCCTTCCCTTCTCCGCTGGCTCCTGACTGGAGTCTTCCCATCCCATCAAGGACCCGGCCCTTGGAAGGCCCTCAGTCAGTTGTCTGGGAAACATTTGGAAGGAATGCGTCTGAAACCTGTGGGTGGCTTGTCTGAGGGCCTGGGTGACTGTGCGGAGACACACCCCTCCCCAGGTTCTGGCGGGGGGCGGGGGGTGGTCTGTGGCCCAGGCATCTGGCCGTGCTGGGCTGGGTTCTCCCTGCTTCCCGCCAGGCAGATGCTCTGCCCTGAGATGCCCCTCCAACCAGGAGGACCAGTTGGGCTTATGCAGCTTCAGCTTTGGTTTGGGGGTCAGCCGAGGTGGGTAAGACTGGCGGCCGGTGCCAGGGAGTAGGGTGAGTGGGACCACAGCACCATGCCCCCGACGTCCTTCTGAGCCCAGCTTCCGCGAAGTGCCTGGGGGGCCTCCCGCTTTGGCTGGCATGACATGTGTTGGTGGGGGGGGCACCCTCTGGTCACACACGGAGCAGCCCCCTTGCCGGGAACTCAAAGCAGCTGCACCAGAAAGTGCCTGCAAGCTGCTGGCTAGCTTTTCTGGAAGAACAAAGACGGCCCTTGCACGCGGCAGATCCCCTGCGCCCCGCCCACCGCTGTCGCAGTCCTTCACTGGAACGTGAGTCCTGCCCGCACTCTGCAGGAGCTGTGCTTGCTGATACCACCTGCTAAACGCGTGTCATCTCAAGCCCCCAGACACGCAGCTAAGAGGCCGCCCGCCGGCCCCCGAGCGCAGGAGCTGGGGCCCCTCCCGGCCTGGGAGGGTGGAGAGCAATCCCGACCCTGATGGGCTTTCTGGGTGCTGGAACGCGTGCGTCATCCCCGTTAAAAATCGCTGAGGAAGCGGGCTGCCAAGAGCTCTTTCTGCCCTGTCTCCTCTTCAAAGGACCGTGTGAGATCTTCATTAAAACTGATGAGAATCGCCAGCCCACTGCAAGCCCCGTCCCCCGTGCGTGGCCAGAGGACAATGTGTGCAGTGCCCGTCTCATTAGCAGAGGGGATGGGCTCCCTGGGAGCCACCACCGCTGGCTCTGGAGGCGTGGAACGACAGGGTCTGAGTGTGTCTAGTGTGTTCCCAGGGCGGGAAAGTTTGCTTTTGTCCTAAAGGACTCGAGAGGAGGCAGGATGAAGGCAGTGGGCTCCTGTTGCAACCAGTCCCCGCCCACTTGGCAGTCACTTGGCTTTTCTGACCGTGGGTCGCCCTCAAGCAGAGAGCGTGTGAATACGTCAGGGGACCCAGTGGTTCTCGCCTCCTTCTTCTCCAGCAAACCCCACAGAGAGAATATTCCTTGAGGAGCGGCAGGCTGTCCACACCCCGAAGGTCTCGCGTGCGCAGGGTCACGCTGCAGGACGTGCTGGGCTCCTGCTCCCAGGTTCCAGCCCAGATGCCGCGAGGCTGACAGGGTTGCAGGGTGTGTGTTTATGTCTGCATGTCTGAATGTGTTGTTCGTGTGCGTGTGCATGTCTGTGAGTGTTGACGTGTGCGCATGCCTGCATCACGCACACATATGCCCAGGCATGTGTACGCGCACATGTGCGTGAACGCATGGGCACGTGTGTGTGCGTGCACACGTGACAGGCACACACATGTATTGTGTGTAATATAGATGTGTGTGTGTGTGTGCACGTGTGTGTGCATGAGTTCCCCAGCACCAACACTGCCCGCAGCAGCACCCACAGGTGGTGTGTGGGAACCATGTAGGGCAGGGTGCTGGTCGTGCTGGTGAGGGCGACCACTCACTTGGGGCCCAGCTTCCCCCAGGGCCCACCTTCTGCACAGAGGCCCTCTTGTGAGGCCACCGGGCTGGGAGCAGGTGGCCTGCTCCCAACTTTGAGGCCTTGGAGTCACTCCATGATGTGTTAAAATGTAGATTCTGGTGTGTGAGCTGGTGGGCCCAAGGCTCTGTGTGTCTGTGTGGGTCCAGGTGGGATCGAATGACAAGGGGAGTTCAGCCAGGGCCAGGGCCCAAGTTCTGAGCACCCCGCACACGGCTCCTCAGGGGCAGGTGGGCAGCGCCATGTGCCCAGCGTCTCAGACCACAAGGAGGATGTTATTATCACATTGTTTGGAGAGAGTCGACTTTGAGGGCCCAGATGCAGGGCTGGCTGACCCCCAGCCTTGGCCTCCTGCACCTCCCGCCTTCTCACGCCCCCAAAGCCTCAAGGGTCCCCAAGCCTGGTTCTGGGACCAGGATGCAGACCAGCATCTGCATCACCTGGGAGCTTGTGGGGACACCCCTCCCAGACCTCTGGAGTCCCCCCTGGCGTGGGTCCAGCCATCTGTGGTGACAAGCCCACGGGGGCCTCTCCCCGGATCTGCAGACCTGCAGCGCCTTCACTCCCCTTGGCCTGGGGATCCGGGCCCGCCTCCATCCCCTGCCCCATGAGCCGCTATGGTCTGATTGTCCGTATCTGTACCTGGATTCTCGGAGCTCCCTGCAGCAGTGATCACATCCCACACTCCTCCAATTGGCTGTGCAATTCATAGATGGGCTGAACGCCAGGGGCTCTGCAGTCATCCTCAGGTTATGGCTTATGTACAACAGCAGGATGTGTACTAGACCCTGACTGCGTCCTTTAGCAGATGAACCGAATCATTACTTGATCGACTGCTAAGCTGGGAGGTTTTGTGTGTGTGTGTGGGGGGGTGGGGCGGGGGAGGAAGCACTTCACCAGATTGTTCCTGATGGAGGCGCTTCCCCTCCAGGCCCTCCTGCCTGCCTCCCACCCTCTCCTGTCTGCTTGGGGCAGCAGGGGCTGTCTCGGGAGCAGAGGGGCGGGCGCGTGTTGCTCTGAGCTGCAGGGGTTTCAGGGGGAGGTGAGCCTCAGGTTGTCAGAGGCCTGCACTCTGCCCTCACCTTTTCTAGTTGGAATCTTCTTGGCAAACAGCAGACTCCGGGTGGCGGGCCCACGCTCACACCCAGCCTACCCCAGTGTGGCCCAGGCTCCTCTGCGGTGGTGGGTCTTCTGAGTGAGGCGGCGCGTTCCCCAGGCAGGAGGTCGCTCCCCAGGCTCCAGCGCCCCGCCCCTCTGCAGTGGGGCCCTTGTGCTGGGAACCATCCACCCTGCTCCGCACTGTGGGCACAAGTCCCTTGACTCTGTGTGTCTGCCCTCCCGTCCGCAGCTGTGGTTGGGCGGGTGGTCTCCGAGACCTCCAGCTGCTCTGGGCGTGGGTCTTCGTGGGGCTGCCGGTGGAGCCCAAGTTTAACCTAACTTAGCAGATCTGCACATCCCCTAAGGAGGCCACGGCAACTGTCCCAGCGGACCCTGCTGGACAATGAGGAAACAGTGTGAAAACCAGCTGAAGCACCCCAAGAGACCCCCATGCCTCTCCTGTTACAGCACACGTTACCGAGGTTAGAGCCGCCTCCTCCAGCAGACACTGAGCTCTGTCTCTCTTGTGTCCCCAGCGTCACACAGGGCACATGCGTCTGGGGCAGGAGCTCGCCTCGTGGCTGGACCAGGGACCTAAACCCGGGAACCTGGTCTATGCAATGAACCGCTCCTGTAATAAACAGGAGCGCGTCCGTGCACACGCTCTGCCCCAGACCTCTCCTCCTTGTGCGGATCTGAGCTGGCCCTGGTGGACTGGGGGCGTGTTTCGGCCTCCACTGTGGGTCAGCCCTCAGCCTGTGCTCTGTCCTGTGACCTTGACCTGGTCTGACCTGGGGCAACGTCACAGAGGCAGGACTTGCCTGAGAGCTCGGTCTGAGGCTTGGTTGAGTGGAGGACACGGGTGTGCGCGGAGGCCTCTGCTGTTCCAAAGCGTGCAAGACTTGGGGGGGGAAATGGTGACAACAGGTGACATGAGGAACCTTCGGGGGTTAGTTGACCCCACGACCTTGGAGAGATTAAGAACGGCTACGTATCCGGCCTCCTCGTGTGCATTCGTGGCTGTGCGCCCGTGCGTGGCTGGGTGTGCGTGCGTGTGTGTTCCGGCAGATGGCGTGCCTACACGTTACCTGTACGCGTTACCCGTGCCTTGGCCGACCGTGATCTTGTTGTTTCTGCAGGAGACGTGGGCGACAAAGGACAGAAAGGCGGTGTGGGGCGTCACGGGAAGATCGGCCCCATTGGCTCCAAAGGTATTTTGCTCGCATCTCTGGCTCACGTTCCCTCGCAGGCTCACCGCTGGGCGCTCGGAGAGCAGCTGGTGGGCATATTTATTGTGTGTGCTTTACACGTGATCAGGTCTCTCCCTGGTTTGGGGAGCGATCAGACTTGACTGGGTGCCACCAGGCAGGGGTGCCCCCACCTGCAGGGCCTCCTGATTGTCCCCCGAGCCTGGGCACCTCGTTCCCAGCACTGGGGCCCCACTGCAGGGGCGGGCCGCTGGAGCCTGGGGAGTGACCTCCTGCCTGGGGAATGCGCCGTCGCACTCAGAAGACCCACCACCGCAGAGGAGCCTGGGCCATGCTGGGGTAGGTTGGGTGTGGGCAGGCCGGTCACCCGGAGTCTGCTGTTTGCTAAGAAGAGTCCAGCTAGGAAAGGTGAGGACCAAGCTGCCCGGGCTCGGGGGACGATCAGGAGGCCCGTTTGAGCAGCAGAAGAACGGTGTTCTGGACACACTGTGTGTCCACCTCCAGCTCGGTGGCTCAGACTTCCTGAGACTGGGGGGCGGCTCCCCACGAGCACAGGGGAAGCAGCATCAGTGCCCACCTCATCCCGTTTGACCTGCACGACCCTGGAGGGTGGGCTTAGAAGACGAGGCCCAGGGCAGTCAAGGGGTGGCTCGGCCTCGTGCTCTGCCCCCTCCGCCCTCCGTCAGCGAATGATTTCTGAGCCCCTGGCTTATCTGCACCTCTGCTGGGCCCCGGGGCTCGTGATGAGGCAGGCAGGCCCCGGTCTCGTGGAGGCCCCCACAGGTCTTGTCGTGGGTGTTGGTGCCAGGAGACCGAGGCTGGGGGACCTGGAAGGCTGTGGGGGCTCTGCCCAGTGGGCACACCCTCCACACAGTCCTGGCCAAGGAGCCCTTCCTGCCAGGGCCGGGCTGGGCCAGGGCAGGTCCCCGTGGCCCCCATCAGAGGAGACCACCTAGACCCACTCGTGACTAAAAGCCCCAGATGGGGTGACAGGGCACAGTCCCCGGGCCCCACGCTGGGGACAGGGACTGTCTCTAAAGCGCCTCTGCCCCTAGCAAATCCGCAGGGAGCCTCTCCCCCGGGATTCGTCACGGAGCACACAGACGTGTGTGACACAGAGGATAATACGACTGCTTCCAGAAAACTTTAAAAAGTGGTGGTAAGACATTTGCAACATAAGATTCATCGCTTTCAGCGTGCAGTTCGGCGCCACTAAGTTCCACTGCCGTGTTGTGCGACCACCACCGCTATATGTGTAGTTCCAAATTACTTCCGTTACTCCAGAGAGAAACTCTGTCCTCGTGAAGCAGTAACTCCCCTCTCCCCTCCAGCCCCAGCAGCCGCTTATCCGCGTTCTGTGAACTTGCCCATTTACATATTTCACATACATGGAGTCACACACTCTCGGTGCTTTTGTATCTTATTTCACTAGTATGATGCTTCCGAGGTTCATCTCCACTGGATCAGGCGTCAGGACCTCCTCCCTTCACAGGCTGAACAATTTTCTGTTGCATGGACCACATTGTACTTGCCCCTTCATCTGCTGGGGGTCGCTGGAGGGGTTTCTGCCTTTCAGCCATTGTGCAAAAGGCAGTGGGTGTTGCTTACGAGTAGGGGTGTACATGCTTGTAACACACAGCGCGTGCTCTGGGTAAATGTTAGAGTCTTACGGGGGACAGCTTGCCCTGGGGGTCCTCAGTGGGCTCAGCTTACCTGAGCTTCCATGTCTCTGAGGCTGCCATGCTGGGCCCTTGTTAGGCTGAACCCTGAGTCATTCTCAAGCTCCTGATGCTGATAAAGGCATCCCTAGGATGGAGCCTGCCGAGCTCTCTCCATCTCCATCAGACAGAACATGGGTCTCCAGGGATATGCACTTCATTGTCCCTTCACTGCCCCCAGGTCAGCGGAGATGCTTGGGTTCTCTCAGGGGGAAGAAAGATTACGCTTTAGGGACATCCCTGTGATTTAAAAATAAATATCCATCGTCTAATTTCAAAGCAGCTAGAAGCTCTGTCTCTGTGGCTTTCTCTGACCCCCTTGTTTCATAAGTTGGCAGAGATGGAGGGTCAGAGTGGCTGAGTGGCATGTCCTGTCCACGGAAGGCTGGCGCCCAGGGGTCCATGGTGACACCTCGCTGCCTCCCAGAGAGGGTCGGGGAGGACCAGTCTCATCTTGACTCTGTTTGGCTGGGTAACCCGTAAGGTCCGTTCATCTCTGAGGTCACATGTTCTAGCTGGGTTCTCTTGCTGTGATGAGGGCCTCAGACAGGACTGGCACTGAGCCTAAGATTTCCTGAGATGATGGATGTCCTAGGAAACATGCTGGCTTTCCAGGATCGACGTGATGCTTGTCTGGTAACCTCTAAGTCCTGTGCTGTGTGTGTGTTCCCGCTCATGTAAGCAGAGCCTGGAGACGCCATCATCGACAGACTGTGCCTCCCTACAGTTCACTGCGGGAGGAGGGACTGGGAGGAACCCCAGGGCACTACCCGTGGAAGGGTGAACGCTGTCACCTGGACAGTCTGATGGAACATGCCCCAGCTCTGCTTGGTGACTTTGGCCTTCTCTTTTGCAGGTGAAAAAGGAGATTCTGGTGACATAGGACCCCCTGGCCCTAACGGAGAGCCAGGTATGGCATAAAGGGTCCAAGGATTTCTCAAGCGTGTGTTGAAACTGCACTTTTAAAGCGTATAAATCATGACAGCATGGTGCAAGGGGCTGGAAAGCAGCACGCGAACCTGCCCTCCCCTCCCCGGGCGTCGCTGCCTCTGTGGACTCCTCCAGTGTTCCGTTTCCTCCCGCCTGAACGTGTCCGTGTCCTGCTTAGGGCCGTGGTCTGCCTGCCGACTGCATGTGGCCCCAGCTCCTCATTCGGCTCAGACACAGGGGTCCTAAAGACCCCTAAAGGCGTCCTTCCCTGATGCGTCTCTGGGGAGCCCACTTGCTCTGAGCGCCTGGCTTCTCTGAAAAGCGTGTCTGTACCTCCTGGGTCTGCTCTTTCTGGAGTCCTGCAGCAGACTCCCCAGGGGACCCCAGCCCAGCTCGTCCCTGCCGGCCACCCCTCCTGGGGGCCGCGGAGGCCCGGCTGCGGGCAGACCTGTCCTGTCAGGGTCCTGTCGCCCCCACGTCCCCCCTCTCCCCGGAGGAGCCCCTCTGCTGCCTCCCCTTCCTCCTCCACGTGGAGCCGCCTGCCCCACCCCCCCACTGGCCAGCCCACCGCCCAGCTCGCGCCTCCAGCGTCCCCGCCAGGTTCACGTTGTCCACAGCCTCCCCCACCCGCGCGGGACTGTCCCTGCGGTCACCTGCCTCGGCTGTCCTGTTTCCCGTCCCTGCCCCGCCCTCCCTCGGCTCTCGAGGCCGCTCAGACCCGTTGCTGAGACCCCCTCCTGGCGGGTCTGCACCTGCGGGTCCTTGTCTGTCCCTCCCGGGTGACACAGGAGACACCTCACAGACTCTGGATGAGGGGGGAGCACGGTGTCCGCGTCCCTGGGGCGGCCCCTGTGCGCGCTGAGGGGCCCGTCGGGTGGACAGCGGACCCAGCTCTCCAGCTCGGCCCTCAGAGACCCTGAAGACACTTCTCGGAGGAAGTTCCCTCAGAGCAAACCCACCAGGCCCGGCGGCGCCAGGTGCCCCGGGAGTCCTGCGGCCGGGCGGAGCCGCTGTGGGCGGAGCCGCTGTGGGCGGAGCCGCTGTGGGCGGAGCCGAATCGCGGGTGGGCGGATGGTGGGCGGAGCCGCGGGTGGGTGGGCGGAGCCGAGTCTCAGGTGGGCCGAGCCGCTGGTGGGTGGGCGGGGCCGCGGGTGGGTGGGCCGAGTCGCGGGTGGGCGGAGCCATGGGGTGGGCCTAGCCGCTGGTGGGTGGGCCGAGTCGCGGGCAGGTGGGCGGAGCCGGCAGCCCTTTCTGATCTGGAGCGGATGCTGGAGTCAGGTGTGTCTCCACATGCAACTCGCCCAAGACGCTGTGACAGCCAAGTGACATTTCGAGAAGGCTCCTTACCCCGTGGAGCTCCTCAGGGCACGAAGATTAGGGTCCTCTCGAGAGTCCGGGAGGAGACACCTAAACTGAAGCGTGGTGGGCCACGCATGTGTGACCAGACATCGCCCAAGGGCTCCAGCTCCACCACGCTTCCCAAACGTCTCGTCTTCTGTCCCCCGCCCCCGAAACACGGTCCAGACATCCTCCCGCGGCGACGGTCTCGACCGCCACTCTCGCCCACCCCGTGTCGCTTCTGCACCCCACTGATTCCTTCCCACGGTGACCAGAGCGAGAATGAGAAACTCGGACCTGACCCGGGCGCCCCTGTTGCTGCCCTCCCACCGCTCCTCGCCTTTAGGGTCAAGCCTCGCTCGCAGCTTAGACGGCCTGCGTGTCTGCTACATCACGTCGGTGCTTTGAGGAGGGGGATCATCTCCTAACATGCTGGCCATGGTCTCCATCCGCAGGCATCCCGTGCGAGTGCAGCCAGCTGAGGAAGGCCATCGGGGAGATGGACAACCAGGTCACCCAGCTCACGGCCGAGCTGAAGTTCATAAAGAACGGTACGTGCTTCCGGGCACCTTCCTGCTCCCGGGCCTCCCCCAGCCCTGCCCCGGGAACTGCTGGCTGCGGGGGTGGTTTCCGTGGGCCCGGCCGGGACTCCGTGTCTGTGCACGCTGCACGGTGCCCTGGGTCGGTGCTCCGGGTCGGTGCTCTATTCGGGGACCGCCGGCACTCACCCCCAGCCCTGTCGTCGCAGCCGTTGCTGGGGTGCGCGAGACGGAGCAGAAGATGTACCTGCTGGTGAAGGAGGAGAAGCGCTACCTGGACGCGCAGCTGGCCTGCCAGGGCCGGGGCGGCACGCTGAGCATGCCCAAGGACGAGGCCGCCAACGCGCTGCTGGCCGCCTACATCACACAGGCCGGCCTGGCCCGCGTCTTCATCGGCATCAACGACCTGGAGAGGGAAGGCGCGTTCGTCTACGCGGACCGCTCGCCCATGCAGACCTTCAGCAAGTGGCGCAGCGGGGAACCCAACAACGCCTACGACGAGGAGGACTGCGTGGAGCTGGTGGCCTCAGGGGGTTGGAACGACGTGGCCTGCCACCTCACCATGCACTTCCTCTGCGAGTTCGACAAGGAGCACATGTAGGGGGCCCTGCCCCGCGGCCCCTGCGTCTCCAGGGTCTGGAAGGAAAGACAGTGTTTCTGGCTATTATCCTAAGAACTTAAAGTTTTACAGCTTGTAGCTAAAATGTTTGTTATGTAATTATTACTCAGAATTGCTTTTGGCTTTGTCCAGAGTATAAAATGACTTCTTTAATTATTACAACAGTTAGGTACAAACAATGGTAGGGAGGTCATAAAGGACTATATATGGAAAAGCATCCTCTTACCTTTGATCAATGCTTCTGTAAATTATATTAAAATATAAGTTCCTTTTCTTTATTAATCAAGTAGAGACATCTTTGCTTTGCTGCAAACCCAGATTTCAAAAACAAGAAAAATAAAGGCTCTGAATCTGATTGAATGTGCGGTGTCCTTTCCTCCTCCGCGTCCTCACTAGCGGTATTCCTCGTCTGTTCCTGTATCACTGTCACCCCCAAACAGCAACTTGTGACAAGTCATCGGTGTCCCTGAAGGTGCTGTGGGGCAGGACTTCACACCAGGCACAGCCAGGCTCTGCCTCACCAGCCACACTTGACCGTGAGGTCACACGGGTGGCTGGACGAGGCCTGGGTTCCTCGCTGGGCGCCTCTGCCCTGGGCAGCCCCTGAGGACCGCTGGTGCCTCTGAGCAGTGCGGCCTGAGCCCATCAGGGAAGTGACACCCCATCGCAGTCTGCATCCCTGTCTCAGGAGCCAGTGGCCAAGCCCAGCCTACACTCAGGAGGGGACTCCTGGGGGCGGGGCCACTGGGGACCATTCTAGAAGCTGCCTGCCACAGTCACCCATGTTTCTTCCTCCGGTATGTCAGAAACCTCAGCAAAAAAACCCAAGCATCTTCATTTTTCTAAGGAACAAATAACAAACATCTTTGTTTTTCTAAGGAAGCATGTAGATGTGCACGTACAAAGGAAAACAGCTGGGGCTGGAGGCCAGAAGGGGGCTGTGAGGAGACAGTCTCAGGGACCCCTGCGAGTCTGTTTTGGGAGCGAGGCCCTGGCTACCCGACCATGCAGGATGCTTGTACACTGATTGCCTCGGAGGAAGGGATGGTCTGCCTAGAGCGGCTGGGGCGAAGGGAAGGCCGGGTGACGCCCAGCACAGGCGGGGGCTGGTCCTCTTCGAGCACCCTGTGGATGTGTAGGTACCACAGCAGCCCTGCTCCGGGTTTCTGCGAGCGCCCCCACAGCACCTCCGGGCCTGCAGCATCCCTGCCCGCAGCCCACAGCCCTGAGCTGGCCTGGGTGCCTGCCCTTCACAGGACGTGCAGATCCAGCCCAGGGGGCCTGTGCCAGGGAGCTGACCACGCGGGGACAGTGCGGGGCAGAGCCTCGGGAGGGGTCCGGCCTGGGCCTCCAGAAGCTGAGTCTTTGCTGCGTGAAGGCCAGGACATCTGCCTGTGAGACTACCCCTGGTCACCGCCCTGGTTCTAGGGTGGGTCAAGGGTGCCCCCACCCGGCCAGAGCCAGGCTCTTCTCCCGGCATAAGTGCACCTCCCTAGACTGCGTCCCTCTCTTATCGGGAGGTGGAGTGGGGCACCTCTGTGATCTCATGTGGTCTCGACTCTCAGGTGAAACCAGAGGGAGCCATGCCCGCCTCCTCCTCCGCCACGCCCTCCTGGGAGGCCCCGTGCCAGCAGGCCGCGCAGGAAGCCCGCGGCTCGGTCTGTGGTCCGGGCCGGGCCACACGCCTCTGCAGGGCGGTGATGACTGCAGCAGCATTTGTTCCGACGCGACAGCCGGCGGGAAGCCAGGACTGAAGTGCTAATTCAATCCCCGGGCTTGGCAAGGGAGGGCGCAGCGCCCGATCTGCGGAGGAGGAGCGGCGGTCTCGCTGCGGGCGGGCCGGGCTTCACAGGCTGCACCGAGGCGGGACCGCGACGCTGTGCGCGGGTCTCCGAGAGCCCAGCGCAGCGCGGGAGACACGGATGCGCTGCCACCCAGCGGCCGCGGAGACGGACGAAGAAGGAACAAAGGGATGACGGGGGCCTGGGAGGGGAGGAGCGGGCCCCAGACCCAGCCGCAGGCTGCCATCAGGAGAGAGCGGAGATCGTGTGGTGTCCCCTCCAGGAGCGAGTGTGACCCCAGGTGGCTGCTCGGATTGCAGGGGGCAGACGGCTCTAGCTAGGGGCTGTCATTCCTGCCCTGGTCCCCACCCCCTGCAGCCCTGGGCCCTGGGGGTCTGGGGTTGAGGGCTGCAGCCAGACTGGCAGGAAGGTGTTTCCTCGCAGACAGATGTCCTGTGGCTGTCCATCCTCTTGTCCCTGGGGCAGCCTCTGTCTGGACATCCCTGCCTCTTGATGGGGGTGACCAAGGCTCTCACATCTGCCCACGGCCGTCTCTGGTGCCGGGTCTAGACGGAGCTCACGTGCTCCTTTGGGGGCAGGTGTTGGGGGAGGGCCTGGGGGTGTCACTGGGTGTAGCAGTTTAATCCAGCAGGTCAGAACCTAGGACAGGGCTGTTCCTTCGCTGTAAGCAGGAAAATCAGAGTCTGGCTGATGTAAGCAGAAAGGGGATTTGTTGAAAGATTTGGGGCAGGTGAAAGGGATTTCGGAAAGACTGGAGAATGTCCCGCACTCCATCCAAGGAAGGGAGAAGCCCACACATCCTGCAGAACGCGGGCCTGCTCCGAGCACCCTGCTGTGGCTGCTGTCTGTGTCCGACTGGACTCAGAGAAGCAGAGGACAGCAAGGCCCTCCTGCGCTGGGGACCCACTGGCCACAGCCTGGACACTGCGTCTGCCGCCTCCGGAGAGGCCGTGGGTGAGAGAGACATCAGGACAGAAGCACACCCATTAGTTTAAGTTAAAACAGTCTGCTACATGAGGAAACACAGGATGGGTTTTGCTGTCAAGAATTTCACTTGGAAGGGGAGACGCATGCCCCCTGGAACCAGAGGGTCTGGTGGGGGCCAGCCAGGTTCCTGGAGGGGGATGAAGGCAGCCTTTCCATCAGGGCAGGGTGGGGGTGCAGGGGGAGCAGGGTGGGCCACGGCCTGGGAGGAGAACCCCGGAAGGGAAGTGGGAGGGGCTCTCAGGGTGGGAAACACCTCTAGGCGGCAGGGACGCCCGAGTTCCCGCACACTGGGTGTTCTGAGCCCCTGCTTTCCTGCATCTGTGAGCCGGGATAACACCAGCAGGATGCTGTGATGACAAGTGCAGTCGGCTGTGCCCCTCATGTTTCAGGCATGACTGCGGGTGTCAGGCATGACCATGCATGTCAGGCGTGACCAAGGGAATCAGGCATGACCATGCATGTCAGGCATGACCACATGTGTCAGGCAAGACCATGTGTGTCAGGCGTGACCATGTGTGTCAGGCAAGACCACCTGCATCAGACACAACCATGTATGTCAGGCGTGACCACATGTGTCAGGCATGACCACATGTGTCAGGCATGACCATGTGTGTCAGATGTGACCAAGGGAGTCAGGTATGACCATGCATGTCAGGCAAGACCAGGCGTGTCAGACACAACCACGTGTGTCAGGCATGACCACGTGTGTCAGGCATGACCACGTGTGTCAGGCATGACTACACGTTAGGTGTGACCAAGGGAGTCAGGCATGACCACGTGTGTCAGGCATGACCACAAGTGTCAGGTGTGACCTCGGGTGTCAGGCGTGATCATGCCTGTCGTGTATGAACACAGGTGTCTGGCTGTGCTCAGCTGTCCCCATCTCACGGGGAGCCCTTCCTCAGACCCCAGGCTCCCAGGGCCAGGACAGGTGCCTTTCCTGCACCATGGGGCACAGGTATGTCTTCTCCAGATCCACGGGCCCCTTTAGCCCCCAGAAACTCCGTGTGTGTCTGCACGTTCAGGCAGAGGGTCCTTCCTGCACTCACCCCCCAGGCTATCGTCTGCTGGGCACCCACGCTGGGTGTGCGACACGTGCTCTTACAGGAGCCTCCTAGAGACGGACCCCAGGGGACCTGAGGGCTGGCAGCGGGGGGTTCAGGCCCACGTTGTTCAGTAGGGATTGGGGGGCCCCTTGGCTTCTGTAGGGAGGGCTACAGCTTCTGTAGGGGCTCAGCTCGGAGTTCCGTCTCCCGCAGCCCTTGTGACGTCACACAGGCACAGCCCGTCCCTGGGAAACTGAATTCTCTCTTGCTGGCACCTGAGGGCCATGAGACCCGGGCTGGCTTGTGGGACAGAAGAAACCCAATCCTGAACACGGAACCTCAGACTCCTTCCTGGTGAGCTCAGAGGCCCGTTGATAAACAACATGTTTTTAAGTTGTTATTGTGGAAAGAACAGGGTGGCAGAGAGGAGCTTACTAGCACAGCGAGTGTTTGACCCCCGTGAGAGGGGAGGATGGGACGGGTCTGGCAGACGCTCGGTGTCGGGGGTGGCTAAACCCCAGGAACAGTGTTGGCAGAGCCAGGAAGAGCCCAAGTGCGCCGAGCAGCTCTGGGCTCTGGTCCTGCTCTGCTGGGGCTCAAATCATTTGACTTTGCTCTTTACAAAACTACAGAAACATTGACAGCGCTAAACCCATGGATGAGATGAAAC
Source organism: Capra hircus (assembly GCF_001704415.2). Taxonomy (NCBI): domain Eukaryota; kingdom Metazoa; phylum Chordata; class Mammalia; order Artiodactyla; family Bovidae; genus Capra; species Capra hircus. The sequence goes on along the minus strand of NC_030815.1, from coordinate 110,660,732 downwards.
TTTATTCCAAAGGAGAGCCACACATCCGAGAAAAACTTGAACAAATCCCCAGCTGTGTTCACCAGGGGTCTCAGGGCCAACCTCGGGCACTCTGTGTCACTGCCCACACTCACTCTAGTTTTGTCCACGCTTCGATAAACTTCTTCTATTTTCTTCTATTTTGCTATAAACCTTATACTTCTGGCCAGAGGATTTTTTTTTTAAGTTAGGACTTATCAACAGAGATGGCAGACGTCACTGTTGGTTTTGAATTGTCAGCACGGCCTGGCTGGCTCCTCGAACAAAGACCTTCCACACACGTTTCCTAGACTCACCCCATAGCACCCTCCCATTTTAGGGCAAATCCCAGAAGAAAATAGCTCTTGACTGTATGAAATTTAAAGATTGGCTTTTTCCGTCGGGAGGGAATAATGGCCTCCTCGCACTGGAATAGCCCATATAACGCTCCTGATTTCTGTTGACTGAGTTGCAGTGTGCCGGAAAAGCTTTAGCATGTGCGTTAAGCGTTGCAGCCTGACCTCATTCACAGCCCCTTTTAGAGGCGGTCTTGCTCTTTGCCTAGAATTATTTAACAGCTGATTTTAAATGAAGAGGTGAGGGAATTCCATGTTTAGTAGTCAGATGTAGAGGCAGCCGCAGCAGGTGGTCTGAGCGGGTGGGAACGAGAGAAGTCAGGTCTGGGGGCTCCTTCATCAGTAAAAGCAGTGGGGGACCATAAGCTGAGTTTGGGGCACCCACAGCACCCCAGTCTCAGAGCCGTGGACACCCCCCCACACAACGAGGGGCGAGAACATGCTTCTCTGAGCGGTCTCAGTTGGTTAGGGTAACCCCACCCGGGCCACCCAGGCTCCCCTCCCTCTCGTATGGTCCATAATCTTTGTTAGAGTTGCAAACTCCCTCTTGCCATGTGAGGTGACGTGGACACAGGTTGTTTTCAGGACAAAGAAGCAGATGTTGGGGGGGCCTTCTGCCCACTAAGGGTGGATGGGCTGCGCCAACACTCGGGCCTGCTGTGTGTCTGTTACTGAGACCAGCCACGGGCACCAGTGTCTCTGTCTCCCCCATCACCAGATTCCCTTCTGGCGGTGGACGGGATCCCCTCCGGCGGTGGGAGGTGTGTGTTCACGGTCCCCTTTACTGGACCGCGCCCTTGTGGTGGGAGGTGTGTGTTCACGGGTCCCCGTCACTGGACTCAGACCCAGTCCACGAGGGAGTCTCCCGTGGGCACAGTCCCCAGGCCCTGTGTGTGCATCTCCAGAGACGAGGCGCACCCTGCCCGTTTCTGTGGGATCTCAGCCCACTTCACATTTGCTCCGTCAATGCCCACCCACAGCCCCCCGACATGAAGACCTTTCTGCATCCCCCATGCTCAGCCCCACCCACTTCATCCCACCCACTCTTCTCCCAGGGCAGTCTTTGACGGCAGGAGGATCAGTTTGGTGTCTCATCCTCAGCGCCCAGCGGTGCCCAGCTGGCTGTCAGAAGAAGCTCTGGGAGTGGATGGCTGATGTGACAGACAGATGGATGACTGGGTGCTTGAGGCCCGTGCGCAGGAAGGAGCCAGGGTCTGAGCGCTGGGAGGCCACGCGCTGGCCTTGCAGAACTGGAACCGTTGCACAGAAGCAGCCAATTGTGGCTCCATGTTGGAACTGTTTTTTGGCTTGCTTTTCATTGCTTTTGTTATTATAATCATACAGAATGGCCTGCCTCAGACAACCCTGTCTCTCCGCCTGACTGTTAAACCGAAGTGCCTTCGTTCAGAGCCTTTTCCACCTGTGGATGGCAGGAAGGAGGAAATGAACACATGCCCTGGCTGAGGCTTGCCATTCTAGGAGGCGTGTGCAAGACTAATGGCCTTTTTACTTTGCTTCCTCATCTCCCCCCACCTCTAATCTGTAAAAGAGCCTGGCATCCAGACCCTGCTAAGATTTTTGGTGCTTGCCTGCCGTCTTCTCGGTCAGCTGGCTTTCAAAATAAAGGCTTTCCCAGTCTCATGCAGCCAGCAGAGCAAGCTTGGACTTGGTAACAGAATGAGGCTGGTGGGTGGGTTCTGTTCTCTCGCACTCAGATGTGGCTGAGGATCTCATGCGGGGTGGGGCTTGGGGGTGGTGGGGTCCTCAGCCCCCAGGAGGCGTGACGAGGTGGCTGTGCAGCAGGAGAGCAAAGTATGGGCAGAGAGCGGGCCCGAGCCTGGGGTGCAGGCGTCTGTGCAGGGACGCCTGGTGGCCATGGCAGGCAGCTGCCCTCGGCTCGCCGGTGACCTCCCAGTGGCCTCACGTCTGACAAGCCCTGAGCGAGGAGCACTGGCTTTGGAGACTGCAGGGGATGGTCCGAGCTCCCTCCCCAGGCCTAGACCGAGCGGGGCTGAATGTGCATGGTATCCATGGGGAACGTGGGGACAGACATGGCCACCTTGTAAGCTCATGGGCGTTAGAGCCTGTGTCATGGTCTGAGCGCCATGCCTGGCGCCTAGTAGGTCTCTAACTTCAGGGGTGCCTAGTAGGTCTCCAACTGCAGGGGCGCCTACTGGGTCTCCAGCTGCAGGAAGCCCACAGGCAGCTCTCAAGTGTTAGCTCTGGCTTTCCTGCATTGGTGGGAGGTTGTTAAAGACTTCCGAGACTTACTGAAAATCGATATTACACCCAGGGTCATTCGTGAAAAGGCACAAAAATAACGAGTGTCCTCCTATAACACGCAGCAATGTGCTTTGCGTCCACACACCTCCACCTTGACTAGAACTTTCTACAGCGACGGAAATCTCTCTTCTGGCTGTTCAGATGACACCTGGCTTCTGAGCATTGAGCTTTAGATAGATTTCATTTGCTTCAAATTCAAATGGTTCAAATAGCAGACAGTTACCATCTTAGCACAACCACAGCATGCATAGACACTGTACCAGCATCAAACCTCGTGTGCGCAGAACCCAGGGCTGAGTGACTCTCCTGTTCAAAGGGCTGGCTGTTTTGTTTAAACACAGGATCGTAGGAAAAGCTGTGAATGTCTGAAGAGAAGACAGGGGGCTGGATTTCACACCCCCCATCGGTTTCCCAGCTATTTCTATTAAACTGAGATGGGAGTTTCATTTTCCTCCGAGATTTCTCTCTGTCCTGGCTCCTCTGCAGTGTCTCACAAAGATCTGTTTTTCTTTTATTTCAGTGCAACACATTTTAAACACACTTGAGTAGCGAAGTCTCACTGTTAATGGAGTTTGCCAAGAGAATGATAAAGCTTTAAGTCACTAGGTCTTGGAGTGGCTGTAAGGTCACCACGTGACACCTCAGTTCTAGCGAAGCGTGCAGGATCAGGAAACGGGCAGACGTGGCCTCCAGCGAAGGCTAAGGAAGACGCCACGGAGAATTTCTGCCCCAAGCCAAGGTTATTCTGCCGATTAAAACAGATGTTTCCAAATGCCAGAGTTCATGGGGAAAAGCGGAAGTCAGCCTCGGAAACTTCCAGCTGTTTTTGAAGTGCCCTTTGATGAATATATATATGTATGTATGTATGTATGTATTGCAATGAACTCGAGGAAAGTGTGCTCACCCCATTTTGAGAAACAGGCCACATTAAAAGATCTGGCTTGGTGGCCCCGGGTGCTGCCTGTATCTCGCAGACCAACGAGGGTCGGCTTCGGCGGCTTTACCCATTAGCTGTAGAGAGTGCTGACCAACATGCACCCAAGAAGGACTTTTTATGTATTTATTTTCCAAACAGAAACATTCGTTTCCAGAAGGGAGCATTCTTTTTTTTTTTTTAATTTTTACGTTATATTAGAGCATAGTTGGTGAACAATGTTGTGTTAGGGCGGGTTCTCTTTTTTTGAAACAAGTGCTGCACTGCAGTGTTTATTGTCTAAATGGAGTGCCAGTTTTCAGGGGTGGGGCTGGAAGAACCTGAAGCGGTGACATCAATATCTAGAAAAAAAGTGTAAAGTTTTTTTCCCCTTAATCTCTTTCTCCCTTGAATCTGCAGCCTCTGGTCAATGTGTGCCATACCAACTGTTTGTGTAGTCTGAGGCACATCAAAGCAAAAGATAAAAGACGGCTAAGATGAAAAAGAACGCTCTCCATCCTCCACAGCCCTCTGGGAGGCAGAGAGATGCCTGCTCCGTGTGGGTCAGGCCTGCGTTGCCATGACGCCGGGCTCCTCCCATCCAGTGGAGTACCGGGCAGGGAACCCTGCATCCCTGACTCAGGCAAACGTGCGGATGCTCTGTCCTGGGGCGGCTCGAGCTCACTGCAACCCATTGAGAAGCAAAGCCAAGCCTGTTTGAAACACTGGGTGACTCATGTGTTCCGTGTTTAGCTAAGGAGATGGAATACTCACAAGTCTTTGTCGAGTGTGCACAATGGGCCTGGCCGTGTGGGTTTTGTTCAAGACGCGGGACACTGACTGAGTTGTCGTCGTGCTGGTGGTCGGGGGGGCACCTGAGCAACCCACCGAGTCTGGGATGGGTCTTCCCCCGGCCTGGCCTTGCCCCGTCCCTCTGAGCCCCCAACACCCTGAGCGGCCAGTGGAGCTGAGCAAAGCCGAGTGTGTGAGCTCGACGGCTGCCCCGGGGCACGGCAGGGACGTTCCGGGAAGAGGCCTTTGATCAGTGGCCATGAGGGCGCGTCTACCGGGTGGGCTAGTGTTGCCTTGTCCTTTGGCATTAAAGGTTTGGAGACTGCGTGTGTGTGTGGGGGGAGCGGACATGGGCGGGCTGCCCACTATTATCTTCTCCAGCCGATAAATGCCCTGAGTGGATGGAAAGTTCTCTGTACTGGGGGAGCTGGGAGTCACGCACGGCTACTGGGCACTCAGAATGTGGCCAGCACAAGAGGAACTGCATTGTAATTTTATTTTCTTCACCTTTATTCACTTGTAATTATTTAAAAGTCGCTGTAATTTTTGTAATTCAATTGTAATTCTTTAAAATTACATTTTATTCACTTGTGATTCTTTAAAATTCGCTGACTAGCCACCTGAGGCCAGGGCTTCCAGGCTTCCCCGTGCAGGTCTGGACCAGCGGGGTTCTCCAGCCCCCAGGCCCTGGACCCACCTGGCCACGTGCTCTGTCGCCCCATCTCCTTGGTGCCCAGCTCGGCTGTCCCTCCTAAAGGAGGCCCCAGGAGGACACCTCTTGTCTCTGCATCTCCTGCTATGTCTGCCCTCCACTGTGACCCCTAGAGAGCAGGGGTCAGGGGTCAGGGGTCAGTCCCACGCTTGGCCGTGGGCCTGGCCACCGCGGGAGCTTCAGCCACAGCCACTGTATGAGCCTAACACTAATGGGTGAGCATCCCTTCCGAGACTGATGCGGGCTAAGAGCTCTCAAATATCCATCATGTCAGGACACGTCTGGGTTGGAAATAGGGTTCCCTCCCCAGCTGTGTGGTTTGGACAGTTCACTCGGCCTCTCAAAGAGGCATTTTGTTTGTAAGATGTGAATACCAAACTCATAGGGTTGTTCTGAAGATTAAAATGAGATAAAATAAATGAACTGTGTAGGACGCTATTGTAGACTCAAATAAATGTCCGGAAATAAATGTCCTGTTTTCTTCTGCACCTGTTCATCCTTGGGAAGATTTTGGTCCATCTGAGGAATCAGTATTTTAACACACAAATCAAGAAAGCATCATTCACCCATTCATTTATTCATCAAGTATCTGTCAAGCATCTTGTATGTGGCAGGCAACGTTCCAAGCCCTGCAGACACACCAGTGGGCAAAAAAAAAAAAAAAAAAAATCATCAGTGTCCTCATCTGTTGTTCAGGTGCTCAGGTGGGTCCGACTCTTTGCGATCCCATGGGCTGCAGCACACCAGGATTTCCTGTCCTTCAGCATCTCCCAGAGTTGACTCAAACCCATGTCCATGGAGTCGGGGATTCCATCCAGCCATCTCGTCCTCTGTCGCCCCCTTCTCCTCCTGCCCTCAGTCTTCCCCAGCATCAGGGTCTTGTCTAATGAGCTGGCTCACGAGTGTCCTCATGGAGCCTATCACATCTAATTGGGAAAGAAGATAATAAAACCCACGAGCAGGGGAATCCCGCAGAGGTCTGCGTGCTGTGGAGACAAAGACAGATGCGGCGGGGGTGTCGGCAGTGCTGGGGTGGGGGTGTGGGCAGAGATGCCATGGCACTGGGGGAGCCGTTTGCACTGAGAAGGTGACAGTCCCGCCGGGCCTCGAGCAGAGGGAGCGGTGAGCTGCACAGGTGCCCGGGAAGAGCTTCCTGGCAGAGGGAACAGACGTCGCCAAGCCCCAGAGGCAGGGCACCCGGCGCCGCAGACGAGGAGAGTGCTCTGTCCTCTGTTTTCTGGGCCCGCCTCCACCGGGGTCCAGCGCCTAGCTGCTCGATACGTGTGTGTTCCTAATATATGTATTTTACTGAAGTATAGTTGACAAAATGTTTCAGGTGCATAGCAAGGGGATTCAGTCATACATACACACATACATTTCAGATTGCTTTCCATTATTACAAGATATTGACTCCAGTTTCCTGTGCTCACTCTAACCCTTTGTTGCTTGTATCTTTTTGTGATTAGAAATCTGTCATTCTATTCATACTAAGTCAGACACAGGGAATCAAAACACGTTTTGTTTTTTAAAGTGAGACTGTTTTCTAATGTCTCAAAGTAGCCTCTCTGTAAAGGCTATTTTCCAAATACTTTATTCAGGCTGACTTGTTTTGGGCCGCGCTGCGTCTTCTTTGCCGTTTGGGCTTCTCTCTAGCTGGGCGGCCCGAGCGTCTCACTGCGGTGACTTCTCCCGAGGATCCAGGATCGCGGCCGGTAGGGAGTGTGGTCTCCGTATTTGCGGCTCCTGGGTCCTAGAGCGCAGGCGCAGTAGTTTTGGCACGCGGGCTTAGTTGCCCCGCGGCGTATGGGGTCTTCCTGGACCAGGGGCTGAACCTGTCTTTCCTGCATTTGCAGCGGATTCTTCACCAGTGAGTCACCAGGGAAGCCCAGGATGTGTTTTTTTGAATGTCCCTCAAAACTATTCAAGGCAAACTGTTCTTTTCTACATTAAAGCACTTCTTCCTCCTTGAATAATGAAATTTTGCATTTTGTGGCTGCAGAATTTGTGTATTTTCTTCTTAGATGGTTCACACAGGGGCCGTGCTCTAGTAACCGCCCACTGCAGTTTTGCTGGGGAGGGACCCTGAGCCAGTGGGTACCCCCACAACCAGTGGGGGGCACGTGTGTTGTCTGAATGGCTGAAGCCTTGGTTTGGGGGTCTGATGAGAGCCTTGCTCCCTGAGACTTGGCACCCAGAGGCTGACCCAGCCCGCCTTTCTCCTTGCAGGAAGCATGGCTGACTCCCCCAGGGAAAGAAAAGTGGCCAGGCCTCCAGACTTCACGCAGCTGATTGACTTGGCGTCTGAGTTTGTAGGAGGAAAGGTAAGCAGGGTGTCTCAGGGCGGGAACAAGTGTTGTACTTAATGCACCCAGGCTGAGGCTCCAGCTGACCACTGCAGGGACCCCAACTGGAACAGCAGGAATCAAGAGGAAGGCTGGCCTCCCCAAGGGAGCCCGTTACTGCAAAAGTCTCCCAGGGAACTTCCCTTAAATTGGTGACAGTCATGACCGGGGCAGCATTGCCCGAGGTTGGGAGCACACTTTTTGCCCCTGTGGAAAGAACTCCCCACCCCGTACTTTGCTTTCTTATGGGGCAGATGAGTGGTCCTCAGACTTCAGTATGAGAATCACGTGAGGACCTAACATGAGGCTCCAGGTAAGCTACAGACCTACCCTCGAGAGCTTAGGCTCTGCCAGGAGACGTGCAGACAAGGGCTGGCATCAAGGCAGGACAGGACGCTGTGGGGCCACATCTGCCACGCAGGGTGGGGAAGCAGGGGGAGGGCCATGCAGGGAAGCGATGCTCAAAGGAGCCCTCAGTCAGGGGAGGAGCCGGCAAGGCAGGGGGGTGATGGGGAGGGTCAGACAGAGGACGAGGGGAAGGGGGCTGACATGGGGTGTGAGCGCAGGAGCCTGGAGGGGTAGCAAGGCCCCCCGTGCCTGGAAGGTCTCTGCCCCAGAGGAGGCTTGCAGGTGAGCTCACCAAGCTGCGTCCTCGGGAGGCAGATGTCAACAGACAAAACTGCACAGCCTAAAAGCTGAGCACAATGCTTTATTCAGAGAGAAAACAGGTCGTCAGCCCAGGACACGGCCTCTCACATGGCTCTACGGACGGCTCCGAAGAGGTGAGGGGGGAGCCAGGATGTGTAGGGGGTTTTGCAACGAAGACCATGTAACCACAGCATCAAAAGATTCCTATTCATAAAAGAAAACCAGACATCTTTAGTTAAGGAATTTAGCCCTTTTCTGTGTACGGGCTTCCCAGGTGGCGCCCGTGGTTAAGAACCCGCCTGCCAATGCAAGAGACATAAGAGACGTGGGTTCAATCCCTGGGTCGGGAAGGTCCCCCGGGGGAAAAAATGGCAACCCACTCCAGTATTCCTGCCTGGAGAATCCCATGGACAGAGGAGCCTGGTGGGCTACAGTCCATGCGGTCGCAAGAGTTGGAGACGACTGAGCAAATCTGGGCTCACCGACACCTTCCGTTTTTATTATTAAATTAATTTATTTTAATTGGAGGCTAATGACACAGTCCTTTGATGTGCGCTTCCCTCCCGATCCTATGCTTTCCGCTCACACAGAGACGGCCCCCACATTTGGCCAACCAGACAAGCAGCAACTCCCAGACAGCTAGGCCCTCCCCTGCCTTCTAGGTTCTGGCTGGGCTCAGAGGTCAGGACACTCTTTCCCAGACCACAGGGTCCCCAGGCCTCACGTCTGGTGGAGTGGCCAGCAGCCAGCCTGCACCTCACTCTTGAAGGTGTCCTGCTTCGCGAGTTCAGTGGTGAGGGCTCAGCGCTTTCATTACCATGTCCAGGGTTCAATCCCTGCTTGACAGGGCAACTGAAAGCCCCCCGAGCCATGAGGTGTGGCCAAACAAACATTCTGCTTTGGTTAACAAACCACAGAGACAAAGGAGAAGACTCAGCAAGACGGTAGGAGGCCAAAATCATGTTTAGAAGCAAACCCCTCTCCCGCCAGAGACGCTTGGCGGGCACAAACAAACCTTGTGTGCACCAGGACCCAGAGACCCACAGAGACGGAGCCAGAAGTGTGTGTGAGTGTCTTCTGTGGATTACGGGTCAGCAGTGGGCTGCCACAGGCAGGGGCTTGGGGTGCAGCAGATCTGGGTATGGCATAAGCCCTCTTGGAGCAGGTCACCATTAACCCACCATAGAGCTGCCAGAACTTACACAGGACTGGGGAAACAGACTCTTGGAGGGGCACAAACAAAACCTCATGCACACCAGGACCTGCAGAAAGAAGCAGTGGCTCCACAAGAGACTGACCCAGACTTGCCCGTGTCCAGGAGCCTCCAGGGGAGGCGTGGGTTGGCAATGGCCTGCGGCAGGGTCGGGGGTACTGAGTGCGGCAGTGTGTGCTTGGGACCTTCTGAAGGAGGCCCCCATTATCTTCATCACCTCCACCATAGCTTGGTCTCAGGTCAAACAACAGGGAGGGACCACAGCCCCGCCCATCAACAGAAAATCGGATTAAAGATTTACTGAGCACAGCCCTGCCCATCAGAACAAGACCCAGTTTTCCCCTCAGTCAGTCTCTCCCATCAGGAAGCTTCCATAAGCCTCTCATCCTTCTCCATCAGAGGGCAGACAGAATGAAAACCACAATCACAGAAAACTAACCAATCTGATCACATGGACCACAGCTTGTCTAACTCAATGAAACCATGAGCCATGCTGTGTGGGGCCACCCAAGATGGACGGGTCACGGTGGAAGTTGTGACAAAACGCGGTCCACTGGAGAAGGGAACGGCAAACCACTTCAGTATTCTTGCCTCGAGAACCCCATGAAGAGCATGGAAAGGCACAAAGTTATAGCACACTGAGAGAGGAGCCCCCCAGGTCAGTAGGTGCCCAAGATGCTACTGGAGATCAGTGGAGAAATAACTCCAGAAAGAATGAAGAGACGGAGCCAAAGCTAAAACAACACCCAGCTGTGGATGTGACTGGTTACGGAAGTAAAGTCAGATGTAAGAAAAATATTTCATAGGAACCTGGAGTGTCAGGTCCATGAATCAAGGCAAACTGGAAGTGGTCAAACAGGAGGTGGCAAGAGTGAACGTCGACATTCTAGGAATCAGTGAACTAAGATGGACTGGAATGGGTGAATTTAACTCAGATGACCATTATATCTACTACTGCGGGCAGGAATCCCTCAGAAGAAGTGGGGTAACCATGATAGACAACAGAGGAGTCCGAAATGCAGTACCTGGGTGCAGTCTCAAAAATGCAGAATGATCTCTGTTCGTTTCCAAGGCAAACTATTCAATATCATGGTAATCCAAGTCTATGCCCCCACCAGTAATGCTGAAGAAGCTAAAGTTGAACGGTTCTATGAAGACCTACAAGACCTTCTAGAACTAACACCCAAAAAAGACATCTTTTTCATTATAGGGGACTGGAATGCAAAAGTAGGAAGTCAAGAGATACCTGGGGTAACAGGCAAATTTGGCCTTGGAGTACAAAATGAAGCAAGTCAAAGGCTAACAGAGTTCTGCCAAGAGAACACACTGGTCATAGCAAACACCCTCTTCCAGCAACACAAAGGAAGACTCTACACATGGACATCACCAGATGGTCAACACTGAAATCAGATTGATTATATTCTTTGCAGGCAAAGATGGAGAAGTTCTATACAGTCAGCAGAAACAAGACGGGGAGCTGACTGTGGCTCCGATCATGAACTCCTTATTGCCAAATTTAGACTTAAATTAAAGAAAGTAGGGAAAACCACTAGACCATTCAGGTATGACCTAAATCAAATCCCTTATGATTGATTATACAGTGGAAGTGAGAAATAGATTTAAGGGACTAGATCTGATAGATAGAGTGCCTGATGAACTATGGACAGAGGTTCGTGACATTGTACAAGTGATCAAGACCATCCCCAAGAAAAAGAAATGCAAAAAGACAAAATGGCTGTCTGAGGAGGCCTTACAAATAGCTGAGAAAAGAAGAGAAGTAAAAAGCAAAGGAGAAAAGGAAAGATATAAGACTCTGAATGCAGAGTTCCAAAGAATAGCAAGGAGAGATAAGAAAGCCTTCCTCAGCGATCAATGCAAAGAAATAGAGGAAAACAGCAGAATGGGAAAGACTAGAGATCTCTTCAACAAAATTAGAGATACCAAGGGAACATTTCATGCAAAGATGGGCTCGATAAAGGACAGAAATGGTATGGAACTAACAGAAGCAGAAGATATTAAGAGGTGGCAAGAATACACAGAATAACTATACAAAAAAGATTTTCATGACCCAGATAACCATGATGGTGTGATCACTCACCTAGAACCAGACATCCTGGAATGTGAAGTCCAGTGGGTCTTAGAAAGCATCACTACGAACAAAGCTAGTGGAGGTGATGGAATTCCAGTTGAGCTATTTCAAATCCTGAAAGATGATGCTGTGAAAGTGCTGCACTCAATATGCTAGCAAATTTGGAAAACTCAGCAGTGGCCAGAACTGGAAAAGGTCAGTTTTCATTTCAATCCCAAAGAAAGGCAATGCCAAAGAATGCTCAAACTACCACACAATTGCATTAATCTCACACATTAGCTAAGTAATGCTCAAAGTTCTCCAACCCAGGCTTCAACAGTACATGAACCCAGAACTTCCAGATGTTCAAGCTAGATTTAGAAAAGGCAGAGGAACCAGAGATCAAATTGCCAACATCCAATGGATCATCAAAAAACCAAGAGAGTTCCAGATAAATGTCTACTTCTGCTTTATTGACTATGCCACAGCCTTCGACTGTGTACATCACAACAGACTGTGGAAAATTCTTCATGAGATGGGATTACCAGACCACCTGACCTGCCTCCTGAGAAATCTGTATGCAGGTCAAGAAGCAACAGTTAGAACTGGACATGGAACAACAGACTGGTTCCAAATTGGGAAGGAATACTTCAAGACTGGATAATGTCATCCTGCTTATTTAACTTATATGCAGAGGACATCATGTAAACTGCTGGGCTGGGTGAAGCACAAGCTGGAATCAAGATTACTGTGAAAAATATCAATAACCTCAGATATGCAGATAACACCACCCTTATGGCAGAAAGTGAAGAACTAAAGAGCCTCTTGATGAAAGTGAAAGAGGAGAGTGAAAAAGTTGGCTTAAAACTCAACATTCAGAAAACAAAGATCATGGCATCTGGTCCCATCACTTTATGGCAAATAGATGGGGAAACAATGGAAACAGTGAGAGACTTTAATTTCTTTGGCTCCAAAATCTCTGCAGACAGTGACTGCAGCCAAGAAAGTAAAAGACTCGTGCTCCTTGGAAAAGAAGCTGTGCCACCCTAGACAGTGTGTGAAGCAGCAGAGACACGGCTTCGCCAACAAGGGTCCGTCCAGCCAAGGCTGTGGTTTTTCCAGTGGTCACATATGGATGTGAGATTGGACTGTGAAGAAGGCTGAGCGCCAAAGAATTGATGCTTTTGAACTGTGGTGTTGGAGAAGACTCTTGAGAGCCCCTTGGACTGCAAGGAGATACCACCAGTCCATCCTAAAGGAGATCAGTCCTGGGTGTTCATTGGAAGGACTGATGCTGAGGCTGAAACTCCAATACTTTGGCCACCTGATGGGAAGGACTGACTCATATGAAAAGATCCTGATGCTGGGAAAGATTGAGGGCAGGAGGAGAAGGGGACGACAGGGGATAAGATGGTTGGATGGCATCACTGACTCAACGGACATGAGTTTGAGAAAGCTCCAGGAGTTCGTGATGGACAGGGAGGCCTGGCGTGCTGCAGTCCATGGGGTCTCAAAGTGTCGGACTCAACTGAGTGACTGAACTGGAGAAACCACAGACCAACCCCCAACAGGGTGTCCTAGGATGGGCTGGCTAAGCTGCAGGGGTGACCCTTGTGACAATTTTTTCCCCATTGCTCTGGGACAAGGGTCACAAGGCCCAGGGTCCTCCATTTTTGAAAAAAAGTTGGTTTATTTTCTTTCTAAGAAGTTAGCACTTTTGTATCCAGATGGTAAAGGGGATTAAGAAGGAAAGGGTGAGAAGGCAAGATTAAGGGGGAGGCAGGCAATGAAATCTAGGCATTTAAAAAGCGCTGTGTCTTAATTGCCTATTGTTTCTCTCCCCCTCAGCAATTTCACATTTTCTTTTTACTGCATCTCATAATGTTTCACCAGGGAATGAAATAAAATGATTTTAAATTTATGGTTATTTTATCTTTACTTCTTTCTTTGTCTAGATTTTATTTGCAACAGATGACTTTTTTGCTCCTGCCGAAAATCTTCTAAAGGTACTGTAAATTGGTCTCTGCTAAGTGCTGGGGTGGGGTGAGCCACACAGTCCTGCTAATTAAAATTTCCCTGTGTGTTTAGGCTGGGAGTCACATGATGTGACCCAGAGAATTAGCGTATTAGAACAGTAGAAACGTGGGCAAATTAGCCTCCACTCCTGTTAAGATGGCAGAGACAGCTGTGGAGCCAACACAGGGTTCTGGGACCACCTTGCTTTATTGGGGAGTCGCTGATGCCGTCTGTATTTCTCTCTGCCCCACTTTGTGTTCATAACTTGTGATGGGAAGAAAAGTGTTGCAGAGCTTGAATTTTTTGGAAAATGTTTTTCCTACTTAGTTATAAAAATGTTGTTCAGTCACTCAGTTATGTCTTTTTTGTGACGCTGTGGACTGTAGCACCCCAGGCTTCCCTGTCCTTCACTATCTCCCAGAGTTTGCCCAAAGAGTCAGTGATGCCATCCAACCATCTCAGCCTCTATCAACTCCTTCTCCTCCTGACCTCAATTTTTGCCCAGCGTCAGGGTCTTTTCTAATGAGTTAGTTCTTTGCATCAGGTGGCCAAAGTATTGGAGCTTCAGCTTCAGCATCAGGCCTTCCAATGAATATTCAGGATTGACTGGTTGGATCTTCTTGCACCCCAAGGGACTCTCAAAGAGTCTTCTCCAACACCACAGTTCAAAAGCATCAGTTCTTTGGCACTCAGCCTTCTTTATGGCCTAATTCTCACATCTGTACCTGACTCTTGGGAAAACCATAGCTTTGAATATATGGACCTTAGTTGGCATATGTTTATTAAAAACAGAAAATACTGATAAATGTAGAGAAGGACGCGAACTCTGGGGAATCCAGCCACCTTGTCCCTGCAGTGGGACCAGCGAGAGTTTTTACAAGAGGGGTGATGGCCTTGGTGCCCGTAGAGCTGGCACCCAGCAGTGTGTGACTGCTGTGGGATGGTGGTCTCCCTTTCACTGGTGGGCCTGGAGCAGCTCAGAGCACAGGGGTGGGGGCAGGGGTGACTGTTCAGAGTGACCCGCAGCATCGAGCCTACACTTCCTGAGACTCGGCTGGTTTCTGGTTGCCCAGTCTTTTGGGGGTTGCTCTGGGAGTCCAGCTACCCTTCCTCACTTTGCTCAACAGCCTTTCAGGAGGCGCCCAGGTTGCAGCTGCACCAGTGGTGGGGCCCCTGGGATGAGCCTTGTGTGGTCTTACCTTTTGCTGCCAGTGGCAAGTTCCGTGGATGAAGGCCCGCAGAGAAGCAGGACTTCTTTCTCGGAAGCCGATACGAAGACGCAGGCACCGTCCTCCGTCTCCCCTACAGGCCCTGTTCTCTGCACCACCCATCTGTCCCTTTGGGGCAGACGTGTATTTGCTGGGAGCCCAGGCTCTCGCGTGAAGGTTAATGATCCACTCGTCTTTGTTTTAGAGGGACAACCCAAGTTTTAAAGAACACGAGTACACTGAGTTTGGGAAATGGATGGACGGATGGCAGACCAGACGGAAAAGGATTCCAGGTGAGACGATGATGACGCTGTTCACTCACTCCTGCGACATTTGAGATCAGGGGCTGTTGGAAAGCAGTGCACGTTGGGGGCGATTTTAACATGGGCCCTTGGACTACTCGGTCACCTCAGATGTCCCTTCTGAATGGCAGGCTCTGCCCATTCAGGAGCGGTCGCAAGAGCCCTGGTCATCGGTGCAAGCAGGAGGGGGCAGGCGCTTGTGAGGAAAAGGAGACTCTGGAAAAGGAGGGCTGTGGGTGACGGAGACTGAGCCGATGCACACGTCGGTCAGTGTGCGTGCAGCATCTGACATCAGCACCCCTCTCTGAAGTAGGTGTTCTGGTCCCATCCGATTGCCATGAAACAGCTGCATTCACGCAGCTCAGGTCACGGCGATGGCAAGAGAAGCCGGGATCCATCCTATCTCTTACGTCACCTTAAGAGGCCGTGTTCGCTCACTGCTACCCATCAGTCAACATACACCCTTTAAATTTAAAGAAATGTCTGTAAAGGAAAACCAGCCAGCATTAGGCCAATCACTGACGTGCTTGCTACTGTCTCGAGTGTCACAGACGCAGCCGGCGTTCCTAGCTTTCTGTATTTCTGTGGTGCTCCAGGCCTCATGGCTGTCCTCATGCGGTGCTTAGTTGCTGGGTCATGTCTGACTCTCTGGGACCCTGTGAACTGTAGCCCACCAGGCTCCTCTGTCCATGGGATTCTCCAGGCAAGAATACTGGAGTGGACTGCCGTGCCCTCCTCCCAGGTCTCCCGCATTGCAGGCAGATTCTTTACTGTCTGAGCCACTGGGGAAGCCCAGGCCTTATTCAGTTCAGTTCAATCGCTCAGTCGTGTCCAACCCATAGTCTTGACTAGATGGACCTTTGTTGGTAAAGTATCAGGCCTTATTAGATTCTAATAAAACTGGACGTTTTAAAGTTTCAGATCTGAATCTGACTACTGGGAACCAAGAATCACACAGCGTCATACTGGGAGTTCTTATACGTCGCCCGATGCAGGGCGGGGTAGTCCTGGCTGGGCCCCTGAAGGCAAAGCTTAGGCTGTTTCCGGGAGACCCTGCTCAGTACTGAGCCCCGGCCTAGCTGGGCTGGTGGTCCCTATACCAGAGTTACAGCTAAACTTTTTGGAAGCTGAGCCTCATCCCTGATTTGCAGTTAAATGAAGCTCAGAGACGCCCCTCTGCCAACGCTGCCCACAGGAAGTGGCCCCTCTGGACCCAGGGCTTACGCACGTTCTGATCAGATTAGAAGTGAGGGTCCGTGTGGCGAGTGGCGGTCCTGTGTGGCCACGTCATCAGAGCCCTCGCAGGCTCGGCCGAGAAAGAGCCCGCACCGTTTTTCTCGGAAGCGAGAAGTGCGTTTCCGGAGTTTCTCTTCGGCTGTCTCTGTGCTCAGGCTCGGCGGCGGGATTCAGCCCGCGGGGGTTCCTGTTGTTTACGTCCCCAGGTCACGACTGGTGTGTGGTCCAGCTGGGCATCCAGGGTGTTATCCGGGGCTTCGACGTGGACACGTCCTACTTCACGGGAGATCACGCCCCTCGAGTGTCGATCCAAGCGGCAAACTTCGAAGAAGGTGCCTGGGGGACCTTTGTGGGGAGCTTTGTGGGGGCCCTGATGGCTCACTTCCCAGCCAGTCTCGTCCAGAGGCCCCCCTCTCTGCCACAGAGGCTGACCACATTCCCCCTCAAGGGCTCCGTGATTTTTGAGGTTTAGCTTAACAGTGTTCTTCAGCTCAACTTAGATTTCGCTATTCTCACATGCAGCACCCCCGGCAGGCGCAGGGTTTGGGGAGCAGGCTGCCTGGGCGGCCAGGGCGGTCTAAAGCCTGGTTGGGGCCAGCTGTGGGGCCACCGCCGCCGCTCATTCTGCTGCCCCCCAGCCCCCCCCCCGGGTCTGCGTAACCACGCGGCAGCTCTGGGCTTTCCAGGAAGTTTCCTTTCCGAATCCTGGAATGGAACTGGTGTCTTCCGAGGTTGGTCCCAGAGGTAGCTGTCTAGAAACATGTACACTCAGGGGCATGTCTGTACATTACTTGGGAAACAGGAGTCATATCAGTTAGCGGCCTTATCCTGGAGGCACCCTGTGCCCAGCTTGTATGAGGCTCCAGGGGCGTGACAGTCTCCCCTCCAGAAAGACAGTGGAGGGCCTGAAAAGTCACGTGATGGTGGGAGGCAACCTCCAGCGACACAGAGAAAGATGCTTTCAGGAGGCGCACTGATCATCCACGCAGGCTCCTGCTGGTGAATTGCCCCCGGATCAGTTCTGAGGATGCCGCTGGGGGAAGCAGTGTTTGTGAACTGACTAACAATATTCCAGAACTTTATCAATCCAGCAAAACCCGAGTCGTGTGATGAGTTTGTCTATCTGGCTAAACTTGGAGATGATATTTACCCTCTGATGAGCAGACAAACCACCAGATGTGCAGCACCCCTTTGGAAGTTACTCTACGTATTTTAAATATGGAGGAACTTTAACACATATATCTATTACATTGGTCTTTGACTTAAGAAGCGATATCTTTAGGCAAAATAAAAATGACCCCACAGCCCACTAAGAGAGTATGTATATTCTGATTTTGAATGGGAATGATAACCTTCCTGGTCACTGTAACTTTAGATAAGCAGCCAGAAATCCCACAACGAGAAGTCAGGACAGGAGCCGCGGCCACCCCTGAGGAGTTTGAAGCCATTTCAGAGGTACGTCTCCCGGGGGAGTGGGGGCTTGTCACGAGCTGTTGGGAGCAGCTCTGCCTGCCTGCCCACCTGCACTCAGCCTGGCAGAGCTCACACATTGTGCTTGCCCCGTGCGACCCTGCAGAGGTTTCTGGGTGGGTCTGTGCACCCCTGACCCCAGCGCATGCGAGGTCCAGGGTGCTGCTTTCCACGGGGCAGTCTGCTCACAGAGACGCGGAATGATGGCCCGTGAGATAAATACAGAGTCATTTCACGTACTTTTGATAGCAATTGGACAAAATAACATTATGCTAGATGAATGTAATCCAATAAACAATTTGGTTTGTGTTTGGGGACATTTTTCTTTTTTGAAGTTTGTCTCCTGATCTTCATTGCGTTTTACAAAAGTGTGGATCCATAACAGACTGGGGAAACACATGACGGCAGCAACAGGCGGGCCCTTCCAGGGAAGCGCTGATCTGGAGGAGAGCGCCGGGGGGCTCAGGCCGACGTGTTTACCCCCAGGCCCACGGCAAGAGCCTGGGTTTTATTTAAAAGTTCACATCACATTCCGGCTGCTGCCTTTTTATGAATCCTCAAAGTGAAGACATCCGGAGGCTTGTTTCTAACCCCCTGCCCATCCCTGGCCACCACCAACCTGTGGCTGTTATGACCGGGGTAAAACAGAAGCAGGCCTTTACTCTGTTTATTAAACCTGGGACTTGATGTTTATTAGTGTTTTTATTAAAGTGTTCCGTTAGGCATCCATCATTAGTCTTGTTCCAAAGTGGTTGCCCCGAAAGCCCCGTGCAGGCATTAGGATGCGAGGACTTATTGCTCCCTAGAGCCATCACTAGTGTTTTTATATTTATTGCTAGCTGAAGTCCGACGACTGGAGTTGCTTGGTTCCCATGACAGAACTTACACCGGGAAATCCTGCTTCCAGCCACAACTACTTTCCAGTCACTTCCCAGCAGAGGTGGAGTCACGTACGACTCAACATTTTCCCGGGTAAATACGACGGGCTGCCTCCAGTCCGGTGCTTTCTTCATGGAGTGCTGGCGTGTTTCAAAACCACAAAGCAAAGTCACCCTCTCCTTCTCGGTCACTGATCTCTCTAGCATGTTAGGATTTTAATCTTCCCTTTCTGTGCACTAGGAAGTTCTCGTTTTAGCCCTGCCATCCATAGGTGATGAGGAAAAACTATCAAGTAAATTAGCACGTGATGGACCTAAGCTGTGTTCGGTTAGACATCGCCTAACAGTGTCTATTTCGCAGACATACTAGCAGTCGAAGTGCTGCGTACAAATCACCTTTACTTTGTCCTGTTGAGCAGCTTCATTGCAACAAGGTGATGAGTGTGCCGTGCATTTCACCCATGTGGAGTGCACACCTCTGTGGCTTATGGTGCATGTGAATTCACAGTGTAAAGTCTATGTGAGTATATAGTATTGCTTCCCAGGTGGCTCAGCGGTAAAGGGCACGCCTGCAGTGCAGGAGATGCAGGTCCCACCCCTGGGTCGGGAAGGGCCCCTGAAGAAGGAAATGGCTACCCACTCCAGTATTCTTGCCTGGAAAATTCCACAGACAGAGGAGCCTGGTGGGCTACCGTCCATGGGGTTGCAAAGTCAGATGCAACTGAGCGACAGCGTGAAATATATATATATATATATATATATAGTATATGTGCACCCATCACCACGGTCAACTTTAGAGCACGTTTATCACCTTGAAAAGGTACCTGATACCCTTTAGCTATCAGCATTCATCTCCCCCAGCCCTAAGCAGCCACTAGTCCACTTTCTGTCTTGATCCATTGGACTACTCCAGACCCTTCGTATAGATGCTCTTTTGTGCCTGGTTAGCGTGTTTCCAAGGCTCACCCGTGTTGTCGGGCGCCAGCACTTCATTCCTCTGTGTGGTTAAGTAATCTTCCATTGTATGGACAGACCTCATTGTCCATGCATCAGCTGACAGACATTTGGGCTATTTCCACCTATTGAAAGCTTATGAATAATGCCGGTATAAACACCCCTGTACAAATTTTTGTGCAAACATACGGTTTTCATTTGGGTGTACAACTAGGAGTTGAAACTGTGGAGTCATATAACTGTGTTTTAAATTTTATGAGAAATTATCAGACTTCTTTCCAAAATGGCAGCACCATGTTAGAGCCCCACCAGCGACGTATGAGGGGTCTGGTTCTTCCACATCCTCCCAACACTTGCCATTTTCTGAGTTTTTGATCACAGCCACCCTAGAGGAAATGAAGTGGTATCTCGCTGCGGTTTTGATTTGTATTTCCCTCAGGACCAATTATTTTTAAAAGCTTTCTATTTTTTATATTGGAGTGGAGTTAACAGCATCATGTTAGTTTCTGATTTTCTGATGTTCAGTTGCTCAGTCACTCATCCGTGCCCAACTCTTTTTGACCCCACGGACCGCAGCACGCCAGGCTTCCCTGTCCATCACCAACTCCCAGAGTTTACTCAAACTCATGTCCATTGAGTTGGTGATGCCATCCAACCATCTCATCCTCTGTCATCCCCTTCTCCTCCTGCCCTCAATCTTTCCCAGCATCAGGGACTTTTTCAGTGAGTCGGCCCTTCCCATCAGGTGGCCAAAGTACTGAGTTTCAGCTTCAGCTTCAGTCCTTCCAATGAACATTCAGGGCTGACTTCCTTTAGGACGGGCTGGCTGGACCTCCTTGCTGTCCAGGGAGCTCTTGAGAGTCTTCTCCAGCACCACAGTTTGAAAGCATCAGTTCTTTGGCGCTCAATCTTCTTTGTGGTCCAGCTCACATCTGTGCATGACACTGGAAAAGCTACATGTGTGTGCGCGCCCAGTTGTGTTTGACTCTTTGCGACTCCATGGACTGTAGCCCGCCAGGCTTCTCTGTCCATGGACTTTTTCCAGGCAAGAACACTGGAGTGGGTTGCTATTTCCTCCCCCAGGGGATCTTCCCGAGCCAGGGATTGAACCCACATCCCTTGTGTCTCCTGCACTGACAGGTGGATTCTTCACCACTAGCGCTACCCGGCAAGCCTCAGCTTTGATTATGGACCTTTGTCAGTAAAGTGATGTCTCTGCTTTTTAATACTCTGTCTAGGTTTGTGGTAGCTTTCCTTCCAAGGAGCAAGTAAGTGTTAGTTAGTCATGACTCTTTGCAACTCCATGGACTGTAACCTGCCAGAATCTTCTGTTTGTGGAATTCTCCAGGCAAGATACTAGAGTGGGTTGCCATTCCCTTCTCTAGGGTATCTTCCTGACCCAGGGATCGAAACCGAGTCTCCTGCATTGCAGGCCGATTCTTTGCCACCTGAGCCACCAGGGCTGCGGTCGCTATCCGCGGTGATTTTGTAGCCCCCCAGATAAAGTCTGTCACTGCTTCTACTTTTTCCTCTTCTGTTTGCCATGAAGCGATGGGACTGGATGCCATGATCTCACACAAGCCCCTTCGCCACGTCAAGGCTGTGATCCATGAAGGGGAATATTCCTTGAGAATGTGATTAAAAGTGAGGCCGGATATTATTTCTGTAAAGAAGAATCTTATTTTTTTAATGTACAGTTTTACATGAACTAACACTATGTACCATGAAGGCAGTTTATAGTGTTCAGTGAACCAGTACAGTGTTGGGAATTGCTCTTGTTAGTGTATTTTCTTGGGTTTTATACAAACATTCCAGGAGATGGTGAAGGACAGGGAAGCCTGGTGTGCTGCAGTCCATGGGGTCACAGTGTTGGACACGACTGAGGGGCTGAACAACAGCAAATAGCAACACAGCCTGGTTTCATTTACTGTAAATACCAAGACTTCCACCGTCCTACTGAAATTCCTTCAGATCACTCAATTTCACCAAATTTTTCATGTAAAAATATAGGGCTTGTTTCACTAGAGTATTCTAATTAGTGATTTTGAGCTTCTGTATAAAAAATCTTGGGTTCCACCTTCTAGGACGTGATGCTCAAATAAAAAAAACGTTCATTTTATTAGACTCACATATTGTGAGCAGATCTTGGTAGTTATTTTTCACTCTGCAGACCTACTCTCAGCTGCTCTGGTTCTCAGCAGCTACTTGAATTTGTGAATGTTATCTTCAGTATTCTCAACCCCACTGCAAAGCAACGTGTGTAAAAATAAAACGTAAGATCTTGTGTAAGTTGGTGTGGGATTTAGCAATGTTGATTTCAGGCACCAAGTATATCTGTGGTGAATTTCCCAACTGATTTTTTGCCTTCCTAGAGTTAATAATTCACCAACAACACAAATATGTGAGTATTTACTATGTGCCACATGGAAGCAAGCAAGACAGGTAGCTATTCTGGCCTTCAAAGATTTTTAGATTCTGCTTTTGGGAGGCTTATTATCAGGGACTTAAGAACAAGGTAATTCTGGACTGTGATTAGTGCAGTGGAGTAAATAAGTGTGTGTGTGTGGGGTGGGGTTGATAACCTTAACCTGGGGAATCAGACTGTGGCTGAGGTATGGAGGTGGGGGGCAGGAAGGACATGGCTCTAGAGAGGGAAAGAAGGCCTTCCTGGGGCCACGCGGCTAAGCTGAGACCTGAGAGTAATGAGCAGTCTTCGGGCAGCAGGGAGGTTGTCTGAGGACGAAGGGGGTGGCGGGTGCAAAGGCCCTGGGGCTTCGGGCTTAGTGTATTTAAGAACTACAGCAGGCAGATGTGTGGAGCTCTGTGTTTTAAGATCCACAAATGGCAACTGTTCCCAAGTAGTAATAATAAGGCACTTTTCCTTTTCAGATGGTGGAATTGCACGTCTTAGGGTATATGGTACTGGACAAAAAGACTGGACTGCGGGTGACCCCAAAGAACCGTTAGACCTGGTGACCATCGCTTATGGGGGTGCCTGTGTAGGGTTCAGCAATGCACATTTTGGGCACCCGAACAATATCATAGGTGAGACGATGCTCGAGGAGCTTGGGACATGAGGGCATCACACTGAGCACCCCGGTATGGTTTGAATCACTCAAGAGGAAGGGGCCATCTCAAGCTATATGGGTGGGGGAGATCTTCATATAGGATCGAAAGCCTTTAAGACAGGAAGTAAATCAATAGCAATCTCCCTTCCTAATTTTGGCTTAAGCAGTGGCTTGGGTGTGAATTTGCTGACGCATTCACCTTAATGGAAACCACGGATGTTGCCCTGCTCCGGCGCACGGCGTCTGCACTGATCACGCCAGCGCATGTTTATTCTAAACATTCTTGCGGTTACAGTGAAACGCGGTGGTCCTGTGACATCCCGTTAAACGCTGTTTTTGGCAGGAGTCGGCACGGCGAAGTCGATGGCAGACGGCTGGGAAACAGCACGAAGGCTGGACAGGCCCCCGATACTGGAGGTGAGAGGCAGAAACTCTGCGTCCCAACGCTTCCCAGAAAGTGAAGGTTGTTTCCTTCATTTGCTGTCAGGGAGACTGATATTTCAGAAACCTCTTAGGCATTTGTGTAAATACTTGTTGCTTCTACATGTCTTCTAAATCTTCCACTGTTTCAATATAATATCAGAGCCAGGCTACACATAAAGACCTAGAAGTCAAACTTGCTAATTAATGCTGGCTGTTCTAACACAGCATTGGAATGATCCCTTTTTTAATATAAAAAAGCTAGAGCATCTAAATTTAATAAAAACCCATGAGTAGATTTGTTGATCTGGAGGAAAAAAAACACCATTTCATCATCTTTGATTTTTGTGTATCCCTGGGTCAGTCCACTTCTGTGAGCGTGTGATGGCTCAGCTGTTTAATCTGACCAGTAACTAACTCAATATAAGGAAGTAAAACGGGAAAGAAAACACCTTTCAGTGTGCAAATCATATTACAAACTTAATTGTAAACACCCCTTTCATGGGTTAGTTTTTGTATCACCCAATGCTTCCAAATATAAACAAACTCTCCTCACTAGAAACTTGTGTTTGGAGGCAGGTCACATATTGGTATAGATTTGGTCAAAGACATATCTGCTTTGAAAAGTGAAACCAACCACAGGAGCTATGGGTTGGGTTAGATAGATATCCGTTGGTGTACAGCAGCCTACCTGAACTCACTTGCATGTATGCTAAGTCATATCCACCTTTTTGCGATCCTGTGGACTGTAGCCCGCCAGGTTCCTCTCTCCATGGGATTTCCCAGGCAAGCACACTGGAGGGGTTTGCCATGCTCTCCCCTCCAGGGGATCTTCCTGACCCAGGGGTGGAACTCGAGTGTCTTAAGTCTCCTGCATTGGCAGGAGGGTTCTTTACCGCCAGCGCCACCTGGGAAGCCCACTTGAGTTTATAACTGACATACGCGATCATATCAGAAATTCATCAGAATTTACCACGCGCCCAGTCAACCCCTGAGTCGGCATTAGGCGTTTACAGAATGACAGCAGAGAGACGCTTTATTACGCAAGAAGCAACTTACACCAGATCACAGGAAGGAAGCACTCTTTTATAGTGGAAAGTGAAACTGTTAGTCACTCAGTCATGTCTGACTCTTTGTGACCCCATAACTAGCCCACCAGGCTCCTCTGTCCACGGAATTATCCAGGCAAGAGTACTGGAGGGGACTGCCATGCTCTCCTCCAGGGGATCTTCCCGACCCAGGGACCAAACCCCGGTCTCCTGCATTGCAGGCAGATTCTTTACCACCAGGGATGCCCTACTCTTTAACAGTAGGAAATGACACGTGCGTGCCAACGTTGTTACTTGCTGGTTTTCAGGACTGGTGTCTTGAATGACAGCAAGCTGACTTACTTTGTTTCTTCCTTTTTTTGAATTCCAGAATGATGAGAACGGTATTCTCCTGGTTCCAGGCTGTGAGTGGGCAGTTTTCCGATTGGCGCACCCTGGAGTAATAACTCAAATCGAAATCGATACAAAATATTTCAAAGGTAAACGTAATGCCACTAGGAAACCGCTTATAATTGGTGTGCTGGTCATAACGGCAGCAGGCTCCATGCCGCAACTAAGACGCGATGCAGCCAAATAGATAAATTAAAACTATGAAAAAGAATAAAGACAGCAGGCTCCAGCAGGGGAGGGACTCAGGGCAGCGGGCTGTGGACCTGGCTTTCCACTCCCAGCTGTGCAGCTTCAAGCGTGTTAACTCTTTGCACTCTGCTTCTCTCTACAAAGCATTAGATGTGCGCTCGACCACACAAGTCGTGAGGTTCCATGAGGCACTAAGGCTCTTCACCGTGAAGGGCCCTGAACTCCACGTGGAAGAAGCCTAGGAAGCACTTCCTGGTTAGGTCATCCAAAGGAAGGGGTAGGGGTGTCTTTTCAGGGGAGGGACCACAGGCAGCTTGGTGACTATTTCTTCTCTGGGCAGTGATCTACACACATTTTAAAAATCATAGCCTTCCTTTAGTAAAATAATATTTGGAAAAAGCACCCTTAATGTTCCATATTTACTTTCTTATGAAAGAGATACATGTTCCATTATATTAAGTTCAAAAGAGGTTACTAAACTTTTATAATCGTTAAGTTTTGCCAAGTACTGTGGTGGGTGTCTAATGACTCTTTGGCCATCATTGAGTAAATACAACAATTTGTATTTATACACTGGATGTTTGATTTTTAAATGTCTTGCGAATCATTATGACCTCACTCAACTATTAACTCTTTCATCAAGGGTCAGTATATATTTAAGGTGAAGTTAATGCTCAGTGGGCAGATGTAAACGGTTTCAAGAGGCCTTGATAATTTAATCTCCTGTTGGGAAGACCATGGTTTAGATCTGACTAGCGGCCACTGTTTCCACTTCTCAACATGACTGACCCAGGGCGGCTCCTGAGGGTCAGGAGGACTGTCATTCCTGCTATTTCCTTGCCGTTTCTGGATGTTCACAAATCATCTCTAGTGGTATATTTAATCCATGGTTCTCTGTGTGGTAGTTTAAAGTCACTGGTTTATTTTTGCAAGGGACAGTTTAGCCAAAACTAGGGTGAAAGTGAAGTTGCTCAGTCATGTCCAACTCTTTGTGACCCCATGGACTGTAGCTTACCAGGCTCCTCCCTCCATGGGATTCTCCAGGCAAGAGCACTGGAATGGGTTGCCATTTCCTCCTCCAGGGGATCTTTCTGATCCAGGGATCGAACCTGGGTCTCCCGCATTCCAGGCAAACGCTTTAACCTCTGAGCCACTAGGGCCAAGGTAATAAGCCCCAAATCCGTGTAGCCAGGGACCCCAAAGTGCAACACGGCACGGACGCACTGGTATTGGCCTTGGGTATCTCTGTCAGGGAGGTGGTCATGGGGATCGGGAACAGACCAGCATCCAGTCATAATGTCAAACATGCAAGGCCTAATACATGCACACACACACATGTGCACGCACACATGCGCGTATATACACACGTGCACACATGCACGCACATATATATACATGTGCATGTATATTAAAGAAACAGAAACAGTCATTGGGATGTCCTCTCACTGCGCCCCAGAAGCATGCTCACCTCACCCATGCTCACTCTTTGCTGGGTCTTTCGATCTGATTAAAAAGGTCAATATTCCATAAACCAAACTGCGCTGAGTGCAGAGTGGAGACGGTGGCCTTTGTCTTGTTCCAATAGGTAATTCTCCTGAGACCTGTAAGGTGGATGGCTGCATCCTGACGGCTCAGGAGGAGGAGGACATGGTCAGGCAGAAGTGGGACCTTCCGGGCCATAAGTGGAAACCACTGCTTCCGGTCACAAAGGTAGCGTGGTGTCCGATCCCTTGGGGTCACACAGGCAGCCCTCCAGCGGGCTACTTCGGTCAAGGCCGGATTTCAAAGGGTTACAGTTCCACCCCAAAACTTCTGCTCAGTTTAACAGTGCAATGAATGAGATTTTTAAAACTGTCTCTGCCCCTTTATATAATAAAATGACGGGCTCTCTCGTCTCAGGTCTTTGCATATCTAACTCTCAAATTTTCTTTTAGACCACCTTGTTCAAGTGTGCACACGTGGAGAAACGTTTCCGCGATGCACTGACTCTCTAGGCGGGGGTCTAGCGTACTCAGGGCCAGCAGCGTGTGGCCAGCCGTGGGACGGATGCTGGGGTGACCCAGAGCGTTTCCCTGCATCACGCAGGAGGAACGTGGTCATTCTCGGGTCGGAGACGGGAGCGAGCGCTGCTCCCCTTAGTGAAGGGTGACCGCTCCCGCAGCGCCCCCCGTCTGCTTTCTTTTTCTCATCAGTTTGTCCGCTTACTTAACTATCAGAAAGAAACATCACGGGGACCTGAGTATTCATGCCGGTCTCCTTGGGGCATCCTGTCCCCGAAAGCAGATTGCTAGGGCAAGCCAAATTATTATCATGGAATAACTTTTCACCTTTTAAGGCCCAGAGTCCAAGCGGATGGGTGGCCTTGGGAGAGTCAGCCCCCTGGTCATTTCAAGGACCTCTGCCTCCCCTCTCTTTACAGCTGAAGCCTGATGAGATGCACGTGCTGGACAGCCTGACCCCCGAACTGCAGGACGTCATCACCCATGCCAAGTTCACCATCACCCCCGATGGGGGCGTGAGCCGCCTCCGACTTAAGGGTTTCCCCAGCTCCATCTGCCTCCTGCGGCCCCGCGAGAAGCCCATGATGAGGTTCTCGGTGAAGGCGGGGTTCAGGGCGAACCTCTAACCCACATGAAACCTGTACAGTGACTCGGACTTTTCTTCTGAAGTATTTTCAACACCGGAAACTTAAGTTTCCAGCAATTAGTGTTTTGAAGGTCAATATAATTCCTGATGATTTAATAAAGTGGTCACTCTCACACATTGGTATCTGCATTTAGTGTCACTTAATGGAGTGCTTGGCAGTTGGATCCCGTGGTTGGGAGAACCCCCTGGAGGAGGGCTTGGCAACCCGCTCCAGGATGCTTGCCTAGGGAACCCCATGGGCAGAGGAGCCTGGCGGACTCCAGTCCACGGGGCCACAGAGTCGGGTACCGCTCACTCGTGGAACACTTGGTAGTTCAAAGCCTGGCTGTGGCTGTGAAAGAGCAGGATTTCTTTATTACTTTTTTTAAACAGTTGTACAAGATACTGATATTTTTAGAACATCAGTATTCTGTACCTTCGGAGGGACTTCAGCACTTTATACATAGTCTACTGTCCTGAAAAGTTTGTTGAAGCCCATCAAAGCCACTGGAAAAACACAATCCTAGAAGCATTCTCTGTCTGGGTTGAAGTGTCGGGGTCTGCCTTCACCTGGAACAGGAAGTGACCTTCCCAAGGTCACCCAGGCACTTGACTTGCTCCTGCTGCACATGAAGGTGCTTTCTGAAGGTTACACCTTTGAGGCACCGCCTGCCAGCTGCGCCTGCTCGCCTAGGTTCCCACTGCTCTGGATGGTTCCTGGCACATGCTCCTTGACCAGCTTTAATTATCCGGGTGGTCCTGTCCGCCAACTCCTCTCCGCCTCTCGGCAGAGCGGGAGGTGGAGGAGCAGGCCGAGGGTCCCAGTGGGGCCCAGGGCACGCGTGGCCTCCCACCCCCCACCGTGGCGGGTGCCTCCCTCCGTGGCCCCGAGCTCTACGGGCCTCACGTGCCGGGACTTGGATGCCCTTCGCCTGGCCCGGCCCTGCCCCCGACCCTCCGCTGTCTGGCTTGGCCGCCCCTCTCCTGGGCAGCGGGGCAGGTGGGTGGCAGTCACAATCGCCGGTGGCGTCAGCGCGGGCGGTGGGACCGTGGACCCGGCGCCCCGGTGGCCGGGCTGCCCGGCGGCGGCTGGAGCGCACGGGCGGCGGCTGGCGGCGGCGGCGGAGGCGCGGCCATGGGCTCGCGCGCGCCGCACGCACTGGTGGACACCACGCCAGCCAAGACCATCGTGGTGTACCGCAACGGGGACCAGTTCTACGTGGGCCGCAAGTTCGTGCTGTCGCGGCGCCGCGTGGCCACCTTCGAGGCGCTGCTGGAGCAGCTGACCGAGCAGGTGGAGGTGCCGTTCGGCGTGCGGCGCCTCTTCACGCCGACGCGCGGGCGCCCGGTACTGGAGCTGGACTCGCTGCAGGCCGGCGGCAAGTACGTGGCGGCCGGGCGCGAGCGCTTCAAGAAGCTGGAGTAAGTGCCCGCGGCCCGCGCGCCCCTGCCCCGCCCCGCCGGGGCCGCAGTCCGGCCCCCGAGATGGGGACAGCGCCGGCTCTGCCCGGCCGGCGCCGACTCCTGGCGCGCCATGCACCATCCGCCTGGTGACCAGGGCCGAGCAGTCTGTCCCCAGACGCAGAGGGTCGGGAAGGGGATGGGGAAGGGACGGCGGGCCTGGCAGTGAAAATAGGGCGCCAGGGCGCGCCTCTTTGGAAAGGTGGGAAGCTCTGCGGGGAGAAGGGGAGTTGGGTACGCGGAGCAGAGCAGCACGCAGAGCTGGGTCGTAACTGGTCCAGACTGGCATCCCTGGGGGCCTGGGCGCACGTCCTTTCATGAGTGCGCCTCCTGAAGTGTGCTGTGGGCCTGCTCACCGCACTCTATCCTGCTAGATCCGGACCCAACTGAGGACAGGCACCTGGGATTTCCGAAGTTCTGGCAGCTAAGGAAGTGCGGACGTGCCTTCCAGCCTCTGAATGCCCGCCGGGAGCAGGGCAAGGACACCCCTGCTGCCCCAGTGCTGCAGAGGTCAGGACCGCAGCTGGGGAAGGATGTAGGTGTCCTGGGCAAAGAGGCCCATGTACCAATTCCAGAGCCGCCCGGCCAGGTTCAGGCTGGCCGTAGTGCTTTGGGTGCCCAGCCGGAGCATGAATTCAGTTCTGTTTCATTTAGCCTGGGGCTAGTGTTAGTGCAGTACCAATTTGTGAGACCTTTCAGCAAATGGGGTCACCACACTTCTGTTCAGACCCTTGCTTTTCTTTCCAGGAGTACATCCGTCTCTGTGCTCTGACAGTCCCCATCATTTCTCTAAGCTCTGGGTGCCTCGTTATACAAATGTCATATCAATGCAGCGCTTTCTTAAGTTCCTTAACAAAAGCTGTTGTGGGCGTCTTCCTGGAGGGCAGCCTGGGAGAACTGGGGAGGCTGCGAGGGCCTTTCAGTGTGTGTTTCAGGGAGATAAGACGCAAACAGAAGTAACTGCAGAAGAGAAAGCAGAGACTGCATGGACAGGCACAGGTGTGATTCTGTCGAGGTGCAGGACCTCAGTAAAGGCTTCCTTTAGAGAGCAGAATCCGCCTGCAATGCAGGAGACCCTGGTTTGATTCCTGGGTCGGGGAGATCTGCAGGAGAAGGCATAGGCTACCCACTCCAGTATTCTTAGGCTTGCCTTGTGGCTCAGCTGCTTAAGAATTCGCCTGCAATGTGGGAGACCTGGGTTCGATCGCTGAGTTGGGAAGATCCCTTGGAGAAGGGGAAGGCTGCCCATTCCAGTATTCTGGCCTGGAGAATTCCATGGGGTAGCAAAGAGTCAGAGGCGGCTGAGGGCTTGCATTACACAACAGAGCGGAGGGGAGAAAATCGCTTGTTCGTTCGTCCTCCGTGAATTCCTGGGCTGCCCTGGCGTCACTCACGTCTCGTGTCTTCCTCTAGAGACATCATTTCTGTTCCTTACGTGCTGTTGGTGCCGTTTCTTTTATTGTGAAATATATCATGTACACAGAGGAGTCTGTGCATGCTCAGTTGCTGAGTCGTGCTCAGCTCTTTCGACCTCATGCACTGTAGCCCTCCAGGCTCTTCTGTTCGTGGGATTCTCCAGGCAAAGATACTGGAGCGTGTTGCTGTTTCCTCCTCCAGGGGATCTTCCCAACCCAGGGATCAAATCTGCATATCCCGTGCCTCCTGAATCTCCTGTGTTGTCAGGCAGATTCTTTACCACTGAGCTTCCTGGGAAGCCCCGTATACAGAGGAGTCTGTGGAATTTTATGTGTAGTTTAAAGAATAGTGATAAAGCAAGCCTCTGTGTGAACCACAGTCTGGATTCAGGAAAAGAGAATGTCCAGTATTTTCAAAACCACCTATCTCCACTCATCCCTTGCCCACATGGAAATACTATTTTGGCTTTTGTGATAATCATCCTTTCATAATAATCTATCCCTGAAGGATACATTTTTTCTCCAGCGTCTCATGTACTTAATGTAAACGCAGTGATGCTGTGTGTATTCTGTTACTTGCTTTTTCACAGAATGATGTGCTTCTGAGGCTCATCCATGTTACCAGCATGTAGCTATAGGTCATTCGTTTTCACTGTTAGGTGTTATTTTGCTGACTGATACACCCGTTCATTTATTCAATCCGTTGGTGGATAACTGGGGTTGCTTTAAATCTCATGCTAAGGCAGCACAGTATTTTGCACATTCCCCCACCCATCTCCTGGTGCATGTGGGTGAGACTTCCTCCCGGAGAGCATGTGGGTTATCTATTGCTGCGTGCCCTATTCATGCAAGCTTACTGGTGGGAAACAGTGTTTATTGTCTCACAGTCCCTCTGACCAGGAAGTCCGGAGCAACTTAACCAAGTGGTCCTGCTTCAGAGACTCTCGTGTGTTTGCAATCAAGACGCTGGTGCAGTCACATCTGAAGGCCTGACCGGGGCAGGTGCTTGCAGGCTCACGCCCATGGCAGGAAGCTTCATCCGTGTCGTGAGGCATCCACGGGAGATCTAGCTGCTGGGTCTGCTGGGCAGGAGTGGTCCAGCCCGAAGCCACGGGAGCTCTTGTTACAGCTACGTCTCTGTTAGGCTGTCTTCTCTCTCCCTCTGCCTCATTATCTCTCTGTGCTGCACATTTTTACTTTAAAAACTTATTTGCAGAAATAATTGGAACAGTGTCATTCCAGGTCACAGTCACTTTAACACAGCTTCAGAGTGTGGGATGGTTCGGACCACCCAGGGGTCTCTAGGAGAGTGGGTCATGACGACCCCGTGACTGGCGGGCCCTGAGCCAGCGCCTTTGTCTGGTTCGTCCTCTCTGCTCCCAGCAGCCACCACCCCTAAACCAAAGTGGCCCCAGACATCGGGCTCTTGTCTTTCTATTCCCTTTCTTTCCTGGACTGTGCTAACCCCTCACCATCTTGTTATGTTGCGGAGGTGTGTTTTTCAGTTTGTCCAGTTTCACTTGTTTTTAAGAGGACACGCTGATCAGGGTTCCTTAGTCCACGGTTCCCAGAGCCGAGGTCTTCTCACCCTTTTTCTTGGTGTGTGTGTTGTGAATCTATGGGTGACGGTGTCCTTCAGCCCATGGAAGGCACTTTTCACTGTCTTCTGACTCAGCGCTTGCTGATGAGAAATCAGCCATCATCTTTCGCTTCCGGAAAGTGATGTTTTATCCTTTTCAGCTTTTTGAGATGCGCCGCTTGAGTCCGGGTGCTGTGCTCTAAGCGGTGTGTGTACGTGCGGCTTTCCTGGCTCTCCCCGCGTCCAGGATGGCGGCAGCACCGGCTCAGGGGAGTTCTTAGCCAGCCTCTTCGGACGGCTCCCTGCCTTGTCTTCCAGCTCTGCTTCCGGTATCCGAGTGGGTGTGGGCGGGCCTGTTTCATTGGCTCAGACCTCCTCTTTCTCATCTCTCTCTCTCTCTCTCTCAACTTTGTGCTGTAATCTAGGCACTCTCTTCACATAGATCTTCTGATTAATTTTTCTGCCTCTGTGTCCTATCCTATCAAACCTGTTCATTGAATTTTAAATCTCTAATTTTTCATTTCCAAACACGCTATCTGGCTTTCCCAGAGCTTCCATTTCATTCTCCTGGGTCTCTCGGTCCTGCGTGACTTTTCAGGTGTGCCTCTTGTTGAGGTCTTGTCCTGTGATCTGCACCTGCAATCCCAGTGTTTGAAACTTGCCTCTGTCTTCTCTTATTTCGTCTGGTTTATTCTTGTGGTCCTTGCTAGCCTTGTTAGTTTACTTACGTTTTGAGTGCAAATGACTCCTTTTCCACGGAATTTGTGTTTTGAGGAGATCCTTTGAGGCCCGAGATAAAAGTGAGATGTTCCGGAGGGGATTTCCGTTTTCTCCTCCCAAATGCCCGGGATGCTCCCTATACAAAGGGCCCTCCAAATTGTCAGTGTCTTGAGTTTTTCAGGGCCATCCAGATAGAGGTATTTTGTGAGTTAGCTGGCTTGCAATCCAAGTTCTTAATGGCATCTGCAAATGGGCAGACTTGACATCCTGTTGCTTTTGGAGAAAAATCACAGACATCATAGTTGCTAAGAGGTAGCATTTGGGTTGAAGCGTCCCAGGTAGTGCAGTGGTAAAGAACCCACCTGCTCATTCAGGAGACGCAGGAGGCCTCTCATTTGGCGGAGAGACTTTCAGGGCTTATTGAAAATGTTTCAGATTCATGGCAGAAATATTGAGGAAGACGTTGAGGTGTTTCTCTTCCTGGATTTCTTAAGGCCGATGATTATGTTCTGTAGGGAAGGGAAGGTGATCCAGTTCACTGAGCAGGAAGGGGAGGAGGGGTTCCCACGTGGTGGAGACCCTCCGTTATTTTGCATTATCGGTGTACCATCACTGCTACCGAATGGATGGGAGGGGTTTGCATGCAGAGTTCGACACGGAGAGGCATTTGGATTTCGCTTCTTCACTACCCTTTAGATCAGTGACGTATGAAATCGGAACCCAGACGTTGGTGAATAAAGCTCTGAAAACTGTTTGGGCTTAATTTACGTTGGTATCCGTGAGACTGTTTGGGCTTAATTTACGTTGGTGTCCGTGAGACCGTTCGGGCTTAATTTGCGTCGGTGTCCATGAGACCGTTCGGGCTTAATTTGCGTCGGTGTCCGTGAGACTGTTCGGGCTTAATTTGCGTCGGTGTCCATGAGACCGTTCGGGCTTAATTTGCGTCGGTGTCCGTGAGACTGTTCGGCTTAATTTGCGTCGGTGTCCGTGTAGCACTTTGTCGGAATGTATATTCTGCACTTACCGAGCCGTCGAGCGGCTAAAATTAATTTCCACCAGCAAATAAGCTTCTAATTGTGCCGCCAGGGGGTGAACTTTGAAGTGCAACCTGATGATATATGAACCGCCCCGGAGGTCTTCTCATAATAACGGCTGTGAAACGGTACATTGAGAAGACAAGCAGCGTAAAATCTACCCAAATCCAGTCATCATTCAAACACTTCCTACACTTTCTGGAATAAATTAATTTGAGATGAGAAATAGAATTTTTTCTCTATAAAACAAAATATTGTAGGCTAATAATTACCTAAAAGATAAATGTCCCATAAAGCCTGGAATTAATGGTTTGTGGAGAAAGTTGTATTCACAATAAAATGTAGATCACGGCATTGTGTGTGTGTATGTCTGTGTGCATGTGGCACACATATGTGTGCATGTGTCTATGTCTCTGTGTGCATGTATGTGTGTCTGCATACGTATGTGTGAACGCATGCATGCATACGTGTGTATGTTTGTGTATGTCTGTGTGCATGTGGCACATGTATGTGCACACATGTATGTGTGCATGTCTCTGTGTCTGCATACGTATGTGTGAATGCATGCATGTGTGTGTGTATGTGTGTGTGTGTATGCATGTGTGTTTGGGGAGACCCCAAAGAATCTGAATTATGGTAGGAGTTTTTCCTGTTTCCCTTAGGAGTTTTTCGTTGAGATAAAAAGTGAACGTGCTGTTAAACTCGGGCAGCTCCGTGGCACCCTGGTCTCCGTGAGTCTCCTAACCCCAACTTGCTCCTGAGCACTCACAGGGGATGAGGGGGGGGAAGAGCGTGTGCAGAGGCCAGCCTGCCAGGGGAGGAGGAGTGTGGTCTCCGGGCTGGGAGACCTGGGCTGGACAGGGTCCTGGCTCTCCCCATGTAGTGGCACTTAGCCGGTTGAACAGCCTCGCTGAGACTCAGCCTCCTCATCGGAACAGGGCTCTCTGATGTCTGCTCCAGGGCGGGTCGTGAGGACGCAGTGGACACAGCACTTTGAAGTGCCTGGCGTGGGCCTCGTGGTGGGCTTCTGCCTCGCTCTTGTTCTCCAGAAGCAGCAGGGGGTCGCCTTGCACATGAGCATCTAGGCTCTGCTTCAGGCTCCTGCTCCCCAACCCCCCACACCCCCAAGGAAACCCAGGTCCTTCCAGAAGCCTCCTCCAGGCGCCTGGCTTAATGGCCCAGGCACGCTGGCTGTCCGAGGAATCACTTGTCCCCTCTTTCCATTCTGTCTCGATGCTCTTCAGCAGACAATGTGGAGACAATAAATAGCATTCTGTGGCTGTTCAATCTTTTTATGCCTTAATTTTCCCATATTTATTTTTACCTTTTGTTTTCCATTTCATGATAATAAGTTGTGTCATTTAGGGGATTAATGTTCATCGTCAAATATGTAATTTGGGGATTCAGCCCTAAAATGCCTATTTGGAGACAAGCAGAAGTGTGCGTGGAAGGGACCTACAAGCCAAGGGTGGTGAGTTGAAGATGTGCAGTCTCTTCAGTTCACAGTTTTCAAAGGTTTGAACTGACTGCGACATTTTATAATGGAGGTGTTCATGTAATATGAAATTTTGGTTTCCATTTAAAAATAGAGGATTTTATTGTTTAAAAGGACTGAGTTTTTAGTTGCCTGCATTTCCATAGGAAAACATTGCCAGGAGTTACGCACCCCATCCATCTCAGAGGGACACTCACTCCTCTAGCCGCAGACCCCACCATTCCCTAACACCACCCTTTGCAAGCATCACCTTTCACTTGCCTCCATAGGCGTCTGAGCTTGTGACTCCTGACTGCATAGTAAGTGCTTAAAAATGTCTTTTCCTTCCATCCACCAACTCTTAGTCAGTCTTTCTCTGACTGGCTAAAATCATTGTCAAAAACAATCTCAAATACATAAAGATTTTTTTAAATCAGAAGGAAGCCTTAACTAACATACATTTTAATGTATTCTTTTTTTTATCATTAAGAACGTCTGTTCTATCTATGAGGCATATGGAAGACTCTTCAAAAGTCCTCAGGTTGTTAACAGTTGTACCTGTGGGGCTCATACACGTTTGATTCTTGTGGCTCTTTCCAGTGTTCAGGTTTTGGCAGGATGGGGTCCAGGACGACATTCCGTGAGACATGCGGGACAGTGCAGGCGTGAGGGAGCTGGGCGGGGCGTCTGGGTCTCCGCCCTGACTTTGGCCGGTAGTGGACCCTGGACGAGCCCCGAGTGACCCTGTAAAGTTTTCCTCTTTGAGTCCTTCCCAAGGTTCCTCTGTGATTAATCATGTTGTGTGAGGGAAAGCAATGGCACTTGAGGACAGTTTTCCCGAGTGGTGCCAACGATGGCATCACCAACTGTGGACTTTTTCCTGCAATGACATTGCTGTCGTATGTTGACGTGGGCATGTATGGTGCTCTAGATTTTAGTTTTAAGTTGGTATGCAGTGGGATATTGTGATGCTGAAGGTGAGACACCTCCAAAGAGGCTCAAATTTTCAATCTAAATATCTACCTTCTAACTAGGTTTTTCTTTCTTCTTTTGCAGTTATATTAATATAGTTCCCAGAAAACCTGCAAAGATGAGGAAGTTGAAGGAAGTAAGTGCTCAGTGCCAGCTACTAAAGATGGGATGAAGTGGATGACTTGGTAAAAATGGAAACGTCAGTATGGAGTAATTGAAGTTTCATAGAAACAGCCTTTTGTAGGGAGTGCCTACAGAGGCAGGCTGCTCTTGAAGCCAGAAGTCACTGGGCGAGCTTGTTCTGTTTGTCCGAGCACCTCAGTCACTAAGGTGGTGGACGTGGGCGAGAATGTTCTAAGGCCGCTGTTAGGCAGAGAGCGGGTTCGTCCATCCAGTTAATGAGATGCAATGTGCTGTCATTCATTAAGCCTTTTAACTCCTCTTTTGTTTTGGGGATTTGGAAAGACAGGTGTCAGGAAGTTATTTCAAGTCGCACGATGTTGGAGCTCATTATAATCTTGAATTTAAAGATTTGCTCTATGTTCCCAACATTTTTGTGCTTGAAAGACATTTGAAAGGTCTACAAGATGGAACCATCCATCACTCTATTCACATCACTTGGGTCTTAGCAAACAAAAAAACAAACCGTATTTTAAAAGAGTAAGTTAAAAGAGATCCACCTTTTTAATGAGCAACAAAAATCACCGACTTTGAGCAAGATAGCCCGATGCTTTTTAGAATGCAAGATGATTCTTACTTTTTTATCTTATGAATGGGCTTTTGGGGAGTATTTCAAAGGTGAGCTGTTTTTAGAGTATCTGCTTCTACACATGGTAATTTTGCTATTAAGTCCTCTCCTCTGTGGAAAGGAGATGAGAATGTGTTAGACAATGTGTAACATGAAGATTACATGATGAAATACACGCAGCACTAAATGTGTCGGTTCTCATCCTCCATGTCCTCTAAATGTCCTTGAACCCCAGCCAGGGCTCCAGTCAAGGACAGTCCAGCGGTGCTCGCTTTGCCCCCAGGCACCAGCCTGCAGACACGTTTAGCATTACTTGCCCACCTTAGACTGTCTCTTGCCAGGGACAGGAGGAAAAGTTCCTGACCAGAAAGCAATTGGCTGCTGCTGCTGCTGCTGCTAAGTCACCTCAGTTGTGTCCAACTCTCTGCGACCCCATAGACAGCAGCCTACCAGGCTCCCCCGTCCCTGGGATTCTCCAGGCAAGAACACTGAAGTGGGTTGCCATTTCCTTCTCCAGTGTATGAAAGTGAAAAGTGAAAGTGAAAGCACTCAGTCGTGTCCGACTCTGTGCAACCCCATAGACGGCAGCCCACCAGGCTCCCCCGTCCATGGGATTTTCCAGGCAAGAGTACTGGAGTGGGGTGCCATTGCCTTCCCCAAAGCAATTGGCAGTCACCGAATTTCAGAGCTGCCTTAGTAAAGAGAGAGGAAATGTGTATGGTCATCTTTAACCCCTAGGTCCCTGCCTCTCCCTCTCCAGGCGGCAGGGAGTAGGATTAAACACCAGTTCTGAAGAGGACCCCTCGACGGTAACTGTTCAAATTTGAGTCTATGTTTATCCATTGTACACTGCAATGATTTAAAAACATTAGACTTGATTACAGGCAACATTTAGCATTTTAGGACAGGAAGGAGAGTTCCTAGAGTATCTCATCAAAGCTCCCTGTTTTCTGACTGAGGACGCTGTGATGGGAGACGTTTGGACAAGCCTGTGTGAAAGGTGGGTACTGCCCCATCTTCTCCAAGTTGGGCTTAGATTCCCAGGGCCCTCACACCAAGGTTGTGGTTGCCCAAGGAGCTTTGTTATTGTTCTTTTGAAATTTGCACTCTTTCATTTTTTAAAAAAATCTGATTTTAAAATCATTCTTGCTGAGAAAAATGTCAAAATTGCCGTGCAGAAAGGCTCAATGAGGAAAGCGAAAATCACCCATGATCCCACCTCCCAAAGATCAGCACTGTGTGTGTTTCATCATGTTTGTTTCCAGCGGCCTTTCTCTGCACAAGTAGCAAATACCTAGCTATCTACCCTCACAGACACACGTGTATGTACAATATGTGTGTGTGTGTATGTATTTAAAGAGATGCGGTCCGCCAACACACACTGCGTTCTTTTTACTAGTTAGGTATCGTGATAGTTTGCCCTGGTAAAGGATCTCCTGCAAGATGGGTTTCAGCGGCTGCAAAACGTTCCATCATGTGAGTCTATCATAATTATCTAACCCACTCCCTGTCAGCCGACCTCCCATCTTTTTGCGTTTCCATTATTGTAACCTGGCACTGGGATGGCCCCCGACAGAGCCGTCATGATTGTGTGTAAGGAGGAGGAGTTACGCGCACAATTTTAGCCTCTTTAATGTTGACTTCTGGCACGTCTCTAAGAGCACGTGTTGGTTCCAGGGCACATGTGATGGTATTCCCATGAGAATGCCACCCCCGCCCTGGGGTGCTGCCGGGCTGAGCCGTGTCCTGTGCAGTGGGGAGGCCTGGAGGTGCTTGACGGTCACCCCCGGCCCCCGCTCCTTCAGTGGAAGACATCACCCCCTGAAAGTGGCTCGTGAGTATTGCTGTTTGCTGTGTAAATCCTTGTCTTGGTGGGACTGTAGTGTTTTCACAGCCTCTATGAGGTAGCTTTGCAAGTGAACGTGGTGTCAAAAGCTCCCCACACCTGGTCAGAAGTCGAGGCCGTGGGCTCCCCTCCTGTGCCCACTCCAGCCAGCTCACTCAGTGCACATGCTGGGCCTTAAGCATGTTTATGGCAGCATTGATTATTATTATTTTTGTAATTTCAAAAACCTGGGAACCACGTGAATGTCCGTCAATAGAGAAGTGGTTGAATGCTTTATGACATCATACTAGGATTAGATCTATAGGTGTGGATCTGAAATAATACCTCTTAGAGTGTTGTGGGGATTGAGACAGTGATGGGCCTATTGTAAGCACTCAGGAAATCATTGAAATTATTACTCATGATATCTTTAAGCTGGAATAGCTCACCCTATCTGAATTTGAAACCCATGAATGTCTACCAATTTGAACACCAGTGCAAACTGTTAAAAACACTAAGTATACTATACTGTAAGTTTTGGCCAAGTCCAAATATTCAGGGTTTATATGTTTTACTAAATTACTCTGCCTTATTTTGTGATACAGTAACACAGAATAGGAGTGCCTAGCTTTTTGTAGAGTATTCTTTCACAGAATTTACATTCTGGTCAAAATATTAAATTAGTGTGGAAATTGCAGAAGCTTCTTAAGAGATCTTAGTTTAGCAAAAAAATTTGCTTAAAATTAATTAGAATATCACAGTAGTACATTTCCTATAACCATAGAAATGACGTGTGCTTCAGTGTGATGAGTCTGGAATTGCATTTCATTCAATGGAGGCGCGAGGAAAATTAGACTCCAAATAGTGCTCTTGGGATCTTGAGTTTCGATGATGATGTCATTTATTTAATGAGAATGTCGTCGGTGTCCGATTTTTAAAAAGACTTTTAAAATAAACATTAAAAATACTGTCATTGGTGTGTTTTGGCTCCGCGGGGCCTTCGTGGCTGAGCGGGCTTTCGCCAGCTGTGCCCGGTGGGCTGCTCCCTAGTGTTGGGGCGAGGGCATCTCTTGCTGTGCAGTGCCCACTCTGGGGCCCACAGGCTTCACGAACTGTAGTTGGCGGGCTCCAGAGCTTGGCCTCCAGAGCTGTACATCTTCCTCCAAACCCCGTTGTTATTCTGTGTTCCCTTTTTCGAAGAACAGAGTTGTACACCCGGTTCCTGAAACCAGAGACCTAGGCGCTGTTCTTAGTTTTCCCGTCTCCCAGCTGCCCAGGCCCCATCCCTCCCCTCGCCCCTCAAGCCCGTTCAGTTAGTCCTCCGAGTCTTGCTGGCGCCCCGAGCTGCTCCTGGGAGTCCCGTGCCTTCCTCTGGCCGTCCGGCAGGCTGCGCTTCCCTTTCCAGCTTGGTCACCTCGGTTCCCTGGTGCAGACACTTCCAGGCCTGCCTCCTTGCTCCCGGGGGGTGGCGTCTACTCTGCTAACCATGACCTGGCCCTTGCTTTCTCTATCAGCCCCGCCTCTCACCACCCCTCCCTCTGAGTCCAGGATCTCGTCTAGCACTTTCTGTCTCCCAGAGACCTTGTACCCACGAGGGTGTGTCCAGAGTCCTCTAGCCAGGGTGCTGCATACATGCTGCTCCCCCAGCCTCATTCAACATTTCTTCCCACCCTCGACGGACTGGCTCCTTCCTGTAGTTTGGCTCTCAGCCTGGATGCCGCTTTCTCCAGGAAGCCTGCTTTGTGTCGCTGTGAGGAGGGGGTGCACCCGTCTGTGCACACTGGCCCCCACGGAGCCCTCACCACAGAGCTGCGTGTGCTGGTCCCCTTGTTGCCAGACTGCCGCTTCAGTGGCCTGGGTCCCCACGCGCCCAGCACTTCCCAGGCAGGGGTGATGCTCGCGCTTGCATCTCTGTCACTTAGCACAGTTCCTCCTGTGGTGCGTCCTCCACAAATAGGGCTTAAGTAAATGCATGGAGCCGTGGCCGAGGGCCTTGCGGAGTCTGCAGCCCAGCAGAATTTGGACCAGGTGCTGTCCCTGGGTCTGTTTTACTTGAGGCCCCGCTTCTGAGTAAAGACTTCAGGGATGGCCAGCAAGCAGGCTGCCTGAGTCAGTAGCCACTTCATGCTTTCTGATGCTTTCTCTGATTGCGGACTCAGCAAATCTGGAGTCATTCAGGGCCCCAGTTCCAGCTGGTAAGTCCATTCGTCAGCGGGCAGCCGAAGTCCTCAGATATGCAGATGACACCATCCTTACAGCAGAAAGTGAAGAACTAAAGAGCCTCTTCAGGAAAGTGAAAGAGGAGAGTGAAAGCTGGCTTAAAGCTCAATGTTCAGAAAACTCAGATCATGGCATCCGGTCCCATCACTTCACGGCAAATAGAAGGGGAAACAGTGACAGACTTTATTTTTCTGGGGTCCAGAATCATTGCAGATGGTGACTGCAGCCATGAAATTAAAAGACGCTTACTCCTTGGAAGAAAAGCTATGACCAACCTAGACAGCATATTAAAAAGCAGAGACATTACTTTGCCAACAAAGATCCGTCTAGTCAAGGCTATGGTTTTTCCAGTAGTCATGTATGAATGCGAGAATTGGACTATAAAGAAAGCTGAGTGCTGAAGATTGATGCTTTTTAACTGTGGTGTTGCAGAAAACTCTTGA
This sequence comes from Capra hircus, assembly GCF_001704415.2. NCBI lineage: Eukaryota > Metazoa > Chordata > Mammalia > Artiodactyla > Bovidae > Capra > Capra hircus. The sequence goes on along the minus strand of NC_030815.1, from coordinate 110,619,712 downwards.
GAGTCCCTTGGACTGCAAAAAGATCCAACCAGTACATCCTAAAGAAAATCAGTCCTGAATATTCTTTGGAAGGACTGACGCTGAAGCTGAAACTCCAATACTTTGGCCACCTGATGAGAAGAATTGACTCCTGGGAATTGACTCAGAAGAATTGACTCAGGGAAAAGACCCTGATGCTGGGAAAGATTGAAGGCGGAAGGAGAAGGGGACAACAGAGGATGAAATGGCTGGATGGCATCACCGACTCAATGGACATGAGTTTGTGTAAACTCCGGGAGTTGGTGATGGACAGGGAGGCCTGGCATGCTACAGTCCATGAGGTTGCAAAGAGTTGGACATGACTGAGCGACTGAACTGAACTGAACTGAGCTGAGCTGAGCTGAGCTGAGCTGAAGTTCGTCCTCCAGGGGAGCGTGACCATGGGTCACCCATGGGGCTTTTTGTTTGATGTTTGGCATGAAGAAGGCTGTCAGGGTGTTCACGGAGGGTTGTCGGAGCAGGATGGGGCCGCGGAGAGAAGGGACTTCAGGGCAACAAGACAAGTAAGATCCGCTGCTGTGGCCTGGGCCCTTAGCTCTGAACTTCAGGTGCTTTCTGAGCACTGGACAATGCGTTCACTCACTTTGTGTTACTGGTATCTCGAGCAGGCCTATGTCAATGCACTCCTTTTTTTTAAACTTTTTTTTTGCCTAATATATATATTTTTGTTTGTATTTGTATTTGAAATACAATAATGTGTTAGTTTCAAGTGTGATTGAAAAAGCGATTTGGTCATGCATATTTTAAGGCTATATTTCATTGTAGATTATTATAAGGAATGGATATTGCTCCCTGTGTTACGTGGTAAATCCTTGTTGCTTATCTACTGTACGTGCAGCCGCTTGCACTGGTTAATCCCCATCTCCTCATTTATCCCCCACTTTCTCTGTTGGTAACCATAAGTTTGCTTGTTATGTCTGTGAGTCTGTTTCTGTTCTGTATATAGATTCACTTGTATTTTTTTCAGATTTGACTTATAAATATATCATGAAATTTTCATCTTTTTCTGTCTGACTTACGGTACACGCACTGCCCTGATCTGCATTGCATACGCAGACAGACAAACAGGCTTAGGGAAGCGAGACAAACTGAGCAAGCTCACACGGTGATAAAGAGCTGGAAAAAGTCCTGGAGTCATGGATGACTCAACAAAGGCTCCTAAGTGCTCTATCAACATAGGTTCAAGTGCCCATTTTGCTAAAACCTATAATAAGATATTTTTGATGGTATATTATGGCCAGGACACTTAATAGCTGTGTGTTCTTGGAAAGATTGCATAACCTCTGATTCTTGTTACCTGGTTGTTTTGAGGATCAGACACGAACGCTTATAAAGGTCCGAGTGCAGCGCCTGGTGGAGAAGGCGATGGCACCCTACTCCAGCACTCTTGCCTGGAAAATCCCATGGACAGAGGAGCCTGGTGGGCTGCAGTCCATGGGGTCGCGAAGAGTCGGACACGACTGAGCGACTTCCCTTTCACTTTTTCGCTTTCATGCATTGGAGAAGGAAATGGCAACCCACTCCAGTGTTCTTGCCTGGAGAATCCCATGGACGGTGGGAGCCTGGAGGGAGGCCGTCTATGGGGTCGCACACGACTGACGCGACTTAGCAGCAGCAGCAGCAGCAGCAGTGCCTTGCGCACAGTAGGCATCAGCAAAGCATCCACGCTGCTTTGGCCGCCTCGAGTGTCTTCCATCGCAGACACAGATCTGGTTTAATGACCTTGGTTAGTCACTCAGTCGTGTCTGACTCTTTGTAACCCCTTGGACTGTAGCCCTCCAGGCTCCTCCGTCCATGGGATTCTCCAGGCAGAATACTGGAGTGGATTGCCATTTCCTTCTCCAGGGGATCTTCCTCCCAACCCAGGGATTGAACCCAGGTCTCCTGCACGGCAGGCAGATTCTTTACTGTCTGAGCCACCACCTCCAATAAGGAGCTCTAAAGCCCACTGGGTCCTGCCTCTTGGGGCAGATGATTGACACAAGTCTTGAAACTGTCACCACCAACAGACAACAGAAAAGCATGTTTGCCTGACACTTGTTAGGAGATTATTGTATGGAATACAGGGGGAAAGGTCCAGAATCATATATTTAATGGCTGGAGCCACTGAATCAGGCAGGTGATATTGGGGTTAATGAATCATTAACACATAGAAAAGCAATCGGTTCATTGTTTCCATAATTTTATGCAGTCAAGCAGAGAGCTGTATACGAGTATACATAATTTTAAAAATCTGTTTCATTTTGGCTGGGCTCTTTGTCGCTCGCTGGCTTTTCTCCAGCTGTGCCATGAGGGCTTCTCATCGTGGTGTCCTCTCTGGTGGAGCACCGGCTGCAGGGCGTGCCGGGTTCAGCCGCTGCTGCTCCCAGACTCCGCCAGCATGGAGCACAGCTTCCCTGGTCCCCTCTGGGGTTTGTTCTGTTGGTGGGGCTGCCCCACCTTTGCTTAGATTTTGGGCTGATGCTGTGGGTCATATCGGTGTTCAACAAGCATTTGTTAGCTTGACCTGGGTTCTGAGCTTCCTTTGTCTCCTTGCAGATCAAACCGGTGGTGCACTGTGGCATGAGCGTGCCTTCCAGGTGGCAGACGTTCCATCGCACATCCCGACAAATAAAGTGAGTCCAGTGGGTGCAGGGGCCCAAGCCCCTTAAAGACGGTAGCCTCCCTGCTCTGCCTTTCTCCTCGTCCTCCCCCTGCTCACCCTGACGTCTCTTCTGTCTTCCCAGAACCTTCTGTTCGATTCCACCTTGCAGGTGCCACGTGTTCTCTCAAGAACCTTGATTTTGGAGAAGCTATGCCGTTGCCCCACTGCAGTTCCCGGGTCACGTGGGGGCAGGAACGCGCAATTTAGTCTCCGTTTTTTTCATTTATTTTGCAGTCTAGTCATTGCTGCTGCTGGATGGTGATCGGAAATGTGGAAGTTCTGTTCCCAGTGAAACTTAAAAAACAAACAGAAAATAGTTATGATGGCTTTCAGAGTTTCCAATGTTTGAGCAAGGAAGGTAGTTTTGAGCCTCCCTGCTGAACTGGGCGGAGAAGGCAATGGCACCCACTCCAGTCCTCTTGCCTGGAAAATCCCATGTGTGGAGGAGCCTGGTGGGCTGCAGTCCATGGGGTCGCTAGGAGTTGGACGCGACTGAGCAACTTCACTTTCACTTTTCACTTTCATGCATTGGAGAAGGAAATGGCAACTCACTCCAGTGTTCTTGCCTGGAGAATCCCAGGGACGGGGGAGCCTGGTGGGAGGCCGTCTATGGGGTCGCACAGAGTCGGACACGACTGAGGCGACTTAGCAGTAGCAGCTGAACCGGGAGCTGGGGTATCCGGAGTGGAGGCTATTGAGGGTGAGTTCTGCAGCAGCCAGATGCCGGAGAAGAAGCTGATGCACCTCCCTTCTCTCCTGGTCCTGCTCCCGATGGAAGGAGTTCCAGTGATTTTACAGGTCCTGCCTCCCCATCAGAGAGGCCCCAGCTCGGGTTGGTCCCAGCCTTGAGTAGCCGAGGCTCCACTTTCCAGCTGGTTGTCCTTCCTGCCCCTGCTGACCAGCCAAGCGCTGGGGCCCTGGACACAGGGAAGCCCCTGTGGAACCAGTGGAGCCCCCGATGGAGACAGCCCAGGGTATCATGAGCAAATGCGACCTGCTGGTTAGCGAAGCTGCTCCTTCACTCACCCTTGAAAACCCATCCATCATTTCTCCAGGATACTTTTCCTTAGCCTTCTGCAAGGGAGCCACTCACCCAGCCAGGATCTTTCCGCTGTGTCTTTTATTCATCTGAGAGCTGTTTTGAAATAACAAAAAACAGTATTTCTAAATTTCGTGAAAGACATCTCTTTCTGAAGAATGGATAGAAACCTGAGGGAACATTACTGGCTTACGGGTCCTTCCCAGCAAAGACATATTTCCCTAGATGTATATGTATTTTTTTGTCCTGACACAAGTCTCCAGTGGTTCTCACTTCCTTTTCCAGACTGTTTTTTCCTATCATAAATCAGTTATTCCTAGAAACTCCACTGGATGGACGCAAAACCATCCAAATGCAGGGCCTTTTCCACCATGTTCGCATGGAGACCTTGTAACTTAAAACCAAACAGAAAATAGTTAAGATGGTTTTTCAGAGTTCTCAGTGTTCAAGAGAGAAAGGTGTTTTGACCTTTCCTCACCATCACCATCATCACCACCACCACGACCGTTACCACCATCACCATCACCACCACCACCACCACCGTCACCATCACCACCACCGTCACCATCACCACCATCACCACCATCACCACCGCCATCACCACCACCATCACCACCGCCATCACCACCACCGTCACCACCACCGTCACCACCACCACCATCACCACCATCACCACCGCTATCACCACCGCTATCACCACCATCACCACCATCACCATCACCACCACCACCACCATCACCACCATCACCATCACCACCACCACCATCACCACCACCACCATCACCATCACCACCACCACCACCATCACCACGATCACCATGATCACCACCACCACCATCACCACCACCATGATCACCACCATCACCACCATCACCACCATCACCATCATCACCACCACCATCACCACCATCACCATCACCAACATCACCACCACCATGATCACCACCATCACCACCATCACCACCACCATCACCACCACCACCATCACCATCACCACCACCACCACCACCATCACCACGATCACCATGATCACCACCACCACCATCACCACCACCACCATGATCACCACCATCACCACCATCACCACCATCACCATCATCACCACCACCATCACCACCATCACCATCACCAACAGCACCACCACCATGATCACCACCATCACCACCATCACCACCACCACCATCACCACCACCGTCACCACCACCACCACCATCACCACGATCACCATGATCACCACCATCACCACCATCACCACCACCACCATCACCACCACCACCATCACCACTATCATCACCACTATCATCACCACCACCATCACCACCACCGTCACCACCACCACCACCACCACCACCACCACCATCACCATCACCTCCCCATCACCACCACCACCATCACCATCACCTCCACCATCACCACCATCACCACCACCATCACCACCATCACCACCACCATCACCTCCACCATCACCACCACCATCACCATCACCTCCACCATCACCACCGCCATCACCACCATCACCACCACCATCACCTCCACCATCACCACCATCACCACCACCAACACCATCACCACGATCCCCATGATCACCACCACCACCATCACCACCATCACCATCACCACTATCATCACCACCACCACCATCACCACCACCATCACCACCACCATCACCACCATCACCATCGTTATCACCATGATGATAAAATTTATTCCTGGATCCAGGTGCTATTTCCTAGTTTGAAAAAACACTTCTTATTTAAAAACATTTGATGTTTTTCCTACTTTAAAAATTAATAGTAGCTGTCTGTGTTTGGAAAGACTTTTGGTGTACACCCTTTAGGAGCACCACTCGGTGGGAACGTTGCTGCCAATCTTCAATGTAGTAGTAACATCATAGATGAGTTGTGGTGCAGCTTGTACAGAACATCCTTTCAAGGTTTATTGTGGGGCAACATTTAAACATGGGAAAAGGTGGACTCTGGAGTTTGCAGGCCTCTTGCCACAGAGCCTTAATGAGAAAATGGATTCTCTTTATTGGGTGCAAGCCTGTTAAATTTAAAGTTACATTTACCCTGAAAAAAAAATAGAGATGTATTTCTCCAGTTTTAAATTACTTGTGTTTGGATGTGGCTCAGCAGGAAAGAACCCTCCTGCCTATGCAAGAGATGTGGGTTTGATCCCTGGGTCGGGAGGATGCCCTGGAGAAAGAAATGCCACCCACTCCATAGTTCTTGCCTGGGAAATCCCGTGGACAGAGGAGCCTGGCAGGCGACAGTCTATGGGGTTGCAGAAGAGTCAGACGTGACTTAGCGACTAAACAACAATATTGTTCCATCGCGCCTGTGCACCGCGTCTTCTTTATCCGTCCCTCTGCTGGTGGACGTCTAGGCCGCGTCCACGTCCTGGCTGTTGTGAATGGTGCTGCAGTGAGCATTGGGGCGCATGCATCTGTTTGCATCACGGTTTTCTCTGGGTATGTGCCCAGTAGTGGGATTGCTGGGTCATGTGGAAATCCGATTTTTAGTTTTTTAAGAAACCTCCATACTGGTCTCTCCTAGTGGCTGTACCAATTTTCGCTCCCATCAACATTGTAGGAAAATTCTGTTTTGACAGAGGCATAGTTTTTGAAGAACAGAGTGTAGCCCTGCCCATTGGCACATCCTCTCTCCTATGAGGCTGAGTCCCTGCCATTTGTGCCCCCTTCTCCGAGCTCAGGGCTCTGTGTGGTTTCCGTGGTTCTGTAAGTGTGTGTGTTTCCTGAAAGCCCAGCGTTCTCCCCCAGAGCGTGAGGCGCTAACGAAATCTTTCCCTTTATCCTTGCAGTGTTTTCACGAATGGAAGATTGTTTATTCCACCTGTGAAGATCATTATACCCAAATTCCGCCTGATGGAGTGGAACAGCGTGCTGGCCACGGTTGGGGAGAAGGTCTTCCCTCTGGGAGGCGTTAGAAAGTAAGACTGTGTCCTGTCCTGGGGACCCAGGAAATGGGGGGTTTCGGTGAGAACTTGTAGCCAGCACCAGCGAGGTCTAACATGAGGCTCGTGAACTCTGGTTTTAATTCTTCGGGCAGGCAGTATTTCTGTAGTCCTCGGGCCATACTTATTTTTAACCAATTTTGTTCATTCACTCAACAAAGTTTAGTGAGTGTCCCCCTCCCACGAGGTGTGGTGAACACAGCTACCCAGGTCGGTGTGTCCCGTGACCCCACTCTGTCCCTGGGGCCCCCGCACCCCTGCAGGTGGCCTGCAGTTAGAGTTGGGCAGAAGTCGGGGGGCTGACCGGCCCATCAGTGGGAGTGGAGTCCTTGGATGGAGGAGGCCGCGGTGGCTGCACCTGGGTCACGCCGGGGAGACACTGAGCTTCCCAAGGTCTGTCTCATCCTCTGGGAGATTGGAAATAAGAACAGTACCTGCTTCCAGGAGTTGTGATGTGGTGAAGTGCCTGAGGAGCCCTTGGTGTGTTTTAAGTGTGGGATGGGCTGGTGATACCGATCGGGAACGAGCGAGGAGTCTGGGGGAAACCGCAGACGGTCCACTGTATACAGCTGGCGTCCTTGTGGGGAGGCAGCCAGGCCTGAGGCCGGAGCAGCCTCCAGGGTCCACACCGTGCAGGCCCTGCAGGCCGGCGCCTTGCTGTCTGCAGGCTGCTGTGTGTGTGTGTGTGTGTGTGTGTGTGTGTGTGTGTGCATATGTGTGATCAGTGATGCACTGGGGAGGAGAGGGCTGGGGTGGCCACTGGGACAAGGTCCCGAGTGGATGGAAGGCGCTGGACCTGGAGGTGGGGAAGGTAGCCCCTTGTGAGTGGACAGGCGACAGCGAGCCGAGTGTGAGAGGAGAGGAAGCGTGAGCCTGGGCCCCGAATGTGCAGTGAGATGCCTTGCAGGGCCGCTGTTTGCTCTGATGCTTGGTGGCCTGGGGTTAGGGAGGGGGCAGACGGGTGGACGGGTCTGTGGCCGAGCAGGGAAGGATCAGCCTGGGAGGGGCTCGGTGTGGAGGTGAGTCCAGGGACAGCCCAAGGTCATAGCCAGCAGCCTCAGTGTGGAGGTGTGTCCAGGGACGGCCTGAAGTCGCAGCCAGCATCCTGGTGGTCCCCGCAGGGAGGAAGGGGGCTGAAGTCATCGAGGCCAAGGGGCTGTGGCTGGAGGGGAAGGTGTGGCTGAGACAGTAGCGCAGCCTGCTCGGGCAGCAAGGGGAGGACGAGGGAGGGTAGCCTGTCCCCCGGCCCTCGTCCCCCCAGCCCCCGTCTCCCTGACCCTGATGGAGAGCACAGCGCTGAGTGGTCCCGGCCGAGTCCTGAGGCCCCGAGGTCCGGCCGTTTCCGCTCTCAGCGTCCGGGGAGCACGGTGGGCCGCGCCTGTGACCCCGAGCCTGGTCTCGCTGCTTTCTCACTCGCTGGGGGCGCTTCCAGCTCAGCTGCCCTTTGTTTTTCCCTCTGTGACGCTAATCTCCATCGTTTCTACGTGTGTTTCTTCCTTTTGGCTCCTGTTTTAGCTTCTTTGGGGATTCCTGTTGTCTGGATGATGGCACCTCTGGTTTTTATCCCCTAACTTTCGCCCTCCATGTTCTGCTCTCATTCCCTGCTTCATCCTGGGATGAAGCTCCTCTGTTTTTATCTTACAAACAGTAATTGCTTATTTCTTTTTTTATTAATTTATTTTTTTATTGAAGGATAATTGCTTTACAGAATTTTGCTGTTTTCTGTCAAACCTCAACATGACTCAGCCACAGGTATACACACATCCCCTCCCTTTTGAGCCTCCCTCCCATCTCCTGCCCCATCCCACCCCTCTAGGTCGATACAGAGCCCTTGTTTGAGTTCCTGAGCCATACAGCGGTTCCCGTTGGCTGTCTGTTTTACATATGGTAATGTAAGTTTCCATGTCACTCTCTCCACGCATCTCAGCCTCCCCTCCCCTCTCCCTGTGTCCATAAGTCTGTTCTCGATGTCTGTTTCTCCATTGTTGCGCCGTGAATAATTCTTCAGTACCATTTTCCTAGATTCTGTGTATATACGTTAGGATACGGTATTTATATTTCTCTTTCTGTCTCACTTCACTCTGTATAATAGGTTCTAGGTTCATCCACCTCATCAGAACTGACTCAAATGCATCCCTTTTTGTAGCTGAGTAATATTCCCTCGTGTACATGTACCACAACTTCTTTATCCATTCGTGTCTATGGACATCTAGGTTGCTTCTGTGTTCTAAGCTATTGTAAATAGCACTGCAGTGAATACTGGGATACATGTGTCTCTTTCAAGTAATTGCTTATTTCTTAGTTCCCTTATCTTATAAAGTTTTCCTTGCTCAAGCTGCTGCTCCATCTGTCCGAGCACGTCTTCCGGTGGCGTCTCCCTAGCCGTCCACCCCCAGCACCTTGGGGTCCAGGCCCCGGAGCCCAGGCTCTGGGGGAGCCTGTCCTCCAGGCTACGGGAGGTCAGTCTGCCCCCGCCCTGGGCCTCTCAGTGCTGAGAGTGCCTGCCCCTCCCTGGCTTGCCGCTGGTGAGCTGTGAGCCCTCTGGGGGGATGGACACAGACTGTCCAAGGAGACAGCAGGAGGGGAAGGGATTTCCAAGCCCTGCCTCCCACCTGGAAGCCCGGGGCTCTGCTCCCAAGGTGGCTCACCACTCTCTCCTGTCTGGGGGTCTCCTTCTTGCCCCTCCCGGTGACCCAAGGCAGCAGGGCCAGGAGCTGCCCTGGTTGGAAACAGATGCTCAGGCCCCATCCTGGGCTCACAGGGTCAGCACTTCCGAGGCGGGGGCCCAGCTGCTGTGTATGGGCCAGTGCCCGGGCTGGTCCCATGCTCGCTGGGGTTTGGGGGTGCGCGATGGAGGGAGGGAGGGAGGGGTCCCGGGGGTCCCGCCCGTTCCGCTTGTCCTGCTGCTGTCTCTTGCCCCCGCCCCGTGCCCGCTGCAGCTGTGGGTAGGCGTGTCCCCCACCCCGGCTCTGCGTCTCCTCCCCCGGGCGGGGTGCTTTTCCTCTGCCGCATCCCACCCATAGCAGCCAGCTGAGTGCTGTCAAACAGCGCTCACCCCACACTTCCACCCTCCGCTCTCTCTGAGTAAGCGATGAATTCCAGGCTCGTGATTCAGTGTTCAAGCCCTGTGTCCCGGCTGTCTGCAGAGGCCCCTTCTGCTGCCTCACAGGTTTCCCTCCTCCTTCCCGTGAGGGACTCCTATGCACCCTTCAAACCCCTCTGCACATTCTCCCAGCCCAGTGAAGCCCGCAGTCGCTTGTGGTATTTCTCTCCTCAGAGCGCTGGCACTTTGCCCTTCTCTGGTCCTACTTGTCTCTCCAGGTTTTGTACACTGCTTGACTGTGGGGAAGCAGTGACTTTCTTACCCATATTTTTATCCAAGGCAATGCTTACCTCATTGTCTTGTGCTGAACAGATGCTCAACATTGGGTGAACTGAACGGTTTCTTAAACGAATGAATGAGTGCGTTAATGCTTGCCGGAAAGAGTGCAGAATATAAAGCAGACATGTTTTAGTCTTTCGGTGCTTATAAGAAGGCGTATTGTTTTCTAATAAATGCCAGGCTTTTTTCAAGTATTTTTACACAATATAAGCCAATTTGTATTCATTTTAGCTGTTATTAGTTAAAATTAATTGAACAACAACCTACAGCGTAAAGTGTTCTTCTCAAGGGCCTTTGAACACTTGTACATAATTAAAAATATACTTTAATTTAAAAATCTAAAAATGGAAAGCAAGCCTAATCCTGGCAGAGCCGCCCCCTCAGGGCTCAGCGTGTTTGGATCACGTTTGTTCAGAGAGCATCAGTCCCGTTACTCCCCGAGTGATCCACACGCCAGTCGTGTTCTCTACTGGACGCCCCTTCTCCCCATCCCCAGCCCTGACGTCACAGCTCTTAAATCTCCAGCCCATTGCTTTTTCTTTATCTGCAGGCTGTTTACAATGAATGGACATCTTTTGGACAACCCTAAGGATTTGCAAGACAACCATTTTTATGTGGCTGCAGGACTGGAGACCTTCAAGAATTTCCCTTACTGGAAGTCCCCGAAGGTGCCGAGTGAAGTCCAGCAGTGAGCACTTTCTGTTCCTTTTCCCGCCTGGTGAAACCTGCCCTTTCCCTGGCACCTCCCCTCACGTGGCCAGTTCCGCTCAGGGAGTTCAGTCTCTGTGGCCCCATGGACTGCAGCACGCCAGGCCTCCCTGTCCATCACCAACTCCTGGAGTTTACTCAAACTCACGTCCACCGAGTCGGTGATGCCCTCCAGCCATCTCATCCTCTGTTCAGGTATCTGCTGGTATCAGGCCAGTTCAGATATCTGCTGTTTTGCTGAAATTTGATCTTATTTTATATGTGATGCAGTTTTGGATTTTCAGAATCTTGGCGTGGAGGAACCTCTGCTGCTGGGGACAGTCACAGCGAGGCGAGGTCCTGTGTCGAGTGTGCTGTCTTTCTCTGGGTGCCTGGGGTCACAGAGGTCAAGGGTCTAATCGTGCAAGATGGAGGCGGTCCCAGGCCACTGTCGTGGTGACCCACCCTCCACCTGACACAGTTTGTTGTCTTAATTCGACTTGCTTTTTCTTCTGTAAAGCAGCGTGCGTCGGGGGGCAGTCTCTGCTGGTGAACAAAGCCATGATTTTACAGTGGATCCCGGGCCTGGGCAACAGGGAGCCCCCGGAGTGTGGGTCTTTGGTCGTGGAGGAGGGGCTGGGAGGAGGATGAGACGGCAGGGGCTGTGGTCCCATCCCCTGAGAGCGTGTGGCGACTGTCCCTCACTCCCGGATCTGGGACAGGGCAGGCGGGCACCTGAAGAGGAGGCCCCTGCTCTCCTGTGGGCTCCGGCCTGGGGGGCGGCCAGGGTCTTCCCTGAGGCAGAGGAGCCCGGCGGCGGCGCTCCACTGCGCAGCCGCATCCTGCGTCCATGCTCCTGAGGACGGAGCGGGCTGCTTCTGCAGAGAGCCCTTCTCACTGTTCCCGGTCCCTGAGGTGAAGAGACAGGTGGTTTGCGTTCGTCCCCAGGGCAGAATGGTGCTTGACCCCTCCGTGAATTTCCGCGTCCCACCCAGCTTGCTTCTCAGGCTGTTTTTGTGTGAAAACCCTCCGTGCTCCGAGCTCCACATATCAGCCTGTAGATTCCGGTCCCTTCCGCCCTTTCTGAGTTTGCCGCCAGATGCAGACACTGCCCTATGGGTCTGGGGCCCTCGGGGTCATGACCCTGGACAAGCTCTGAGTGTCAGACTCCCGGTGGCGGCGGGGCGGCCCCAGGCTCCGCGGACTGACGTGCAGGAGGCTGCCTGCGGGACAGAAGGTCCAAGCTGTGTGCCGATCCAGCTCCTCACTTTTGGCTCCAAAGGAAATGGAGGGGGACTGGGTTTGGGGCTGGATTTTGGCCCCAGTTGTGCTGATCAGTTGGGGGGCGTTTGTACACCCTCGTGTCCGGAGCCCGGGCTCTCCACCAGCCCAGGGAGAGCTTTGTACACCCTCGCGTCCGGAGCCCGGGCTCTCCACCAGCCCAGGGAGAGCAGGAACGCTCGCTCTGCCCATCCTCTCAAGGGCTGTGTGAAGAAACGGCGTTTGCAAACGTGATTAAACAGCTGTCAAAAACGTTCAAATGTTAGGGTTCCCATCCCCCCTGCCCTGAGAGCGTATAAAGGCTTTAGGGCAGAAAGGAAAGGAAAGTGAAGGCGCTCAGTCGTGTCCGACTCTTTGTGACCCATGGACTGTAGTCTACCAGGCTCCTCTGTCCATGGGATTTTCCAGGCAATAGTACTGGAGTGGATTGCCATTTCCTTCTCCAGCACATCTTCCCAACCCAGGGATAGAACCCAGGTCTCCCACATTGTAGACAGACGCTTTACCGTCTGAGCCACCAGGGGAGTTTAGGGCAGAAGGTGCCTATAAATGTGCTGCCCTTGGGTCAACCTTGGGTCAACCACTACCCACCCCGGGAGGGGGTGCTTTCTCTCCCTGGAAGCTGATGCTGTTAGGAGGCTGTGTCCTCTGAGACAGTTAGCTCCTTCCTCGTGGCGGTCAGTGTCTCCTGAGGCTGAGGCAGTGGTCAACATTTTTATTCAGATGTTTTTGGTGAGCTTTAAACATTTCAAGCTTGATTCTCTTTTGTTTTTCAGAAAGTACACAGACATGGAAAAGCATTCACGAAGAAAGAAAAAAGTAAGTGCTTCTTAACAAAGGACAGAGGACAGCTGTAATCACCTCCGGGGGGCTCTTCAGTGTATCAGTCTGTTCTCTTCTGAGTCAGGCTGCCAGCCCTTGGGTTTGCTCTCCTGGTGGGGCGCTTTCCTCCTCCAAAAGACCCTGGTGTCCTTTGGCATCAAAAAGGACGCAGGACAGGCTAGCTCCGCTCCTTTCGAGTGAGCTTCTGAGCACAGGCTCCCTCCTAGGAACAAGGCGAGCAGGAGATCGGGGTGAACCTGGGGCCCAGAGTCCAGGCCTGGGAGGTACGTCAGGGGTCAGTGCTGGAACACAGTGAGTGCGGAGATAAAAAGATGCGCAGGTCTTATGGGACCTGCCGGGAGGAGCAAAGGTGAGCCTGGCTTGGCCTGGAGGGAGCTGGGAGCGGATTTTAGGTAGACGTGACAGCTGGAGGAAGTGTGTGAGTTTGTGTGTGTGTGTGTGTGTGCATGTATGTATGTGTTCATCTAAACACAATTTGTTATTGCAACGCAAAGCATGGGACAAGGGCGGCAGGTGGAGGCCAGATCTTGGCGACCTGGACAGGCCCACCTGTTCATACGATGACCACCTATTCCAGATCAGCTTATGAAATCCAGGCTGCAGTGGCTCTGCTGTGTGAATATTCATTCAACAAAGCTGTTGAATGCCTACTGCTTCCTTCCTTCCCAGCTGGGCTGCTTGAGTCCTCACCCTCTGGGAGTGGCTGGCCTTGGGAGCTCTTGAGTTATCAGTCTACTCCTTCCTGATAGCAGGCCGCCAGCCCTAGGGTTTGCTCTCCTCCTGTCGCAGCTCCGATTTCATACCCACCGTCTATCACCTCCCTGCAAGGAGCTCTGGCTTCCGTACCCCCGGGACCACCTTGCGTTCACCTGGGGCAAGCCTGGCCTTGGGGTCCAGCCCTCACTCCGTTTGTACTTTCCCTGGAGGAGCTCAGAATGATGACACCCCTGAACTGGTGCTCTTCACATTGACGTCATGGCCACAATCCTTGCCCAGCTGGCCTGCACTGAAAAAGCCTCACTGCTGAAAAAAAAAACTTTCTGAGTATATTTTGCTAAATGTTGTTAGGGAGCTTTGCACGTCTCTTCCTAGGTGAGACGAGCCCAGAATGGGGCTCGTCTGCTGTCTGGCTTTTGGTGTGAAGCTTTCTCTGATTTGACGCTGTTGTTATATTGGTAGCTTCTCGAGCTGAAGGGTCATCTTACTTCTGTCTCTCTCTCTCTAAGGATTGCACTGAGTGTTAAATGTCTGCTGGGTGAGTGGGTGAGCATCACCAAGGACACAGACATGATAGCCGTGATTCTGCTCTCGGGGTGCGCTCTGTCTAGTGGGGACAGGCACACGGACATGAGCTGCGACACACGTTTCGTATAAACGAGTCGTGTGAGTAGGATGATGCCTGGTGGGAAGGGGGCAATCGGCACGTGGAGCTCAGCAAACGAGGTCCAGGCTGTGACTCAGAAGGGCCAGGTCACCTGGGAGGGAAAGAGCACAGGATCCGAGCTCTACGGGGTTATTCTCTGCCGCCTTCCCCAGGATTTCACAAGTCGTGTGGGCACTGGATTCTCAGCGATGACTCTTGTTTAGCGTGAACGGTGCCAGTTTGAAATCCCACACCTGTGTGGTTTTGGATGCCGCTGAGCACACAGGTGATTGGATCCACCTGCTGAACCTGCAACGCGGGTTTGCAAGTACGTGCTTTCGTTGTGTCCTCTTTCTGCTGTTTTGCTGTTTTGGCTTTGGCTCCTTATAGGAAGGGACGCAATTTTCTTTTCACTATACATTTAAAATTGGTCTAAAATTGAGCACGTTTTTCCCAGCGTATCTGCATTTCGTTTCCCCTTCTGGAAATCTATCGCTGCAAAGATAATGGGTTTCGATGAGGGTATTTAATACTTTGGACTCTTTAAACAGAATGATTACCAACATGGCATAAACTGCAATGCAAAAATGTGTTATTTTAGAAAAACTAGATCTATTGTGCGTGCAACAAGCACGTTTTGTTCTATTAATAGAAGACTAAAAGTCTTAGGAGAAGATAAACGGCACTGGTTTAGCAAAGGCTGATACAGATACCTGCCAAGGGCTCTGCGTTATCCGCCGTCTCTTGTCTAAAGGCGCACGTGGCCCGTTAACCTCAGGACTGAGCCCCGAGGGGGTCCTAGCCCCATCTGAGGACTAGACTGTGTTGCTGAGAATGGAGACTGCTCTGCATGCTGGCCCCTTCCCTTTGGCTGCAGGAGCCTGGATTTAGGGCTAGTCACGGCAACTATCTTAGGCTAAATACATGTGTTCCCTTATTTTCTTGTCCCCAATTTTCCACTTCTAGCTTATTAAGCTTTCATTTATTTTCTGTGTTAGCCATCTCAACATCCTTCTGGAAAGTGAGGGGAGGAAATTTAAAAACCCACCCGGAAGCCCAGGACTGCCCTCAGTGGGGACATCGCCCTGCGGCGTGTGAGGGGCTGTCCTAAGCCTTTGGTCATCTGCCCATTCTAAGAGTGTCAGCTGGGCGGAGTAGCAACTTTTGGTAAGACTGAGAACTGAGTTTTCTTTTAAACCTGCAAGCAGTTTTCTAAAACAGTTTTAAAAATTGAAGTATGGTTAACTTACCATGTTGTGTTAGTTTCAAGGGAACAGCAGAGCGATCCCGTTACACGTGTTTACGTGTGTATGTGTATACGTGTGTATGTGTATGCGTGTGTATGTGTATACGTGTGTATGTGTATACGTGTGTATGTGTATGCGTGTGTATGTGTATGCGTGTGCATGTGTATGCGTGTGTATGTGTATGCGTGTGTATGCTCTTTTTCAGCTTCTTTCCTATAGTAGGTTATCGCCGGAGACTGAGGCTAGTTCCCTGTGCTGTGCTCACTGTCGGGCGCTGTATTCCCCGGTGCTCATTGTTTATCTGTCTTGTAGAGCAGAGCCTCATGTCTTAATCCCAAGCGGCTGGTTTATCCTTCCCTCCTCGTATCCCCTCTGGTAACCATGAGTTTGTTTTTTATGCTTGTGAGTCTATTTCTGTTTTGCAAATGAGTCAATTTGCATCATTTTTTAAAGTTTCCACACATCAATGATATCATATGATATTTGTCTTTCTCTGACTTACCTTAATAGGATAACCTCTGATAATATGATAATGTTACGTATGTTTGTTCCACACGATAATGATAATCATAATAATATGATAATCTGATAATCTGAAAATCTCCATCCATATTGTTCCATTGTACGCATGTACCACGTTGTTCTTAATCCATTCATCTGCTGATGGACGCTTAGACTTCTTCCATGTCTTGACTACTGTAGATAGTGCTGCTGCGAACATTGGAGTGCGTGCATCTTTTCAAGTTAGTGTCTTCTCTGGGTGTGTGCCCGGGTGGGGCTGCTGAATCGTGTGGTCCAAGTCTGCACGTGTGTGTTTTGTTTTAGCACGTTGATTTTTTAAAAATCATTTATTTCCGGTTGTGCCCGGTCTCTGCCGCTGGGTGTGGGCTCCCTCTAGCTGCGGCGAGTGGGGGCCGCTCTTTGCTTGGGCTTCTCATCGCAGGGGCTTCTCCTCCCGCAGAGCCCGGGCTCTAGGCACACAGGCTCCAGGAGCTGCAGCTTGCTGCCTTCATTGCTCTGCGGCCTGTGAAATCTTCCCGGACCAGGGATCACACTCGGGTTGCCTGTGTTGGCAGGCAGACTCTTATCCACTGCACCACCAGCGAAGTCCTGCAGGTGTGTTTTTAAATGACCTACGGTACGAGGTCTTGCTGACCCCTCAGTGAACAATCTCAAAAACACACAGAGTTCTCCACCCACAGACTGTCAGACTTGAACGAGGGCATCTGGTGATGAATTTATACGTGTCTGGTGGCCGGGCAAAGCTGCATGTGCTGGAGATAACAGATGAGCCGCGTGTGAGTGTCTGCCAGTGGAGTGCAAGAGCGTGACGCGGCCGTGACGCGGGGCCCACAGTGGTCGTGACTGTCCTCACCCGGGAAATGGACTCGTTCTCTGGTCTAGCCCAAGCCTGCTGTCATCCCTGATTCCACCAGCATCAGCCCTCCCTCCATCAACAATTCCAGGAGGGCAGCCAGTCACCCCTCTGACTTTCAGATGCACTCATGTGTCTCCATCAGCACGGCCTCAAAGAGTCGGGAGGACACAGTGCCTGTGAGGGAAAGTGGGGTGCAGGACGCAGGCTGGGAGGGCAGGTGAGACACCTGTATTCATGGGGCTCCTGACCTCAGCAGCAAAGTGAAATGAACAGACGCGCACTCGAGAATCACTGCTAGCGACGGAACCCAATGTATGGACTGAAGCTGCAGCATGAGTAGAAATAGCAGAGGAGAGGCCCGTCCCGAGGCCGCCGGGCCCCCCAGCCGACGGCACGAGGGGCAGCAGTTGGGTCTGAGACCTGCTGTGTCCTGTCTTCCTGGCGCCGAGACGGCGCGCGTCTTAGGCTGATGCCTCTTGGCCGTCGTGTTGCAGGTTCATTTGTTGTCACGGTGAACTTGACCACAGCCGCTCGCTTTACTGTCTTCCCAGTTGAGGGGTGCGTGGCTGGCACTGCGCACGGTGAGCTTAATTGCTGTGTAAATGTCCTCGAGATGATTCTGCTGTGATTCAGAATTGAAGTGGACTTCTATGCGTTTGCTTTTTATGTTCTTCAATTCCATATGCTTTTGTAAAACAACAGCCAATCTGTTTATGGACACAGAAAAGGGAGACAACCCATACGTAGCTGAGCTACCAGCTTCAGTAACCTGTTACTACACAAACAGCCATCATCTAAAAACCGAGGCGCTTATGACGACTCTTGACGAGACCCTCATGCTGGGAGAGATTGGGGGCAGGAGGAGAAGGGGACGGCAGAGGATGAGATGGCTGGATGGCATCACTGACTCGATGGATGTGAGTGTGAGTAAACTCCGGGAGTTGGTGATGGACAGGGAGGCCTGGCGTGCTGCGATTCATGGGATCGCAGAGAGTTGGACACAACTGAGCGACTGAACTGAACTGAACTGAACTGAGTGGCTCAGCTGGTAAAGGACCCACCTGCAATGCAGGAGACCTGGGTTTGATCCCTGGGTTGGGAAGATCCCCTGGAGTAAGGGAAAAGCTACCCACTTCAGTATTCTGGTCTGGAGAATTCCGTGGACTGTATAGTCCATGGGGTCGCAAAGAGTCGGACACTACTGAACGACTTTCACTTACAATGACAGTGATTCATTATTTCTCTAGATTCTGTGGGTTGGCTGAGTGGGTCTTGGGTTGGTTCCACCAGGTACTTAGGAGGCTGCATTTGGCTGGAGGGTCCGCTGGGCTGGGGGCCATCTAAGGCCATGTCCCCACTTCTGAAAGGTGGTACTGGTTATCAGCTCCTGTTTTCCTTTGGGCTTCCCTGGTGGTTCAGGTGGTGAAGAACCTGCCTGCAACACGGGAGACTCAAGTGTGATCCCTGGGTCGGGAACATCCCCTGGAGAAGGGCATGTCTTCCCACACCGGTATTCTTGCCTGGAGAATCCTATGGACAGAGGAGCCTGGCGCGCTACAGTCCATGGGGCTGCAAATAGTCAGACATGAGTAAGCGTGCCCACACACACTGCTTCCCTCCACGTGGTATTGATAATTATCTATGTCTAAATAGTTCCTAAAGGGCTTTTTTTTCAGGATGTAGAGGTAAGAACTTCTGGGTAATAAGGAAGCACCTCAACATGGCTTAAGTGGCAGCTTAACTCCTTTATTAGTGACACAGGAAAGAACCATGTGTCTTACCGATTTTTGGCATCTCGATTCAGTAAAACGGGAAGGAAAACCGCGAGAAGGAACGTGGGCATGCCCAGATGACCGGGGAGTGAGAGGAAGTGGGAGGAGTCAGGAGTGACTTCAGGGTTCCCAGGACAGCGGTGGTGGATGGCGGTCAGGAGCTGAGACCTGGGCCCCTGGGGAGGGAGGAGGCAGGTGTTGGTGTGTGAGGAGGTGCTTTGCTCCACGTGACCACGTCCGCCACACGAGAGGGAGGGGGCGGTGTGAGATGATATCTGTGCAGAAAAGCATTGTTTCGGCTTTGTTTTGATCAGAGAAAAGCTTACTGCGGGGCCAAGCAAGGAGGACGAGTGGCTTGCGCTCAGAAACCCTGAACTCCCCACAAAGTATTGTTGGTGTCGAACAGAATTCTGTGTGACCTGCAGCAGAGGGCAAGCCTGCTCCCGTGTTTGTCTGGGGTTGTCCGTGTGGATTCTTTAATGAGGAAAAAGATGAACATGCTCTGGATCTAACTGGGTGCCTAGGAAGTGGGTGAGACCTTCTCCACATATTACGACAACAGACTTCCTTTCTTATAGCCAAGGACCCCCTCCCAGGGGATGCCCGAGGCTTTAAGAGCGAGTGTTCTGGACTCTGATGTCCTCAGTTGGAATCCTGGCTCTGGTGACCAGTGATGAGACTTGTCACCACTGACCTCTCAAGGTTTCCATCGGTGAAAGCCGATTCCCCCCTTTCATTCTTATTCCCTCCCACAGGATTCCTGGCATCAAACTTGCTTCCAAGGGCATAAATTTCTAATTTAGGCTAATGTAGATACCTTAACAGAGTATTAAAAAAAAATTGAAGAGCAAAGCTGTTTGCTTCTTATATCTTGATTTCCGTTGAGAACAAAATGAAAGAGTTTATCTTAATTTAGTGGAATTTTAAATTGCACTGTTAAAAATGCCTATTTCTGAGAGAATGACAAAAAAAAAATCATAATTAACACACTTGAACTGATTGAACCACACTTGGGACACAGCCTGCCTCATTTGATTGACTTAGTTCACTTATTGTCCGAGGCAGATATTTGAACATTTGAAAATATGTCCTTAGGACCCTGCCGATACCTTAACTCTTTTTTTAAAATTGGTTTTATCTTTGGTTGCTGGTGTGGGCTTTCTCTAGTTGCGGTGATCAAGGGCTGCTCTCGATCGTGGTGCTTGGGTTCCCCGTTGCAGCGGCTTCTCTCGCTGCAGAGCACAGCTCTAGAGTCCGTGGGCTTCAGCAGTTGTGGCACTTGGGCTTTGTTTTCCCCACAACATGTAGAATCTTCCCCGACCAGGGACTGAACCTGTGTCCCCTGCTTTGGCAGGCGGATTCTTAACCACTGGACCACCACGGAAGTCTTAGGAGCCTGCCAATACCTTAAGTGGTCCAATTAACTTGAACCATGACTCTGTTAGTCCAGTGAAAGTAACTGAAGGCAGCCACTCCAATTTTGTTACAGCAAATTCAGTTTTGTAGCACCTGCATTTACTGTGCAGGAGACAGAGACACGGGTTCAATCCCTGGGTCGGGGAGATGCCCTGAAGGGGAACATGGCAGCCCACTCCAGTATGCCTGCCTGGAGAATCCCAAGGACAGAGGAGCCTGGCAGGCTACGTTCCATAGAGTCACAAAGAATCAGACACACTGAGTGACTTAGGACACATGCATGTGTCTTCCTAAGACGGTATCTGTACCTTCCAGAGAAGTGTGGTTACTCTAACAAACACTTAAAATCGGGTTTGTATACTAAAATGATATTATATGGTGCAAGTCTCCATGAAATATTGGTAAACAGTTACTGAGCATTGTATTTATATCATATCCACAATCAGAATGTTAATATTACCTGTTTCTCTTTGGCCATAAAACCCAAGTGTTGGTAAGCAAATAGTAGAACCGAGCACAGCACTGGAACCCAAGTGTGAGTGTGTGTGGGCGCCCGACACCCGCACTTTAATAACCGGGTCCAGACTGTGAAGTTCAGCGTGAGATCAATGCTCTGGAGCTGACATTTGCAGGCTGACGAGGTCAGGTCCACACAGCATCACAGGACAGTCAGGCAGTGCTTGTTGCCGTCTTCCGGCAGCCTGGGGATGCAACGCTCAGGTTCAGATGATAGTTTTGTCTTCACTTCCAAATACTTCAGTAAAGAAGGAATAACGGAGAACTGAAAAAGGTGGTTTGTATGTAAAGATGGGGTAGGATTGGAATGGTGCTCAGAATGAGCTCATCTCACACTGTAATCTGGTTATGCTTTGTTATTATAGTTTATAGTTTTTTGGGTGTTTGTTTTTTGTTTTTTTTTTTTTTTTAGGAATCTGAGGTCCCCTCAGTTGTAACCTGAACACACCTCCCAGGCATTTCTTTTTTTTTTTATTAGAGGTGCTCCATCCTGCCCTGAGGGTCCAGTGGCGGCCATTTGGTGGTTGTTGCTGAAGCACTTTTTCGGAGGCTAGCAGGAGTGTCTCTAGAGCCCCAGCGACCCCTGCAGACCTGCCCCCCGCCCCACACAGGCCTTCCTCCCGCAGGCGCACAGCCCCTTCATCTGGGCAGAGAACCACTTCCCTTCCTGCCGAGGTGCTGCCCCTGGTGTTCCTCGGAGGAGGGAGAGTATTTTCACCACTTTACAGCAGAGAAACGTAGTGACGGCATGGTCCAGGTGCTGTGAGAAGGGGGGCCTCTTGGAGGTGCCTGGGTCCTCTCCCACAGATCACCTGAGGAGCGTGCACTTTCCCCGGCTCTTATCAGAATAACCAATTAGATGGTGTGCACACATCCATCCTAACGTGCTTATTATTCTTTGTTTGTACCTTAGGAGGATCCCAAGGTGAAAGACACTCATAAACAGGACAGCGTTTCACCCAAAGCACAGGATTCTGTGTTTTATGCCAAAGAAGGAAAACAGAAACCAAAGGCAGAACCTTTAATCCAGAGTGGGGCAGGTAAGGTGCAATTCCGTGCGGCTGCTGGCAATTCAGAATGCTGCCAACACTATCATTGCTTTTCCAGACCAATTTCATCCTGCAGAGATGTGACTGACAACGATCTGATTTAAAATCCTGACTGTAACTGTCTGACTTATTAATACATCGGTTAGCGGTAGGGCTGTGGTGAGGGGAGTGAAAAAGCAAAATTCCACGGTTGAGGACCGTGGGCTTCTCCTGTCAGGAAGCCCAAGATGAACACAGGACTTAGAACTCATTCTGTCGTCTGTCTGGACGTCAGGGTGGGCATGTTCTCCCTGAAGGGCCATTGACACAGAGAACAGCCAGCAAGCGTGTCAGCCTTTTGAGGGAAATGTGAGCGTAAAAGCCGTCTGAACCGTTTGGAGTGTGAGAGACTTTAAAAGACTGAATTTCAGAAGTGATTCTAAAAGCAGATAATTTAAAGGATACTCCTTGCAGTCCACTCCTAGTTTTAGCGCTATTCCAAAACTACAGCCGCTGGTACCCTCGGTATCACTGCCGATAGTACCAGCAGGGGGACCGGGGTCCCGCGGGGGGCTACCCCTCCGTCAGCGCCACCATCGGGGTTCCTGGCCGTGCGACTGCGGCGGCGGTTACTGCTGCTGCTGCTGCTACTGGCCTGTTACTACTGCTGTTAGCACGACTGTTACTACGGCCGTTACTGCTACTGTTACTACTGTTATTAGTAGTACTGTTACTACCGCTGTTAGTACTACTGGTACCACTATTGTTAGTGCTACTGTTAGTATCACTGTTACTGTCAGCGCTACTGTTACGGCTGTTACTGGTGCTATTTTTACTACTACTACTGGCCTGTTACTACCGTCATTGCTGCTGTTACTGTTAGTGCTGCTGATACTGCCATGATTAGTGCTATAGTTACTACCATTGT